>NC_056731.1:716489753-716806003 GCF_019279795.1 Protopterus annectens
TGTACACAGTGGAGGAGAGTGATGTCATCATCACATACTTGGTGCAGCACTACCACACACTGTTTGGGCATACAGCCCATGATCTGCAGGAGAGGACCACCATGTGGAACGATCTTGACAACAGGGTAAATGATGTTGGCCCGCATAACAGCAGTTATGAGCAGGTCCGACATCAATGCACTGATCTACTCCGCCATGCCCATCAGTGTGCTGCTGTGGTTAGGGGGGACCAGCTTGCAATGGGGGGGTCATGCCATCCAACCCACCTGACACATGTTGAGGAGCTCCTCACCAGCCTTAGAGTACCTGCCCGCCTGCAAACACAAGACCCGGTGGAGAGCATAGTGGAGGTGTGAGCTACACACACAGTGGCTGAGGAGCATGCAGGTAAGGCACAGGGCACATCAGTAGACCACTGTTGTGTATCCAACTGCATCTGTAGAGTTCAATCATGCATATGTGAGAAGAAATATATATAGTCTGTTGCTGCATTGTAGTAATAAGCAGATGTGCGTAATCTGTAGTATTGTGGGTTTTTACTTTTGATGTACTGTAATGCGGCACCCACGCTGTATCAATGCCACAGTTGTGGCTACTGGCATCACATCTCTCACAAAATTATGTAGTTCCCTCTGGTATACCTCCAGGGCAGCAGCCTGTAGCTGGTGAGTATGATGTTTGTTCAGGTTTGCCAATACATTGGTCATGTTATGGCCATGGTATATTCCATGCACACATTAAAAACACCTACCCATAATGCATGCTTTGCATGTTCACATATTGTTGCTGTTAACTGCACTGCATCACAGTGGTCACCATGGTGGCGTATCTGAAGGGTATGTAAGAGTCCTGCAATATAACTAGCAACCTATCATTGCAAGATGTGTGCACAGAGATGAACATAATGGTGGGACAAATGGCCTACAGTAGGGACATGTTTGAAACATCACTCTTATACAGTGCTACAACAGTGTATATACCACTATTACAATGGCAACTGTTACAGATCTACACTACGGCATATCACAATACTGCATTCCACAACCCTTACAACCTGCAATGTGGTCCTAACATGAGCAATGAATGTGTAATATGTAATCTTATGTTAGGACAGCAAATATGGGGAATATATACCTCCACAAACACTGGAAGCATATATGTACATACACTCCAGATAACATATTGTAGAAGCAGCTTTTGAGGTACTGACAGCATGCATTCTTCATGAGTTTGGACCTTCCAGCAAGTACAGGTCCTCAATGTCACACCAAAAAATAGTCTGATGTCCAAGAAGTTTGACCATCAAATGTGCCCACTTACCTGCAACAGAGGCAGCTGTGGATTATACACATCTTACAAACCATGGAATGGATCCCATACCCAACAGGTTGCACCCAGGAGTCAGACATGTAGCCTTACCTCACCATTCCATATACTGTGGCAAACAGTGCAGACAGTCATGTATGTGGTGAGGATGTATGGGACAGGAAACAATGTAGAAAATAAACAGATGGCCATCCAAGATGGATAACGGCACATGTTGCAAACTGGCCGTGCAGATTGCCTAGTAACATGCCACAACACTGTGGGTGTTGCAGGAATGTCTAGCAAGTACTGGCTGTGCAAAACCTGTGCCGGCAATTGCCTGGACTCTGCATAAGTGTGGCCCATGGATTAGGGCAATCAGATGGGACAGTTGTACTACAAGAAACATCAGCCAGGCCTCTTTACAGGTAGCATATGCATAACAGCAAAAGTCCCCAAAAGGCATGCATTACAATGTTTACTGGTGTACCAAGACCATGTTGGAAACCTACAGACAGTATCACTTAAGATACATGTGCTGCACAACCAATACCTCACCCCACCTCAGGCCCACCATCCCCATCTGTACCTTGCCGGTGCCAGTGCACACCTGTATGTTTCCCATTCATTAGCAGGGACTAGCCTGATACACATCATGTTCAGAGTGTGGGACACTGCAAAACTGACATACATGTGTAGGCCATAGTTGTCAAGCATCTGCAAAAAGGCTGAGGATGGGGGGGGTGTCATCCTGAAACACAACAGTGCACTGAAGCAGATATTCAAAGCTCGCTAAGAATGGCTGTATCTGCTGGCAAATGCAGATGGTCCATGCTAGTATACCCCTTCCAGGAATAGTAACTGCTGTAGTACACATAACAGTAGGTGCAACAAACCATCATGATAAGGGTGTGCACACATATGTACCCACAAATTGTATGCATCTCAATCAACATCTGCACAACTAGCACATTTGTTTGATACTGCATTTGATTGCACAGGTCATATGTCACATATCAGGTTTGTGTAATGTTAACATATGCAGTAATGTGGCCCCATGGCATATCAGGGAAGAAGGCACTATATCAATAAGGTTGTCTACACTTCCCATAGCCACTATAAGGTTTGAAGGTTGTCAGTGTGATTGTATTTTATTGGCCATACGTGCACCGCTGATGATGAGATCTGTAAATCAGACATCAGGCATTCACAAATGACACCTGTCCACATATCATCCCAGGTATGTGTCGAACAAACACATAGGGGCTGTGAGCAGCAGAGCAAACATAACTGGTAGACATATACACATTCACAATGGTGTGTACACCTGTGAGGAATGATGCACAGTACATGCCAGGGTGCCGAACAGGTGCATAGCAATACTGTGTACATGGGTGTAGTGTGTTCCAGGGGAAGAGGCATCACCTACTAACACAACCCATGCATGACAGAGATGTATAATGTTGCTAGCAAGGATTGACTATAGCTGCACTGCATGTTATTGAAGCCATATGCCATGCATGTTGACAGATGGGTAATGAGAGGCCTGTGTGTAATATCTTTGTGCAACCTCACCTGTGTGTGTGTGTGTGTGTGTGGGGGGGGGGTAATTTGTCTGTAAGTGCTATCTGGTGGAGTGGAAGGGGTTGATGTATGTAGAATGCTTGTATGTATGTGTGTGTGTCTATGTATGCACATGTGTGAGTGTGGGTTTTTTCATACCTCTCAACTTCCCTTAGAAATCGTGCAGTACATGAACATGGACAGACACGTTAGACAGCAGGAATACTTTACTGACATGTAATCTCAGGACAGCTGATAGTATAATAAAGTCTGCAGCATGAAGGATGCATTGGGAGGGAAAACTAGACACCAGGGATACTGTTTTAATTGCAATCAGCAGAAAGGTGAAATAATACCCACATATGTAGCATTAAAGATGCATTAGGGAATTACTAGACATCACCACAGAGTGTTTCAACATATTACTGTACTCCACATAAAAAGTTACAGAGCAACAGATCTTGCATCTACTGAACAATAGTTAAGTATGACACTCCTGGGCGGGACATTATTGAGTGAGTGTAGTAGCCCATAACATATGGGGGCCATGCTCAAGACGTCTGGACCAAACCAGGGTGAACACTGGTTGACATCAGGGAGTCTTTGAAAAAATTACTCCGATCAAGTTAAAGAGTTAATGGAGTAACAGGACATGTTTTGTGATCACTTTTCTGAACAGTTAGAAGAATGATACGTTAATGATGGTATTACTGACTGTAATTCAAGACTGATGCAGGATGGGAAATTAAGTGAAAAAACTAGGGACATTCTGTAAAGTCAGGGACAGGTAAGTAGTATGGGGGAATGTCAGGGTGTGTGTGTGTGCGCGCGCGCACGTCCGTGTGTGTGTGTGTGTGTGTGTGTGTGTGTGTGTGTGTGTGTGTGTGTGTGGGTGTGTGTTTGTATGTACTGTTAAGCAATGACGTACATGTCTTAAAGTGCATTTCTTGTTTTCCCCTCACAGGTGGGGAGGTGGGTCAGGGTCCCTCCTGCAGGCAATCTGATGTTGCTGTCCATACAGACACTGAAAATGATGATAGGTGTGTTGAGGCACAGGCGGGGTTTTCAGGGGCTGAAGCTGCACCATCATTTGACATCCCACTGTTATCCACCCCATCCCCACACACAGTCACAATGCCTATACATACCCCATTACCAGTGGGCATAGCTGAGGGACAGTTGGCAGTTGGTGGCATGGGACAGGACAGTGTGGTATGTATGGCACGTGTGTCTGGACACAGCAGCCATAGCCAGATGTCCAGTCGGGTACCACAAAGGCAGATGTACAGGGGTGCTAGTTAGAGGGCTGCTGGTCATCGTGCCCCTGGCAGAAGTGCCAGATCTGGAACCACCAGACGCATGTTTCAGGCCATCATGGAGGCACAGGCACATACGCAATAGTACACCAGACAGGCTGTGAGGCTGCAGAGGGCTACTCATTCAGCTGTTACTGACAACATCCATGATCTTGCAGTTGCCCTCCGTTATTTTACAGAGGTCATGGATAGACGATTGGGTGAGATGGTGAGAATCCCCGACCATGGAATGTCCATGCTTGAGCATATGGTGGGAGTGGTACGATGGCCATGTGGACATAGGGCAGCAACACCAACAGCTGGAGGTTGACGTGGATGTGCCAGAACACAGAGCTGCTCCCATAGTGGCAGTACCAGCCCCAACACTGCAGGAGGGTGCTGTACACACCACACCACAGCTGGCCACATGCACATGGCCCTGGTCAGTCCCAAGAGGGACACAGATCCAGTGGACATATGCCATCATTAGGGCGGCTTGTACCTGTTGGTGCCCATGGAACCCCTGGCAGGCAAAGTTCTCATGTCCGTGGCCGGAGACGGTGAACTGCACACCCTGCCTGGTATGGTCTGCAGCTGTCCAGCAAACCCCTGTGTAGGTCACCCACATGGCAGACCTGTGTGCATGCATACACACACACAATGCCAACACAGCTAGTGCAACCCAATACCTACACACACCACATCACCACAGCCAAATTAATAATTAAACCCCTCACTCACACACATGGTGTCAAATGTATGGCTCAGCCTAGGTCTCTGGCAAACCAACAACACACCCTGTGCATATGATGATACCTGTGTCACATCCCTGTCACCCATAACACCGATGCAGGGACAGGCTAATATGATTCTGATGCACAGGGTGACTGTACTACAGTGTACCAATGTAATTCTGTGTAACATGTTGTCAGCAGTAAATTTTAATGCTTACATGTCAGGAACTGTAGCTGTGAAGCCATGATGCATTATAGCTGTTATTAACATTGAGTGATTGTGGTCTCCATAATGTATTCTGTTTGTGTTGTAGGAGCCCATGTGTCAGAAGGATGATGTTCTTCTGTTGTATCCTACAAGGGGGGTGGCACTGTGGTGACACCTTGGCTGTGCCGTATCCTGGATACAGGTAAACACATGTCACAGGTCTGTATAACAGTTACTGCATGTGCCACATGGCCGATAGGTCTGGGGGTGGTGTATACAGGTGAGTGCATGACGGCTAATGTCAGCAGCCCTTCTACAGTGGACAAAGGTAAGTGTACTGGGTGGTACACACCACATGTTTGTGTATAACACACACAGAGGCTTTGGTGTTGATGCAGTACACAGAGAATACTGTACACATGGATGTATGTGCCTGTGCAAGGAACCCATTGGCCTATGTAATTCCACCAAGACAGAGTAGGCACAACAACACATTGGGAAATAAGCAGTCTACTAGTTTAATGTCATTGACGATGGTACTGGCAGGGTGTATGTCCCTTCCCCAATGTAGTGCAATCCTCAACTCCGTAAACATAGATGTGCTGGTGTGGGTGGCACAGCCCTACCCTTTGAAGGGTGAGAGGTGCTGTAGCACCACAGATAATGTGATAGACAACTACTTATCCTGGTAACATGAACCATACAGTATTACGGCCAGCTATGTGGGGGAATACACTCAACAGTAACTACAGTGATGCTGGCTGTGTCCACAAGAGCCACACCCAGCTATATATACCAACCCCAGTATCGCTGTACACCTATACAGTGGGGAAGAGGGCATTTACACATCTACCAGTAGTTGTGATGGAATGTATTTTCACAAGATGATACCTGTGAAATGTTAGCATATGCCAGGCAGTTCTCGGATAGATGACCTCCTGGGACATGTCTATTCTACAAACGGAAGTAGATTCCTTCACATACACACACACTTACTTGGCAAAACTGGGACTAGGACCCCTACCTAGGTACGTAGTGCTACTGATGTGTGTGGCCTTAATTGCACACACCACACTGCATTTAGGCTGAGGTGTGTTCCAGGTTACATGTTACGTGCAGAACATCCCCAGGCCTGTACAGTATGGTAATGGCGGATGTACTGGTTGTTTATGGACAATACGTAGTGTGACATACTGTCATATACACATTGACAAACACATAACAGTCATACACACATCTGAGAGACCTGGACTTTTCAGTGCTAACTACCTTGTGTGTCCATTTTGTTACAGATAAGTTGCACACAGCACATGCATAACTGGGCTGGATAGTGTTATCAGTTACCTGTATGGTTAATGGTGACAGTGATCCTCATACAGTGGAACACAGGGCATGTACTGGGGGTACCATTGGTGTAAAGACAGCATACCCAGCACCCAAACCCCACAGTGGATATTGTATGGACTGACACCCATGATAAAACTCTGGCATTCCCACCATCACACATTGACCAGGACTGCATACAACCCCTTGCATATCCCAAGATTGTTACTACAGGGATATGTATCTAATGCACATGCCACAGGGATAGTAGGGTGATGCATTGTCATGGCTCTCCTAACACTCTGGCATTCCCACCATCACACATTGACCAGGACTGCATACAACCCCTTGTCTATCCCAAGATTGCTACTACAGGGATATGTATCTAATGCACATGCCACATGGATATTAGGGTGATGCATTGTCAGGGCTCTCCTATGGTCAGCAACATCACTATCCCTAATACTGTGTGGCAACTTCAAGGTGTATTATATTAGGAGAATGTGGCCTCAGAATGTTGTATCCTACAAATATACACGCATGCACACATACACACACTTGCCAGAACTCAGAGGGTATCCCATGCCTATCTACCCATTTGTACAACACTGTTGTGCTGGTACTGCAAGCCCCAGGTAGCCCTTCGGGAGAAGAGTGTAACAAGGTATATGTAATGTCCAGTATATCAGCAACCACATTTAACTATAGCAATGGGGAGTGCTGTGGGTGTGAAGGGCCTCAGGGTATTCTCAACTACAGGTCTACAAACCCACAGACACTGTTATTCTCAGTAATGCACATGTACACATTTGTCAGTACTGGGGTCCATCGGTGCAGGTGTTCATAGGTGTGTACCAGGCTATTGTCCATGGAGAGATGGGAAGTGTAGGGGATGTGTGTACAGTGGTATCATGCCACCTGCCATGTGCCAGCAGGCCAACTATCAACAGATATGACAGAGGTGATCCTCAGGGAGAGAGTTACATGCAACAGCCAATCAGCTGGTTGCCTCTTGCAGAGGGCCAGTGAGGTGCTCCAGTTGACATGTATGCAACATGTATTACATAACATGGTTAGTATCTCTCTTGGAGACCTGTACCCAAGCATGTTCTGTTGACTTTGGTAGTGTAGTTGAGGTATCCATGGCATGTGGTGCATACAGGTTCTGGATTCCTAGCTGTGGCATTCATAACACAGCTGGGCAGACATGTCAGTGTCAGTCAAGCATAAATTGCCTGTAAGTAGCTAAGATGGATACTGGACATCTGCACGTCTCTACAGAGGACAGACAGGCATGTGCTAGCCAACTGGCTATGCATTAGGATGAATGTGTTGACAGATCGACGTCTGACACTGATAGGTATGCCATTACTACATGACAGCAGCCCTCACTGACATGTGCTATACACACAGTAGTCTACAGTTAATTTCCACGTGTCAGATCAATATCCTGTAGGAAATATTTAATGATGCACAGCTCACACACCAGGAATACAACAGTGAGGACTCAGAGTCCATCTTTGCATGCAGGGGTGTTTGGTTCCAGTACTACAATCTGCAATTTACTCTTACTTGTGAAAGCAGTTTCAACAGTAGTAAAATAATGATACACTACATGCCACTGTGACTGCATATAACCTGGGATACTACCCATGTATGTAACACATTCAAATGGAAAACAGTGTTGTACAAGCCATATATACTCAGGTGTCCCAGACAGTAGACTCACACCCCTTGCTACTGTAATGACAGCACATAGATGCATGTTATGAACATGGCACTAAATACACTTATTAAAGATGTCATTACCCTGTTATTTTATCAGACTGGAATGTAAGCACTGGTTAACAGGACTGAGTCATGCTTAGAATGTTTCAGCATTGCTGAAATATAAATGCTAACCAGAGTTGCACACAGGTAAGTGAAGCCTACACAGTGTAAGCACCTGTACATTTAACCGTATAGTAGCAGCGCTTACCATCGCGCAGACCCGTGCAAACCCAGTTAAAGCTGCTCAAAACAGCTTTACTCACTCTGTATCCAACAGCCCTTGTTCTGCTGAGCAACAAAATAAACAACCCTTGCAGGTTTTGAACCCAAGACCCTGTACACTATAGTCACAGCAGTTAACCACTAAGCCATCAAAGCTGTGAAGACAGTTGTTTTTCTAATATATCTGTCAGTACTCATACTGAATAGTATTGAACAACTGCTATGACTTCTACTATAGCGTAGTACTTGTTAGTGATAGTACTGTTGAATCATGTATGTTGTTATATGTTGCACTACAATGTTGGTGTCTACTAGTTCATCTTTTTTAGGCAAACAGCAGAAGATACAGCTGAATTTACCGGAGCAGGTTGGTCCATACAAATGGGACCAGTCGAGGAAATGCTCACAATCCAGGGGGAGATCTCGGAACGGCCCCATAACAAGGAGCAGGTTGAACAGTTAACTGCAAATTATATTATTGCACTTACTGGTTTACCTACTATTGGGTGAATATCCCTGTGGTAAACTTATCGAACTTGCTATTAACAGATTCAATGCTCTCCTTGTTAAAACGTGGCTTAAAGTTTATTCCTGCAGGAATAGATAATGTTGTAATTGCTGTCACAGATTTGAAAGTGTTTACTCGTACTTTAAACCTAAAAAATATCTTTAAAGACTCTGGAATGCCCATACATACTGAATGTAAGAGAACTAGTACTTTTATGCCTGTGAGCGATTCTGTCATTTCTGTGTTTGAAGGCAGATATGAAAAACAAATATGCAAACTGTATAGTAGTAATTGTTTAAAAAAAATGTATAATTTGTCAGTTAAGGAATTTGAAGCCTTTAAGAGTTTGCAAATGAACAATGATATTATAGTCAAAGAGGCGGACAAAGGGGCAAGTATTGTAACAATGAATTCTGATGATTATATTGAAGCAATGAAGGTTTTAATTTGTGATTTAAACACCTTTAGAGAAATTACAGAGATTGAGGTTAATACCCTTATTACCAAAATTAATATGTCTATATTTGACTTACACACAGCTGGTGACATTGACCTGGATTTGTTTAATTTTTTTAACTGTACCATGCCCTACGATTCCTATATTATACGGTTTGCCTAAGCTGCATAAATCTGTTAGTAACCCACCTATGAGATCAATAGTCTCTGGAAGTGGATGGGTTACTGAACCCATATCAGTGTATTTACAAAATGTTTTTAAAACTTTTTTTGCAATTTATTTCAAGTTACATAAAAGACAGTGGTGACTTCTTAGTGAAACTGTATGAATGGTGCAGTCGGGTAAATCATTCTGAAATTTTTTCTGAATGTTGTATTTTTGTTAACATTAGACTTGAAGTCACTTTTTACTGTAATTCCTAATGACTATGGAGTGAATTGTATTAGAGAAATTATGTGCAATCATAGTAATTATACAGCAAGGCAAATAGACACATTTTGTGAACTTCTTGAGCATGTACTAGAGAATAATATATCTGATATTGTTAATCCTCGTTCATTCCTTATGTATGGGTATCGGTTCCAAGCCGGCCATTTTCCTAGCTCGCATCAGCTTCAAACTCTTGAGCTAAACTCTTACCCACAATCCCCCTCTCCCTGTTACCTCAGATTTCGTTTGCCACGTTGCCATTCAGTCGTGTCAAGCTACTTCTCTTGAGCTAAGTACAATTAATTGTTGTTTATTAGTCATTTATATTACTTTTCTGTCAGAAAATTTTCTATTTCATTGTCTCTTACCCTATCACATCTAGTGACCATGTTTTCTTCAGGTTTTACTTCTCTTTCTTTACCTTTTTACCATGAGGTATTCTCCCCTTACCATCATTGGTAATCTTTCCCTTTTCTTTCTCATACCTTCAGGTATTCTTTTGTATCATTGCTGGTACCATTTTCTACTATTTAACTTGCTATAATGGCAGATAAGAAAGGTAGTCCAGGGTTTAAACGGTGTTCTGATTGTGGACACAAACTACCTACTTCTGATGCACACTCTTTGTGTGTTTATTGTTTGGGGGCGTCCCACTCATCTATTGATCTGCCCTGTACTATTTGTGAAAACTTTTCAAATAGGACTTTGTTGGAAAGGAAAAACAAGCTGTTTCTGAAGGGACTTCTTAAATCTCCCTTTTCAGAGGTTGTTTCTGGGTTGGAGGTCTCAACCCCTCCTAGGGCCCATAAGAAAATCTTGGATGTTCCTACCAAGGCTAAATCTTTGCCTTCGTCCCCGGCTGGGGACTCCCGCCAACCAAAATCTAAAAAGGCTAAAGTTTTGGCTCCGGAGCTCACTCAGTCAGCCCCTGTGCTTTCAGTGCCTAAACCTTCGGCACCGAGGCCTTCGACTCCTTTAGTGATCTTGGCTCCGTCTTCTTCTGCAGCCTTCACTATATCGGCACAGAGGGGCTCCTCGGTTCAGACTATTACCACCGTATCATCACCGACCATTCAGTCGGTGCAGACCTTGATCACATCGGCTCTGAAAACTTACTCGGAACCGGCGCCTTTACTGTTGACTCCAGTTTTCTCAGTTCCAGCTTCGGCACTGACAACCACTTTGGCACCGATCCGTGTGTCGGTGCAGACCATGACCTCGGCACCGATGACTTCTTCGGTGCAGACTCCCGTAGTCCACTCTCTCTCGGCACTGTTGTTCTCAGTGCAGACAGTTGAGATGGACACCGAATTTGCCTCTTCTGAAGACAGGCCTGTTTCTCCCTCAGTCTCCGTGAGGTCCACTAGAAGCCTTTCCGAACACGATGTGTTGCGTCTTGTGGATCAGCTGCTCTTGGCCAGAGGTATCCCACCCCCCAGGAACTATCTTTCCTTGGGAGGTGATCACCCATTTCCAAAGACCCCTTCTTATTCTCCTCCTTCATTGCCTTTGAAGTCCATGGATATAGCACAGTCTTCCCCTTCTGTGGTTCCCTTTATGGATCTCACTAAGGAACCACGGTTGCCTTCATGGCAGGAAAGTTTTGCTATGACCCAGGATGTCAGTTGTGACATGCATAATTTGCTGCTCCACAACCATCCAGGGACTCCGGGTCGGCAGTCTGAACCACTTAGGGGAGGGGTGACCCCTGTCCTAGACATTCGCTTCTCTTCAGGTGGACCAGCCTTCCAACTGATGGAGAAGGCTTTTGCTGCTGCTGGCGATACCGGACTGTCTATCCCTCTGCCCTCCTCTGGTACACTGATTTCACAAGTCGCAATGAGCAGACACCGGGTGCAAGGGCCTCAGGACATATTCCCACAGGAAACCCCCTTTCTGCTGTCTTCCCCAGCTTCTCCCACTGAGGAATTCCACCAGAAAATCTTGTGTAAGAGGAAGCACATGGACTCTACAGAGGAGTCCCTCACTGAAGACACAGATTTTGATGAGGGGAAAGGATCCCCTTGGTAACCCTCTGAGCTATCCTTTGGTGATATCCTCAAAATCCTGAGACAGAGATGTGATTGGCAGTCTGCCAATCTGACCTCTGAGGAATCTGTGTTCCTGCAGGCCTTTTGCACCCAGCCCCCTACCTCCTGGGTTACTCCACCTGTCGATGAACTTGTCCGGCTTGTCGTGCAGCATGCTTGGAAGGCTCCTGACACCATCAAAGCTATTCCCCGGAGGCCAGATAAGATTTTGTCCCCTCTTGCCACGGATCCCCATTGGTCAAGAGGTCTTCCTGTGGATGCTTTGGTGGTGGCGGCCACAACAAAAAAGGATCTGGCAGAAGAAGAAAGCCAGACTGTCCATCTGCCCAACAAAGAGTCCCGGGCCCTGGACAGGATAGGGAAGTGCACCTTTGCATCAGCGACCTTTACTATCAGGTCCCTGAATTATATGGCACACTTTACCAGGCTTCAATGGGATCTGATTTCTGAGCTCTCTAAAACCTTGGCTGGTGCCGTGTCTGATGAGGTCCGTGACAAAGTGGCCTCTCAGCTGGCCACCATTGAGTCACTATCTAACTCCTCTATGCGACTGATATCTCACGCATCAGAAGGAGCAGCTAGAGCAGCGGGTTCAGCGGCGGTCTTGAGACGACACGCCTGGATGTGCTTGTGCAATTTCGCAGAACCCTTTAAGGCTTCCTTTCCTAATGCTCCCATTGAGGCCTCCTCGTTGTTTGGACCCAAAGTTAAAAGCACACTGGCCAGATGTGAATAGGATGGTAAGATGCTTTCTGCCATAGGTGTCCATTATTCTTCCCCTCAGCGTGCTTTCTCCCAAAACCAAAAGAGTGGGAAGATATGATTCAAGAAATCTCAGGGTCTTTTCCATGACACACAGGCCGAGTTCTCAGAGGGGGAAACTCACAGGGAAGATGCTCCTTTTGGGGCAGAGGGGGTCCGCAAAACCAGGGTTTCAGGGATTCTTTCCCTGGCCAATCCTACCAGCACTCCTGAAGAGCGGCCCAACTCCTTTCCTCTGGAGGTAGTTGGGGGATGTTTCTCCTTGTACCCTTCTGCCTGGCTAACCATCACCACTGATTCTTGGGTACAAAGGATTATAACCAGAGGTTATTATATCCCCTTCGTTCTTTGTCCTGTCCCTTCGAAAACCCTTCCCGACGTTCCACCCAGTCAAAGGAAAGTAGCAGCACTAGAGATAGAAAAGCTGCTAAGAAAGAGAGTCATCCAAATAGTCCCTCCATTCCAGATAAGATCTGGATTCTACTCAACACTATTCTTGGTGCCAGAGAAAACCGGGGACTGGAGACCAATTTTGGATCTCAGTGTATTGAACAAGTTTGTGAGAGTACAAAAATTCCGGATGGTCACAATACATTCTATCCTCCTGCTTTTGGAAAAAGACAATTGGATGTGCTCGATAGATCTTCAAGATGTGTACTACCACATAAAAGTGGACAGGCCATCAAGAAGATTTCTGCGCTTCTGTGCGGGAGCCAGTCGCTACCAATTCAGAGTACTGCCTTTCGGACTCTCTACAGCTCCCAGAGTGTTCACAAAGTGCATGGCAGTTGTCACAGCTCACTTGTGACTTCAAGGATTCCAGGTGTTTCCATACCTAGACGACTGGCTCATTTCTTCCCCCACCAGACATCTACTGGAAGAAGTCCTGGCATACTCTCTCCTTCCCGCACAAAGGCTAGGCATAACCATAAACTGGAAAAAATTCAGTCTCACCCCATCTCAGTCAACAGAATTCATAGGGGTTATTTTGGACACAAAGAACTGCAGAGCTGCTATTCCAGAGCACAGAATTTTAAGGATAAAGCAACAACTGTTTCCAATACTTTCAAGGGAGAAATCCACGGCTCACTCGGTTCTACAGCTGTTGTGTTCCATGGCAGCCTCCATCACCATTGTCCCCCTGGCCAGGTTTCACATGAGGCATCTACAATGGCTACTGCACACCCAGTGGTATCCCTTTCAGCATCCTCTTTCAGCCATGATTTGAGTAACCCACGGACGCCTCCCTGATGGGGTGGGGGGTATGTCAGGGACAAACAGTCCAAGGCACTTGGTCCGAACTGGAGGCCCATCTGCATATAAATGTTCTAGAGCTGAGGGCGGTGCTTCGAGCGTTGCAAACATTCCATTCCCTGCTGCCGTCTGGGACAATTGCAATTCAGTCAGACAACATTGCGGTGGTCTGGTACATCAACAAGCAAGGTGGAACCAAATCTTACCCCCTTTGTCGAGAGGCCATGAAGATATGGCAATGGGCGATGGCTACCCACCTTTTTGTTCTGGCAACGCACATTCCCGGGAGTTCCAACGTGATAGCAGACAGACTCAGCAGGTGCATTCTTCAACCTCACGAGTGGTCCCTGAACCCCTTGATAAGAGCGGAGATCTTCCACAGCTGGGACCGTCCTTGCTGCAACTTCTTTGCATCCTCGACCAACTACAAATGCAGCAACTACTTCTCTATGATTTCCCCCTCCGGCACAGTCACCCAGAAATGCTCTAGTCCACGATTGGCCCTTACGTCTTCTTTACACATTCCCACCCTTTCCCCTCATTCCCCAGTTTCTGAAGAAAGCCCATCAGTTGAAGAGCAAGGTGATCCTCATAGCACCATATCGGCCTCGACAGATTTGCTTCCCCTTTCTTTGGTCTCACCTACTAGATCGACCATGGATTCTCCATCCAATCCCGGAGTTGATCTCACATCCACAGAACCTGATTCATCCCAACTTGAACAGCTTGAAGCTCACGGCTTGGCTACTCCAATTCCCTTGATTGCCAGGCAGAATGATCTTTCTTTACCAGTACATGACATTCTCATTGCATCTCATAAGTCTTCCACTAGAATTACTTATCTGAGCAAGTGGAAAAGATTTACCTGTTGGCTGAAAGATAAACAAGTAGATCCCTTCTCAGCACCAGTGTCGATAATACTAGACTGTCTGGCCAACCTTTTCCAATCGGGTCTATTGACCTCTACCATTAGAGTTAATTTGGCTAGAATTTTTAATTTTCATGAAGGTGTCCAAGATTCCTCTCTTATGTCCCACAAATTATGCAAGACCTTCATAAAAGGTGTGAATCATCTGAAGCCACCTTTTAGAGAACCTGTTCAACCATGGGATTTATCATTAGTTCTACAAGCTCTAACAATACCACCTTTCGAACCAGCCTCTTCTTGCAATCGCAAGCATTTGTCATGGAAAACTTTGTTTTTGGTCGCCATTACTTCTGCCAGACATATTTCTGAGCTTCAAGCTTTATGTATCAAGAGTCCATACTTGATTTTTCATAGAGATAGAGTGTCTCTGAGAACTAATCCATCATTTTTACCAAAAGTAATTTCAGAAATGTCCATTAATCAAACCATTGAATTGCCAGTTTTCTTTCCCAATCATTCAAACAGAGGAGAGTATTGCCTACATACCCTAGCCAGGCAAATCCATTTTTACTTAAACAGGACTAGGTCCTTTCATAAATTTGACCAGTTGTTTTTGGCCTTTTCTGGACCTAGATTAGGATCTGCTGTTGCAAAGGTCACATTAGCTAGATGGTTGAAGGACTGTGTGACCTTCATCTATACACAATGCCATATCTTGTTGCCTTCTACCATGAAAGCTCATTCAACAATGTCGGTGGCAACTTCTACTGCCTTCCATGCCAGAGCTTTATTACATGACATCTGTGCAGCTGCAGCTTGGGCTACGCCTCATACCTTCATCAATCATTACAAATTGGATTTGGCCTCCAGGGGAAGAGCATCTTTTGGGTCTATGGTGCTCAGGAATGTCCTTCCATGAGAGCCTCCCAGGAATAGAGGTAGCTGGGGTCTCTGTCCCATACATAAGGAATGAACGAGGATTAACAATATCAGATAAAGAAGTTATGTCTTACCATAACATTCCATCTGTATTGTTGATCCTCGTTCAGTCATTACGACCCTCCCTCCTTCCCCCTCCTGTGGTTTCTAGTGGATCTCACCATCCGGCTCTCTTAGGTTATTTGACCAGACGTAGCCTCTACCTTCTTTGACTTGCAAACTCAATCTGAGGTAACAGGGAGAGGGGAATTGTGGGTAAGAGTTTAGCTCGAGAGTTTGAAGCTGACGCAAGCTTGCAAAATGGCTGGCTCAATTCCGAGGTCGGAACCGATACCCATACGTAATGACTGAACGAGGATCAACAATACAGATGGAACATTATGGTAAGACATAACTTCTTTTTTATTTTTAACAAATGTATCTATCACCAAATATCAGGTGTGGTGATGGGAACATCACTCGCAAATACTTATGCAAATGTAGCTATGAGTAAATGGGAGGGACAGTACATTTTTGGTGAGAATAGTACTTATGCCTCTAAAATGTCTTTCTACAAATGTTTTGTGGATGATATTCTTTTGGTATGGGAAGGTAATGAGAAACAATTACAAACTTTTGTGGATTATTTAGATTCCACAACCCATTTTTTAAAGTTTGAGAAAAGTTCTTCGAGTGAAGAAATTCAATTCTTGGATGTGAAAATATGTAGGAATGAGAAAGGGATAGATACTTCAGTATTCAAAAAGGATGTACAGGCAAATAAATATTTGCATAGAAATAGCATGCATGCACCCCATGTTTTCAGGGGTATAGCAAAGGGACAATATCTAAGGGTCAGCAGACTGAATACTCAGTTAAATACATGTTTGGAACAAATGGATGGTATGACAAAGGATTTTAAGGAAAAGGGCTATCATGAATCTTATCTTGATCAGGCAAAAAATCAGATTCTTAATATGAGAGATAGGAGAGCGAGTCCCTTCTTCTCAGATATTGAATTAACTGGAAGGGAACAACGGATGGATGACAATCAGCAGTTACGATATGCAATGACTTATAACAGGGGAAGTAAGTTAATTGAGAATATTGTTAGGGAGAATTGGGGCATTTTGAAAGCTATTCCTGGGCATGAAAAATGGCTTAGTGAAATACCTTTTTTTACCTTTAGGAATTCTAATAGCCTGAAAAAGTCCCTATGCTATAAGGACTTTGCACTGAATAAAAAATCTGAGGTTAAATACAATAGGAAGGGCACCATACCATGTTATAATTGTTCCTCATGTTGTATTATTTGTAGGTCTACTGAATTTATATACCTTCTTGATAATATGAAATTTATATTTGACTGTGCAGCTACATGTAATACTTGCCATATAGTTTAGCTACCTGCCTGGCATGTGAAGCATTTTATGTAGGTAAATCTATGAGAAGACTACGAGATATGATTATTGAACATCGCTCAGATATTAGACGAATGGTAGAGACTAATTCCTTGGCTAAACATATAAATATGTTTGGTTCCCCTCATCAGTTCATTTTTAGAGTTATAGATAGGCTAACTTTGAATGTTAGGCGAGGTGATGTCACAAATAAGTTGGACATTAAAGAATATGAATGGATTGTTCGCATGCAGGCAAATAAACTTCCTGGTATAAACAAACAGGTTAGTTTAAAACCAATACTAAAATCTAAGCAGCAGAAGATTAGATAGTACTGATTGAATAATTGTTTTATTTTTTCTATAGGATAGGTTGTGTCATGTGATATTTTTAAATTGATATAAGATGACTGTTGTGCTTATACATGTTTTTATAACACTGAAGAAGGGCCTTTTGGTCTGAAAGCTTTGTTTTACAATAAATTTTACTTTATTTTCGAACGCTGTGGAGCACGCTTTAAGTTTTGGTTTATCTATTTTGTTTTTTGCTGTTTGCTCCATAGATAGGCTAACTTTAAATGTTAGGCGAGGTGATGTCACAAATAAGTTGGACATTAAAGAATATGAATGGATTGTTCGCATGCAGGCAGATAAACTTCCTGGTATAAACAAACAGGTTAGTTTAAAACCAATACTAAAATCTAAGCAGTAGAAGGTTAGATAGCACTGATTGAATAATTGTTTTATTTTTTTCTATAGGATAGGTTGCGTCATGTGATATTTTTAAATTGATATAAGATGACTGTTGTGCTTATACATATTTTTATAACACTGAAGAAGGGCCTTTTGGTCTGAAAGCTTTGTTTTACAATAAATTTTACTTTATTTTCGAATGCTGTGGAGCACGCTTTTACTTTTGGTTTATCTATTTTGTTTTTTGCTGTTTGCTCCACTTCACCACAGTTCTCATTTTTGTTCCTGTTACTATTGTGGATGGCCAGTGCTGTGCAATACTTGCCATGTATGTGTTCTATATTCCATAACATGGACGGTGTCTGGGATGAGCACATGTCCCACATGCATGTTCTGTGACATGTGGACGTGTACTTGGGACGTCCGGGACATGTTGTGTGGACAGATTGTTATCATCTGATGTGACATTCCTGACCTCATGTGGTGAGAACTGGCAGTGGAACTCAGGTTGATCCTGCACCTACATTGACAGCATGATACAGGTATTCACTGGTGTTAGTGGCATCTGTCCATACAGGGCATGTGTATAAGGCATGGTATTTCCTTTGTGGGTTACATTTGCTGACTCTACAGTTTTTGCAGGCGTCCAGTGGGTAACATAGCAAAGGACCACTGTAAGCAATTATTTACCTATTGCAGGGATGGATTAGGGTGCCATATCCTCTGTAGTCTACTGCAATTACACCATGGTTACTATTTGTGGGCAATATGCAGGGAACAACCAACATACTGGTTGTTGCCTAGCCAAGTGTGTTTGTGTATGAGACATAGGTGGAGAGTGTTCTCTGGGTAATACAAGGGTTGCCTATATCGTTCCCAAATTCATAATGTCACATGTAGGGTTAGGGATTGTCTACACCAGCCTCTCTGCTGTTTGACATCTGTTATCCGTGTAAGGTGGACATTGTGGCATATAATAGGCCCACCATATAAGAAATGTGCAAAACCCACCCCACAATGAGTTCTTACACAACCACAGCTATCTCCACACAGGATACTCATGACACACACACACACACACACACACACACACACACACACACACACACACACACACACACACACACACACACACACACACAAACACACACACACACACACACTTGACAGTGCTGAGATTCAAACCGCTACCTAGGTATGCATTGCAACTACAGTGTACTGCAGTTATCACACACGCCACGGAGCTTATAGGGTTACTCCTTCCCCAAAGGTGTATTTTAAGGTGAATGACATCAACAAGCTAGCCAAAGTAGGGCAATGGAAAGTGTAGTGACTGTGAATGGCCTCAAAAGCATTGATCCCTACACAAACAAGCAAACACATGCACAAACATACACATACACACACACACACACACACACACACACACACACACACACACACACACACACACACACACACACACACACACACACACACACACACAGTTTCACAGTTGCCCTGTCTGGGATTAGAACTCTTACCTAACTAGTGCATCACACTACAGCATTACACAGTTGTAGTACATGCCACAGAGTGTACAGGGCTACTAATTCCCCAAAGGTGTATTTCAAGGTGAATGACATCAGCAGGCTTGTCAAAGTAGGGCAATGGAAAGTGTAGTGACTGTGAATGGCCTTAAAAGCATTGATCCCTACACAGACAAAACACACACACACACACACACACACACACACACACACACACACACACACACACACACACACACACACACAGAGTTTCACAGTTGCCATGTCAAGGATTAGCAGTCCTACCTAGCTAGTATATCACAGTACAGCATTAAGCAGTTATAGCATGCACCACAGAGCTTACAGGGCTTTTATTTCCGCAAAGGTGCATTTCAAGGTGAATAACAGCAGGCAAGCCAAAGTAGGGCAATGGAATGTTTAGTGACTGTGAATGGCCTCAAAAGCATTGATTACTACACAGACAACCAAAGACACACAAGCACAGAGTTTCACAGTTGCTATGTCTGGGATTAGAACTCCTATCTAATTAGTACACCACACTACAGCATTACACAGTTATAGCATGCACCACAGAGTTTACAGGGCTTCTCCTTCCCCAAAGGTGTATTTCAAGGTGAATGATATCAGCAAGCTTGCCAAAGTAGGGCAATGGAAAGTGTAGTGACTGTGAATGGCCTCAAAAGCATTGGTTCCCTACACAGACAAACACACACAGTTTCACAATTGCCATGTCTGAGATTAGAATTCCTACCTAACTAGTACGTCACATGACAGCATTACACAGTTATAGCATGCACCACGGAGATTACTGGGCTACTCTTTCCCCAAAGGTGTATTTCAAGGTGAATGACATCAGCAGGCTAACCAAAGTAGGGCAGTGGAAAGTGTAGTGACTATGAATGTCCTCAAAAACACTGATCCCTCCACAGACAAACAAACACATGACGTTTCACAGTTGCCATGTCTGGAATTATAACTCCTACCTAACTAGTACATCACACTACAGCATTACACAGATGTTCATCGTTTTACCCTGCTGCAGTCATCAAACTTGGGTTATCCTGCTGTCAGGCGGTCCCACAGTCGGCCCGAGTTCCAAAGTCTTGGTCCGGCGTCGGTTGCTATCGCTTCTTCCCTGACGTCAGTGCACCAGGGGTATATAAGAGGCATCCAACGCCATTTTCTCCAGTCTTTCTTGCTGTGCGGTGCCCAAAGCAGAAGCAGTTCGCAAGTGCCGGTCGGCCGACACCTGAGATTTTCGAATCGAATTTCAGTCCGAAGTCTTCAATAAAGCTAAGTACCCCATTGGGGAACCTTTTCTTGCCTCAGTCCAATGTCAGAAAAAGTTAACAATTGCATATCTTGTGGGAAGCAAATACCTCATAAGGACTTCCATTCTTATTGTATTCCTTGCCTAGGCCCAGACCACGATGAACAGGTTGTCGGTTTTGTGCTAGGTTTAATAAACGAACTATCAAACGCCGTTTTGACTTTGCACGACATTACTTTGGTAGGAAATTTAATTATATCATGCCGTCGGAGCAGCCGACGACCAGCATGCATAAAAAACGCAAGGATTAGGACAGGCAGCCTAGGAATAAACCAGACTCCGAGGCCTCTGCTGGGCCTGTTGCTGGTTCTCCGGTTTTCAGTGAGGCGCCTATGCAGCCCCTGATGACCGCAGAACTGGAGCCCCAGACAGCTGCAGATTCTCAAGCGGAGTGTACTAGGCCGTTGCAGCCATCTTCATTAGGCCCTTCCGACACCAGAGCAGAAGGAGATCCCGGTGCAGTAGAAACACCTTCGGTTGCTGAAGGTGTCTTCAGACCAGCTACACTCACCATTAAGTCTTATGCTAAGCTTAAAACTCCATTAAAACCAAAAAAGACTGTACATCAGTCTACAGTTCAAGGCCCCATGCCCAAGAAACAGATGCTTAAGATGGCTGAAGATTTGAGTACCCTAATCAGGGGTTCCCATCCCCCTCCAGATAAAAGACCAAGACAAGAGGAGGATTATGCTTCCTCTGACCAGGTTTCAATTTCCTCAGATTCTTCTGAGAAACAGGATTACACTTTTCCCCCTTATGAAGACTTTGATGCTGAAGACTCTATTCCCTCAGCATCTCCCCCTGAAGACTAATCCTTTGGGGAATCCTTATATACCATGAGGGAGCATTTCCACTGGGAACGCCAGGACTACTCTGATTCTAAGAAAAGCCTCCGAGAGTTCCTTTTACTACCCCAGCACAGACCACTTGCTATCCCTCCAGTTTTAGACATTGTGGATGATGTTTACTTGGAGTCTAGTCTAAATCCAGACTCTCTACCTCCTGCTCCAGACAAACCAGACAGGTACTACAGAGTACCTGACTCACACAAATTCCTTTATAAAAGCCCTGTGGTTGACCCAGAAACATTTTCCCAGGGTCCCAAAGGGGCTAAAGCTTCTTTGGCTAAAAATCCTGTGCCCTCTGAAAGGGATTCCAGAGCCCTAGATAGATGGGGAAAGAAGATATACACCTCAGCTACTCTGGCTATGAGAGCATTAAATTGTCAGTTTCACATGCTGAAATATCAGCAATTCCTAATGTCTCAATTAAAACAAAAAATGAGCACACTTTCTGAACAGTCTGAATTCAAGGAAATGCAGGATCTGTTGCATGCAGCTGAACAGGTGGGCAAACATACTTTACAATGTGGATTTGAATCATTGGAAGCTTCCTGTAGAGCAGCTGTTACTGGGTCTGTTATACATAGACATGCTTGGTTAAAAGAACAAACCCTACCTGATCAGGTTAAAGCAAAATTATTGGATGCACCTTTACAGCAGGATGTATTATTTGGTGTCAAAGCAGAAGAGGTTTTTAAAAAAAATGGAGGATAAGGCAAAGTCTATGCAGACGGTCAAGGATTTTTTACAGGTGCAACCCCCTCGTTTCAGCAGAAATTGGCCAACAAAAAACTGGTCCTTTCCAGCTTCTGACAGATCACAGAGGGGCAAATACAGACGCCCAAGGGACTGAGGTCAATCATAAGGCCCTTACAAACCTCGCCAATGGGGTACTGATAAACAGAAAGGAGAAGAAGACAGACCCCAAGCTAGCAGAAGACAAAAAAACACAATGACTCAATCCTCAAACTACTAAGCAAATCTCTCTTGGCAGCTCCCTTGGGAGGAAAATTAGCACTTTTTGCAGACAACTGGCACATCATCACAAAAGACAAATGGGTCCTAAACATTGTTTCACAAGGATACAGATTCCACTTTCATACCTTGTCAAGGATAAAAGGAATGCCAAACCTGCCACCAAATCAATGGACAGAGGCACAAAAACAAATTACAGCTCTCATGGACATGAGAGCCATTCAACAGGTACCTACACAGGAGCAAGGACAAGGATTTTACTCAAGACTCTTTCTTGTTCCAGGAAAAGACAAAGCATTGAGACCCATTCTGGATCTTTCAATTCTGAACACCTATCTACAAGTAACAAAATTCAAGATGCTAACACTACAGCAGCTTCTTCCCATGCTGGGCAAGAATGCTTGGCTAGTAATGTTGGACCTCAAGGAGGCATACCTGCATGTCCCTATCAGGCAAAATTGCAGAAGATACCTCCACTTCATTGCAGGTTCAACCCATTATCAATTCTCTGCACTGCCCTTTAACTTATCTACTGTGCCCAGGGTCTTCACAAAACGCCTGGCACCAGTAATTGCATACTGCAGACAAAGAGGAATTCAAATATACCCATACCTGGACGACTGCCTTATTCAAGCAGAAAGCAAGGACATTCTTTTAAAGCATCTGGCATTTGTCAAACACCTTCTAATTTGCCTAGGGTACACAGTAAATGAAAAGAAATCAAAACTAGTGCCCTCACAAAATATAATATTCCTGGTTGCCAGCTTGAATACAACGGCCAAGATGGCTTATCTCACACCAGACAAGCAACAACAGCTGACTCAATACTTCAAAATAATGGCAACAAAGACCCAACTCCCTGCAAGAAAAATTCTGCAGGCCTTGGGGTTCATGGCATCTTGCGTACTACTAATACCATTTGCAAAACTGCATATGAGGAAATTACAATGGTACCTGAAAAGTGTATGGACTCAGCACAGCCACAGCTTGGAAACAATGATACCACTCATTCCCTGCCTTCAACAGGAGTTTCTATGGGGGGCACAGGCATGTCACCTCAACAAGGGTCAGCCTTTCACCTCACCCACAGCCAGGCAAACTATGACAACAGATGCATCGGACTATGCCTGGGGAGCACACATGGCAGGACAGTGCATTCAGGGCAAATTGACTACAGATCAAAGGCATCTGCATATCAATCAAAAAGAAATGCTAGCAGTACAGAATGCCCTAACAGCTTTCAAGGACCTGTTACACCCAGGACAGCCTATAATAAAGACGGACAATACCACAGTAATGTGGTACATAAACAAGCAAGGGGGCACACATTCCTACCCTCTATGCAGGCAAGCAATGACCTTGTGGAACACAGCGCTGTCTTACCAAGTTCATTTACAAGCACAATTCCTGCCAGGAAAGAAAAACACATTGGCAGACGACCTATGCAGAAACATCATGGATCCCCACGAGTGGAAACTAGATCCACAAGTATTTGCAATGATAACTCAAAAATGGGGATGCCCAGACATAGATCTGTTTGCCAACCCCCAAAACTACCAACTTCAAAAGTTTTGCACAAGGACATTCTATCCACAAGCTTGGAAAGTGGACACCCTCTCATTCAGTTGGAAAACATTAACAGTGTATGCCTTTCCTCCACTGCCTCTTCTGGCAAAGGTACTGCTGAAAGTCAGATTAGAGAGGCCACAAATTATACTCATTGCACCAGACTGGCCACACCAGCACTGGTATCCAATTCTAAGGAACATGGCCCATGGCCCACCATGGATTTTACCACAAATTCCTCACCTGCTCACCCAGTGATACAATCAGATTCTACACAGCCAGCTCAAGACTTTAAACCTGGCTGCATGGCAAATTACCTAAACAACCAGCCAACACCTCTATCCAAAGCTGTTATGGATGTCATTCCAGAGGCCAGGAGGCCCAGCACCAGGAAAACCTATTCAGACAAATGGAAAAGATTTTGCGCCTGGAACCAGGCTAAAGGCCAAAATCCCCTTGATCCAAACATTCCTCAGATTCTACAATATTTAACTGAGATGTTGCACAAAGGACTTTCCTTTTCCTCTATTAAGATCCACGCCTTAGCAATTTCAGCTCTTTACAACATGGATCATCCTTTATTTTCACATCCACTCCTAAGACAGTACCTCAGAGGGGCTAAGAACATAAGACCACCCAGGAGAGCACCAACACCTACTTGGGATCTTAACTTTGTTCTGGAAAAGCTTACACTGCCGCCCTTTGAACCAGCTTTTTTCAGCTGATTTAAAATTTCTTTCATGGAAAACTGCCCTGCTACTAGCAATAACTTCAGCTAGAAGAGTCTCAGAGCTGCAGGCACTAATGGCAGTGGAGCCTTTCCTCATTTTTCATCAAGACAGAGTCTCTCTATGAACTAACTGTTCCTTTATGCCAAAGGCGGTATCCAGTGTGGCCCTAAACCAAACCATTCATTTGCCCACCTTTTTCCCAAATCCCCAGAACAAAGGAGAAAGACTCCTGCACTCTTTGGGCATTCACAGGCAATTACATTACTACTTGGATAAAACTAAGGCTTTCAGAAAATCTGACCAGCTCTTTGTAGCCTATGCTGCAGGATCACAAGGAAAAGCTATCTCAAAACAGACCATTTCAAAATGGGTAGGACTTTGCATACATTTCTGCTACACGCATCATGGGAAACCGTACCTGCTAACATTAGGTCCCACTCCAGCAGGGCTACAGCTACATCAGCAGCCTTTCTCAGGGGGGTGCCAACCAAGGATATTCTGGAAGCTGCAACTTGGAGTTCAGTGCACACCTTCACCAAACACTATCACTTACCTCTGTATTCTAAGTCTAGAGCTGGTTTTGCCACTGCAGTTTTTCAGGGCCTACTAGCTTCTTCTAACACTGTTTAACTCCACCACCCATCCTTAGCTTTGGGATTCAACCCAAGTGTGATGACTGCAGCAGGGTAACACGATGAACATAGTACAGTTTTGTACCTACCATAAATGTAGATGTTTGAGTGTTCACCCTGCTGCAGTCCAGTTTACCCTCCCTCCATCCCCTCTGAACTAGCTGGACTTATCTATACCATTCTATCCTTTACAACCTCTGTGGTGTATTTGCTTGTGCCTGAAGGTATTATTTTATTTTTAGATGTATTTTTTTATATAGCTATATATATATATATATATATATATATATATATATATATATATATATATATTGCCTACCTATTGGGGGCACCTGACATCTGGGGCAAGAAAAACTGAAGAAAATGGCGTTGGATGCCTCTTATATACCCCTGGCGCACTGACGTCAGGGAAGAAGTGACAGCAACTGACGCCGGACCAAGACTTTGGAACTCGGGCTGACTGCGGGACCGCCTGATGGCAGGATAACCCAAGTGTGATGACTGCAGCAGGGTGAACACTCGAACATCTACATTTATGGTAGGTACAAAACTGTACTTTATAACACACGCCACAGAGCTTACAGGGCTATTTCTTTCCCAAAGGTGTGTTTCAAGGTGAATGACATCAGCAGGCTTGCCAAAGTAGGGCAATGGAAAGTGTAGTGACTGTGAATGGCCATAAAAGCATTGATCCCTACACACACACCACACACACACACACACACACACACACACACACACACACACACACACACACACACACACACACACACACAGTCTCACAGTTGCCCTGTCTGGGATTAGAATACCTACCTAACTAGTACATTAGACTATAGCATTACGCAGTTATAGCACGCACCTGGAGCTTATAGGGCTACTCCTTCCCCAAAGGTGTATTTCAGTGTGAACGATATCAGCAGGTTTGCCAAAGTAGGGCAATGGGGATTGCAGTGTGTGTGTGAATGGGCCATAAACCATTCATCTGGAAGCATACACACAACACTCAGTTACACACATGTTTACATTTAACAGGAACGTGTATACACCTGCTAGATGAATAATGACTTATACAGTCATGTTACACAGTTATCACAAGCACCACAGACACTATAGTGCTGAGGAATACCAGAAGCAAGTATCTACAGTGATTGACATTTGCACATCATGTGGATTTAGCCAATTGGATGTAATGCTGGGTGGGACAGGCCTCATGATGGGAAGCTGTTTGTCACTGTCTGTCACTGTCTTCCACACATCTATGTATGTGTAAGTTTGGCCTATTATAGTGTGTTGTCCTTGGATATATGTGTGTATTCCTATCCAATGTGTGTGCAAAGCATGACTGGTGTGCAATGTGGAGTGTTTGCTCAAACATCTGTGACTGTCAGATATTTATAATCCACTGTTATTGCCAGAAATGTGCTTTATTTCTGTAAATGTGGGAGCATGCCCAGTATGACCTTCTGTATTGAATGTGTGAATCCATTCCAGGTGGGTTGTACTCCAGTGCAAGCTTTTGTGTTCTACACCTATAGCTAGCAACCTGTTTCTGCAGGATATCTGTAGATAGGTTGATAATATGGGGTCACAATGGGCAACGGATAGTGGGATACTGTAACTAATTGTGTCTGTGCTGCTTCTGCTACATGGTTTTGGTGTTAGCAGAGATATTCAGACATATGTACTCTTTTACACTGTGATGTTTTATGTCATCAACTACTGACAGGTATACATATTTGCTTGCAGTAATTTCCTGGGGAACACAAGATGAATGAAGCTGTGTCCATTATTGTGGTCTGCAGCCTACATATTCTTGCACAATCATGCCATTCTGGAGGGGGAGCTGCAGACACTTGCTGATGGGTCTGTGTAAATGGTTCATCACCTTGGTACTGTGGTGGATGAAGATCCCATGCTTGTACATCCATCGACGTGACAGTATGGCCATATCCTGCTCTGGCCATAGCTTACAGCTGTACAGATTCACACAGGTTACCCAGAGGCAGGGCTCATATTTCTGGTCATTACCCCTTCACATTGTGGTTTACAGGCAGGTTTGTAGACACCCATCCCTGTGTTTGCAGGCAGGGATATTATGTGCACACATCTGAGTTTCAGACTTCACACACTCCATGACGTCCATGCTTCTACCCCCCCCTGTTATTCTTATCCTCTTTCAAACATGCAAACGTTATCTGATAAGTATCCCTATAGTTATCACTTCATCCCAGCAGTATTTTGGGGTTGGTCCACAGTTCATGAAGTAGGACATGGTGGACATGCTGCTGGGATTTGTCAACATGGCCTTGCATTTGCGTTTTGTGGACTGTGTTATGTTGTTATTTAGGAGTCCATGAGATAACATACATTGGCAGTACAGGTGAGACAGAGGCCTTTGACAGAGGACTGTAGGGCATTTCGTAGTGATGCAGGCCATCTATAGCAGGCCGGTGCATTGTGTCACACCAACTGTCCCATGCTGCAAGCCACTATATTCTCCAGAGGTGACAGGGTAGGTGTGCAAGGTGTTAATGTCAATAGTTTCTGTCATTATTGATCCATTGGTGTGGATGCTGGCAGGGTGCTGCTTACAGCTAGGGACACACCTGCATGGGACACCTCTTCAACATGCTGCATTCTGTGGCTATTCCCATACAGAGGTGGGAGTTATATTGTACTCTTTCCCAACAGCAGGGATAAGACTTGTGAGGTACTGGAATGTGTCTTGCTGGGATGCATTGTGTTTGGCACTGCAGTTGTGAGAACTTGGCCCTGTCATCAACAGTACTGGCCATTGCCCAATAGGACACAACCCTCTATGCCTGCATGCTGACCACTTTCGCACAATATACAACACACACCAACCTAACACACAGAACCCTGCATATTGTACACATGCTACAATCTATCATGCTACTTTGACCAGCTCAGGTAATCTGTTCTCCACTGTTATTATACCTACACATACATGTTACTACATTTCTACATAGGATTGTGTGGGGGGGAGGCACACCTGACAACTGTAAACATTTGCTATGACTGTACTGGTATTTCAGGTACTCCGTTTCATTCTGTATTTTGACCTATCATGCAGACTAGAGGCATATCAGTGTATTACAGTTCTTAAGTTTTATTGACCTACATTTCAGTTTCTGACTTCTTACCCTTTAGAACTAACATCCTACTGCATGACCTGTTGTAGTCTGTCTGTGTAGGTCTGGGGGGGGCTGTTCTCCATAGCCATCAATTAGAGGCTTTAGCACAGGTTTTCTTTGTGTTTGTCTACACCTGTCCTGCTGGCTGAGACTGTTGGGTATGTGAGCCTCACTGACATGGATGTTTGTGTCTTATGGACACACATTTGGCCCACCACATGTCCTACAGTGGGTTTTGTCATCTTGTCTAGTGCTGCCTACTATGTTGACACCAGTATTTGTTAAGGATTTCTTGCTACCGATATAGGTGTCTACTATCTGCTGGCATCCCATTCAGCCAGCCGATTCCCTAACATGCTCACATCCATACCGTAGATACAGGTAGCAGAACATACTACTACATTCAGCAATTGATAGTGAGTGTAACTTACCTTGTGGCTGTGCCAGTATTGAGGATGGTGCTGGAGGGCCGACTGTGTCGGATGCACATAGTACACTCCCTATACATGGTTAAGCACAGGTAGTGTCATGTTTGGTATCCCTTTTACTGTATGTGCGAATCAGAGTGAGGTGTCATTCCCTGGGTTCCTACTGTGTCAGTGTATGTGCTATGCGTTGCCTCTTTGCCAAGGCCTGGGCATACTGGGCACACCTCCTTCTGCCTACTGGGGCAGGCTCAGGTTGTTCCTCCTCTTAGTCACTCTGTGTCTGTGCAGGCCTTGACAATGGTTGGGGCTGTTTGGCCCTGCCCTATGCTGTTCCTGCTGCAGCTGTTTCCACAGGATCATATTTTGTAGCATGGCACATACAATGACAATTTGGGTACATGTAGCTGGTGAGTACTGCAAGGCTGCACTGGATATGTCCAGGCACCGGAACCGTGACTTGAGCATCCCAAACACATGCTCTGTTATGATTCTGGTCTATGCGTGTGCCTCATTATGGAGTTCTTGTTCGGGTGTGTGTGCATTTGGGTGTCATCAGCCTCGGCTCCAGTGTGTAATCAGCATTCTCCACTAGGTGGCCATATGGGATGTCCCCACTGGCAAATCTCTGGTACAGCTGTGTCATATACCAGATGTGGGAGTCATGATAGCTTTCAGGGCTGCCAGCACACACATTCATTATAATGCCCTGGGCATCGCACATGACCTGGCAGTTAATGGAGGGGAAGCCCTTGCGGTTTATGTAGACTTTACCCCACTCACCGGGTGGTGCTTTGATGTGTATGTGTGTGCAGTCTATAGCACCTACTGCCTCAGGGCATTCTGCTGTTTTGTGGAAGAGATGCATATTGCTGGTCAACGCCTCACGGGTGTTGAAGAAATATATGTGCTCACTGGCATGTGCTGACATGGCATTTAGGAACTGGTGCAGCACCCTGGATGCTGATGCCTGTGAGATCCCCATGTTGGCCTTTGGAAGGTACCCGTGGCTAGTATTCTTAAGCCTACACATACCCTGCTATCCACTGGGATGTGTCCCCCTCTGTTGGTTCTGTGTATGAGGCATGGCCGGCACAGCTCAACAATTTGCTGTAGGAGGTCCCTGTCCACCTTATAATGCTCCACTATCTCCAGCTCTTGTAGCCCCTGGTAGGTTACCCTGGGTCTGTACACTCTTCCCTTCACCTCACTGTGGGTTGGTCATCAGCATTCTCATCCTCACCACCCTCAGTCTCTTCCACATGTTGATTTAGAGAACGAATGCAGCCCCTATCATTTTGTTGCTTTTGTTTGGTAAAATTTCCCCATTTGTGTACACCCGTGATGTAGAGTTTGTAGGAAAAGCCAGAGGGAAAGGTGTTTGCATAGTTTATAGTACTTTGCTGGGCTGGGCTGCTGTCAGTGTAATTGGCTGATTCTGTTACATTTCACCTGTAAGCTATGTTACTTCTCCTTGACTACCTTCCTATTGCTGTCTTCCCTTCCCATTGCCTTCCTGTTTAAGCCCCGAGGTGTGCCGTGCAAACCCAGTGCTCACATGTGAACAGAGCTGCTATTTCCTGGTTTATTTATTTATTTTTTTGTTTAAACCCTGGTGTGCAGCATGAAAACCTATTTAGTAAATGTAAAGTGTGCTTGGCAGCCTCAGACACACCCCCTTCTTTTGTTCTGATAAGCTAAGGGCAAACCCGAGCCACAGATCTCCAATAAGCTTGCAGTATGCCTGACACACCCCTCTATGATGTCAGCTAGCTCTTAGGCTTGCACCATGGTTTTCCTGCACCTACACAGTTGAGTGCAGGCTAGCCATGAGGGGGAATCTGTGATTCAATATCATTCCCCTCATTTGCATAGAATTGCCTGCTAATGCCTAGTTACAAGTATGACACTGAGCCTTCCCTCTTAGCAACCACTATTCAGCAGCCCTGTTGTCTTCTGCTTGCCGTTGACTATATTGGAAAAATTGTGATTTTGCAGAAAAAGCTTTTTTCAAGGTTTTAGTTTTATTTTCAGGCTAATCCCGTTTGTGCGCCGCTGCCCTATGCTTAAACGGCCAAAATCGTCCAAAAAAAAATAAAAGTATTTTTTTTTTAATTTTGAAACTGTTTTCCATGCCAATGGCCATATATTTGGCCGTTGGCATGCTTTCCACATTATATACACCCTTTATTTGGAGCTGTCATGGCTCCGTTTTGTAGTTTGCAGAAATGCACTCGGTTACTAAATACAGTTCTGCAGGTTAAGCTAATCCTGCACGGATGGCTGCGAGCTTCCTGGATCGCTAATTCACCTCATTTGCATGGTTTTCACCTGCAAATGAGGTAATTAGCATACAGGAGCTATGTTCATGCAGGAATAGTGCAGGAGTGCTCGTGCACATCCTGGGAGCTTGTTCCTGGCTGTCTTGGTGGCCATATTGCCTCCAGCAGCTCCTGCACTATAACTGCATGCTGTGCAGAGCTTGCTGAGTCCTGGGGTGTGTCTTTTTTCTTAGCATTAGGAAGGCATTAGAGGTAACAGTTGAACAGTACGGGTACACATTGTAGTATTGGACTTCTCAGTCCTACCTAAATCAGACAACAGGCAGGATGCTAAATATGCAGAGAAACCAGACCAACACAGTCTTGTTACTGCCATAGCGGGACCATAACTTTGCTCCTCTACCCCAAAGAAAACAGTCGGTGCTTGTTCATGACATCCAAACTGCCTTTCTGTATTTGGCAATTGTATATCATATTATTCCTAGTTAATATCCTTTGGCATTGTAAATGCAGTGATGTACAATGGTGTATACTTTATGTCCCAGAGTACCAGACAGATAACTGCTGAATGACCAGGGAACACAGACATTTAAAGCAAGTTTGGCTTGTCCTGCATTTTATGTGGGCAAGACCGACAGAAAATTAAAAGAAAGGGTTAAAGAACACGTATATAATATTATGATCAGATCAGACAAGAATGCCCTTTCCAAACACATCACCAAGAATACGTCTGAACATAGGTTTAAGTTTCAAGTTATCCAAAGGAATTTCGTTAGTATTAGAAGAGGGGATGTCAGAAATATGACAGAAGAGATTGAAAGTAAATGGATCATTAGACTAAGGGATGACATGCAGCCTGGGTTAAATGATAGAGTTTCAATCAAACCTGCTTTAAAAGCAAGGAGGCTAAGGAAATAAATACGTAGAGTTGCTTTGTACTTGGACCTTCTTTTTAACAGGGGTCGCTAAAGCCTAGAGTCGATATAAATTTGTTAATGAATATGCAGTGTTAGGCAAAAATGTGCCACACATTACATTTTAGTTACTGCTCTATTAAATATACAGGTTTTTACTAAAGTACATATTTATATATTTTTTATCAACATATTCATAGTTATATGCATTTACTTTTAACCCAGACAGATTGTATTTTTATAATATGATTTTTATGTGAATCGAATGTGATTATATTGTAATGCTTTAAACAGGCATGCGGAAGTGATGTCAACGGTGTGTAGACTATTTAACTGTTTGAATACTGAATCTTTTTAACTGGCCTGAAGAAGCCTATATGGTGAAAGCGCTTGCCTTTTAATTCTGTCAATAAACAGATGTCACGTTGCTAGTTGGATTTCCTTTGGATTTATTCGTGGTAGATTGTGAATTGCTGTTTCAGAGTTTTTTGTCGAGTTGTATTCGGCTGCATTTATTTTGCAGTTTTGAGCATATTGTTCTGCCGCTCTCCCGTTGTTCTTAGTTAATTATTTCCAGTAATGTCATTTGGACAAACTGTATTCAGATAACAGCATCCCAATGATTTAAATGACATGTCTTAAAACAAATAATAATGACAATACAAACAGCTGCACTAGGTGTCAATATGGCTTATTCTCCTGAGCATGCAAAAGTATAGTACCAAGCTTTAGAGAACTGTTGGTCCCCATGCTAAAATTTCTACCGCAGAAAGATGCAAAGACCTTTCTAATCTGGTTGATGATTTATTGCCAAATTATATTTTTACTGTTGTACCACTTTAAAATACTGTTGAAAACTTAAGAACAAATGCATGCATGATGTTTGCTATGATTATTTATTTGCTTTATGACGAAGAATCCCACTTCATTCATTGACATATTTATGCAGAGCAGATAATATAAGGGCAAAGACATTACATTTGCTTTTACACTTATGTCCAGAAATAATGTACTTATAATGAAATAGGTACTTTGATCAGCCCAGCTTCCATCTTTCTGTTAAAGTAGGAATCACTAAGAATATGTTCTGTAAGCTGTGATGTAAAAATTCATTTTTAATGGCAACATTTGCCCAGCTAAGGACCACAAATGACAGGGCTTTAAATGTATAGATAAGATTAATTAGGTACAAGTGAGCAAGTGAAGAAGAAAACTGTACCCATATATTTCCTTACTATATTACTAGCTATTCAATAAAAGGTGTCCAGTATGTTAGTTTTAATCTTATGTGTGCTCTATTTGTAAATCCATATTTTATATAAATATTGTATAGAGAAATGACAATTATATTAGGAGAGGTGACAGCACATCAGTTTGTGTAAAAGCATTAATGTACCAGTACTGTCCTTGGGTGAGGCAGTTCCAGAAATCGTGGCACCTATAATTGTAAACAAATTGCCATTCAGAGTTACATACCATTTTAATAACAGCTAGAGATTATTTTGAATATTTTCCTTTGGTGCATCCTATAGAAGGTTGCGATCAGGTTTGTGATCGTAACTAGATTATTATGTGTTTGAGACATAGATGCCAAAATATTACTCTAGAGGTGAATTTTGGCATCCATGTTGAGCACACATAATAATGGGTTATGATCTGTGAAACCTGATCATAACTCTTTATAGTTCATGGAGTTTTATCTACTCCATGTACTAACCTGTTGAAAAAAAAAAGCCAAAATGATTTACTGGCTTTGTAAGCCAATAAAGCTTTTAACAAGTAAGGAAAAAATCATAGACAGTTTTTATATACTGTCATAAGTTAAATAAGTTACTTACTGACTGGCATCTGTAAACTAATCTGGACATAAGAGGAAAGATATTCAGGGATCATTCAGAGCTGGGTCTTTGCTACAGTACTGTGTAACAGAGTTATCTTTTTTTCCAGTTTTGGAGTGTAAACCCATCACTCTGTGACCTACAGCGAAAACCTTTTTATTTTCTGCGTGATGCATCTGGTCCGTATAGCCTCCACTATGACAGCATATGATATAACACAGCAAACATATTTACAGCTTTCAATGCACTTAGCAATCCAATACATTTGCATAATAGAGTCTGCATGTATAAACAATATCCTTGTGCAGTCTGACTGTAATGATCAGTATGGTGAGCTTTTATTAAAGCCCAATGTTTGTTTATATAGCATAATATGTTATCTTTGCAGACGATGAATGATGCTGATGACAGTTCTTACTTTTTAGAAAATATTACTTAGACTGACCATTAACTTTTAACCACTTCTGTTTATTATTTTGATATCATACTGGCTTTAATCTTAAAATGTGTATCATATGCACCTCTAGGTAGAATAACACTTCACTGCAAAATGAAACCATTTAGCAATGTAGTACACATGCAGACCTGTCCTCTCTCAGCATTTAGATGCACACTCATGCATACAATAATAACGGTTGTGTTAGCATAAAATAAATTAATGCATGAGATGACTAATATTTCTTAGACTTCACTGGTATAGGAAAGTATTCCTTCTGGCACTTTAGTATTCTTTTTCCAAGATAATACATTGCACTTCTCTGCAGAATAATTGTGCTCACTGAAGTTTGTAATTGCAGTGACCTTTTCATATCTGCATTCAGTCTCTGAGTGTGTGTTATTGAAACATGCTTCATGACCTTTGCAGAAAATGTGGGCTATGAAGAAAATAAGTGTGACAGTGAAAAAGAAGAATATGGTTATTAAATTAAAGTAGTGTTATCATTCCTTTTTACCTTCTAGTTTGTTTCCTCTTGTGTATCTAAAAGAAGACAATATAACAATGAAAATTAAGTATCCAGTTATAGAACAAAAAATAATGACAGTAGCATGTTTCCTGGTGTTTGTGTGTGTGTGTGTGTGTGTCTTTCTTCTGTTGTTGTGTCTCATTTAGTCCTGGTTAAATAAGACAAGAATATTATTCTGTGCTATCAAGTTACTATTACCTTTGATTTTCAAAAGGTTAATAAAAGCCTAATAGACAAGCTGAACAATAGCTAGCAAGAAACTGACATAGTGTTTCACTATTAAAATGGCTTGCAGTTTTCAAATGAGTGCTTGTAACATAAGACTAGTGTTTCATCAAAAATTGCCAAATTAGGTCACAAAGAAGAACATATTCACAGAAAGTTTCAGTGTTGCCAAGTGATGTTTTTTTGTATACAGTCTTTATTCTATAGATTAATGTGCTTAGAATTTCTCTCTTCATTAACATTATTCTTTGAAATTCTTCTGATGAACACCACAGAACTAGCAGAATGGAATATTGTTTAGTGGGGAATTTTATGATTACTTACTGTGAATTTTATATAATAGACAGATCCTGCAGTATTGCGTCAGTGTGCAATGGCAAAGCTTATTTATGTGTTCCCTTTTATGGTTATCTTTTCTTAGACTTTTATTAGAACAATGAATTCACACTGTACCCCTCAAACAGACTACTGAATGCTAACCAGTATGCCAGTTCACAAGAAAGGATGGCAATATACTTAAAAAAGGGAACACTAGATAGGCTTACTGTCTCCTTCTGTCATTAAGGAAACAAAAGCGTTATAAATAGTTAATCCTCAGATAACTAATCTGAAAATTAAAGGTATATTATGCATACATTGTACAACAGCAAATGCCTGGTAATAACATCATTTAAATTACCAAGCTCTTTGTAAAGTCAGATAAGAAAAATGAATTGCATGTAACTTCAGTTAAACACTCGAGCAGATCTTTTTGAAAGCCATATATGTTAATGTTCTATAATTCAGTCACAAACAGGCACTGTAGAGGTGAAGACCAAAGCAAATACTTACAGGGTTAAAAATGAAGTTTAATTTAATTCCAATATGAAAAACAAAACACAAATGCAATATGAACCATTAAAAGGCAATCCTCATCTATGCCAAGACCCTTCATGGCAGTCCTGTGTGAGTAGGCATCATACTGGGGTGGAGTCATCATCAAAGCTAGGACCACCTCTTCAAACTGTCCCAAAAGAGCTTTCTTTAAGGCATTGACAAAAGGCTTCCCTGTCAGTCGTTGATAAGCAGGTTTGATTTGCTGATGCTGGGCATTACTGCAGTTTGCCAGTACCCAAATAATGCCTGGCTCATCAACACCTTTTGCTTTCATAGCTTTTTCCAGTGCAGCAGTGGCTTCATTAGCATTGAAGTTTGCACATTCTTTCACAGTTGCTGCACAATGCTGACTAGTATCACCTCCATAGTACACAATATTTTTCATGAGTTCTGCCATCAAAGCCATTTTGAAGAATGTGTGGTAATACTTCACTAACAGGACAGAATTTCAGTTAAGACTTCTACTTACGTACTCTAAAATGCTTAACTGTATCACTGCATATTTCATTCTTACTTCAAACTTCTTCAGACATGCTACTATTCCCATCCTCTTACACTTCTATTTATACTAGAACCAGTAGGGTAATCATACCTATTAATTCAGTTATATAATCAATCAACTAATTAATATCAAATAACACAAATACTTCAATTTTAAAAGGAAAACTATTACATATCCTATAAAGTATCAGAATTTCATATGCCCAGTAACAGAAATATTGAAAAAAAAATGAAAGTAAAAATAAATTCCTGCAGAAAATAAATTCTTATAAAACTTTTTGTACAAACTTTTTTAGAAGGGAAGAATGTAAAAACTAATAAATTCTGTACTGTCATCTAGTGATAAATCTAGTAGTAAAATCTAATAAAACACCATTATACTGGGAAATGCTTAATATTCCTATTATTAACCTTATATATTTTTTTATCTTAAAACATATAACAAACAATAACTGCTAAATAATACATACATAAAAATGCATATAAAACTATATTACAATCTAGTAGCCGTAAGTTTTAAGATTGGGGCTAGGGAGATGTTTTCATTAAGTCCTAGAATTTTATTAGCCTCAAGAATCAATTGGAAAAATAGCTCTTGATACTCAGTTCTTGTCTCCCAGTATCTCCTATGACATCAAAGGGAATTTCTTCCAACACAAAAAATAAAAAGTAACTTCCTTACAATTAATGGTGTCCTTATAAAGTGCATTTGTGATGTCTTTCCTACAAGTATCATAAAGGTGCACGTAAATACTTCCTTTTATACCTCTTTCTGTCTTCCCCACATAGAATGCTGTGCATTTTTTGCATTCAGCTAAATAGACAACTCCCTTACTATCACAATTTGCATACTTTTTACCTTGTAAAAGTCTGTCCCTACTTTGTAAATAAACACTACCAGCATTCCTCATATAATGATATTGAGTACACCTACCATATTTAAATGTTCCTTTTCTTTTACCCGTATCCCTGTTTGGATGTTGTTGGTGCTCTAAATAATTTTTAATATTTCTGTCCTTCCTGTAAGTAAACTTCAATTGTTGTTTGAATATCCCATCCAAATCAGAGAAACTTGAAAAGATATTCCAGTTCTTAAAAGTAATATTCTTAATCGTAGCCTCACTATTAAAATTCATAACAGAGGACCCTTTTTGGACTTCAAACCCCTTTTTTATCAAATTCCCCTCATTACTAAATCTTAAATTGATATTTCTTTTTCCTAACAAGGGGCTACATTTATCCTTTCTCCCTTCTTTTACTTCATTAATAATTTTTTCTATCATTTTATTGGGATATTTTCTTTCAATAAATATATATTTTTTATTTTTTACATACATTAATAAAATCCATTTCATCTAAGGTCATTCTAGATATCCTAATGAATTTTCCTTTCAGAATGTTTCTCTTTTGTTTATATGGGTGGGCAATGGTAAAATATAAATAAGAATTAGAAAAATCACTTTTCCTGCATACTGTAGCTTTATATTCATTTTTGGTTAAAACCTTGTGTATTGTCACATCAAGGTGATTTACCACCTCTTTGCTTATTTCATAGGTAAATTTAAGGAAATCGAGACACATAACTCTCCACATAACACTCAACCAAAGCCCCTAAGGCAAAACATCATGCCTGGGCTTCCAGAAACTGGCCAAGGCTCTTGCCACCCCTATAGTTCCTTTTTTAGAAAGTGTTCCAAAGAGCAAATTACCACTAACAGCTACAAACAAATGCAATCTGAGGGTCATGCTGCTCAATGCTAGAAGTCTAAATTTTAAAGTGCACTCGCTCGAAGCACTCCTTAAAGTGGAGAGCATCGACATTTGTGCTGTAACAGAGACCTGGCTCAGAGCAGCAGGAAGCACCACTGCACTACCAGGCTATAATTCATTACACACCTTTCGGCCTCAGAACTTGAACCGAAGCTCCAAAGGCAGTGGTGTTTCCATAATCATAAAGGATGCGCACATCTCCAGACTGGTAGCCCAACATAACACATCAGAGATACTTCAGGTGCAGCTAACACTGGGTAAGACAGCAATTCAAGTCATAGCCTGCTGTAGGTCCCCAACCATGTCCCAAGACTCACACTCCACTTTCCTAAGCACCCTGGAGAATATTAGGGTCCAACCTAACACTCTCATACTGGGCAACTTCAACTACCCCTCCATTAACTGGGAAAACTACTCATGTAACAATACACTTTCCCAACATTTCCTGGAATTCATTAATTCCAGTGCCCTGGACCAGCTTGTTCTTACCCTCACTAGAGGTAGCAACATCCTTGACCTGGTCATTATTAACATGGGCGACCATTGCTCTACACCAGTAGTCAACTCCTCCATGGTTAGATCCGACCACAAACTAATCACCTTGGAAATCCCTCCCACCCCCTACCCCCCTCAAAGGTAACCACTATGAAAAACTTCTCCAAAGCTAACTTTGGGCTCCTTTGGGTAGCTAACTTCACAGCACCCATGCAAATGGAGAATAGTTGCATGACTGCTGAATCATACACCAATACACTGTAAAAACAAGTTCAGAAGTGCATGGATCTCGCCATATCCAATAGAACCAATACGCTCTTCTCCAAAAAAAGGAATCCAATCTGGTGGTCCCCTGCCATAAACAAATTTTACAACAGAAGAAAGAAATTGATGTGGAATAAGGTGAAGTCCCAAGACTGGAAAAACTCCCTTATCAGCCTCAATAAAAAGTTGAGATCCCTCATCAAGTCCTCTAAAGCCAGCTATGAAAACAGAATTGCAGCAGATAGTAAAGATAACCAAAAGGCCTTCTATAGAAGAAGAATAAAGAATCTCCATGGCAATACCCAGATTTGCTCTGAGCTATTGCACAGTGGTACCTCCTATACAAGCCAATAGATATTGCCAATATAGTGGCCAATAGATTCAGTGGCAACTTTACCCCCCCCAAAGGATCAATCACAATACAAGTAGATTGCCAGCCACCCAGTATTACTGCTGCACAGTTTAAAACAGCACTGTCCAACACCAAGAATACAGCTTTTATGGGACCTGACAATATCCCTAGCTGTGCTATTCATGAACTCCAGAGTATACTGGCACCACACCTGTGTGCCCTGTTCAATCACAGCCTCACCTCAGGCTTTGTCCATACCAAATGGTGCACTGCTACAGTCATCCCTCTCCACAAAGGAGGAGCAACTACAGACCCTGGGAATTATTGCCCTATTAGCCTGACGAGTCTGATATGCAAAGCTATGGAACGCATCATCATGGACCTGATAAACAAGGATATAGGGAATCTCCAAACTTTGGATCCCACACAGTTTAGTTTTGTGAAGGGTAGATCATGCCTGCTCAACCTGGTTGACTTCTTTGAGTCAATCACCAGAGATGTGGATGAAGGCAAGGTGGTTCATACAGCCTACCTTGATCTGGCCAAGGCCTTTGCTACCATTTCCCACTCAGAAATCATAGAAAAACTCACTAAGCTAGGCATCAACCCCTATATCACTAGGTGGGTTGCAAACTGGCTCACAGATAGAACCCACAGTGTGAAAGTAACTGACTCCAAGTCAGACTGCCGACCAGTCACGAGTGGAGTCCTACAGGACATGGTCCTGGGTCCTCTCCTATTTGGTATCTACTTCTGTGAAGTCCAGGCCAACATGAAGGGACTCTGGCTGATAAAGTTTGCAGACGATTGCAAGTTGGGAGCTATTATTAACTCCCCAAGTGATGTTGACATCCTACAGAAAGGCCTCACTGAGATCAATGACTGATGTCAGAGCCATGACCTTAAGCTAAATGCCAAAAAATGTGTCGTCATCCCCTTTGGGAAAAACTTGGTTCCCATGAATTACCACATCGATGGTAATCCACTGAACACAGAAGGCGTTATAAGAGATCTGGAAACACAGGTTGACAGCAACCTCTCTTTTGACCACCACATTGCCACTGTGGTCAAAAAGTCCTTCTATGTGGCACATCTGATTACTAAGGGTTTTGCATCCAGGAAAAAAGAGGTCATTGTCTCCTTCTACTCTTCCTCATTAGGCCAGTCATCGAGTACAATTCCCCATTTGGCATGTACCTCACTAGGCACCTGCAACAACTGGAGACGTTGTAGAAGTACCTCACAAAGATTATCCTAGGCCTTAAACAGTAGTCCTTTATAGACAGACTCAAAAACTCCCAACTATTCTCTGTCTTATATCTCCTACTTAGAGGCAATCTCTGCTTGACTTACAAAGCCATGTCTAACCCGGCTCTGTTAGAAATGCTACATCTAAAGAAATCCCAATCCCTCCGCACCACATGCTTCAGAGATCTCACTCTCATTACCACAATCAACAGAACATGCTGGAGGGACAGGTTCATAACCCAGAGACTACCCATGCTATGGAATAGACTTCCCATGCACGTCAAACAGAGCACCTCACTGGCCTTCTTCAAAATAAATCTTGATGAGTGGATGGGAAATAGAAAATTCACCCTGGGGATCACTCCAGTGGCTCTACTAAACAGAGGCACTGGGAATTAATGTTATGTGGAACAATGCAAGGGTAGTCCTATGGGCTAGGCTTGTAAAGGCTTCAGGGCCATTAGCGTAGTACACACCTATGAACCTATTACTAATATAATTTAAAAATGTATACAATTTTTCTACTGTGTCAGTCCAAAAGATAGATAAATCATCTAAGTATCTTTTATACATACACCAACATTTTGCAAAAACAGGAATTCAAAATATATTTTTCTCCCATGTTTTTAAAACAATATTCACATAGATAGGGGCACAACTTGCCCCCATAGCCACTCCATTTTTTTGTTTAAAAAATTCTCCATCAAAATGTATAAAATTTTTAAGTACCATCTTCATCAATTCTATTAACACTCTAAAATCCTTATAGTTGAATTTCTTTTCATCTTCTAAAGCATGTTTAATCAACTCCATACCAATGTCATGGGGTATAGCCAAAAATAAGTCTATGATATCTACTGTTGCAAATATTATATCCTTATTGTATAAATTCTGATCTATAAATTAAAAAAAAATCTCATGAATCCTTCAAAATACCCTCTTGTTCCATCCATACTGCCTTTAATTTTGAATCTATATATTTTGCTAATCCGTGTGTTTGTGATCCATTAGCTGCCTCAATGGGAGTTAAAGGTGGATTACCTGGATCTTTGTGCACCTTAGCAATACCAAATATGGATGGTATTACTGTTTTTTCTGTTCATAGGATATTATATAGATCTACATTTATCATATCATCATAAAATAATCCCCTTAAACTAATGACAATTTTAGAATAAGCAATGTTAGTTTAATTAATGGAGACTCTGTTTTATTTACTTTCATTTCCTAATATATCTTGCATTTTACCATTACTTTCATTCTTACTCAATTCCAATGAAAGTTGTCTTTCTTCATAATGGAGATTTGAATACACTCTAGATTTACTTAAAACATCCCTTAACTCCTTTTCTACCACTAATTCAATTTTTTTTAATTGGGGATGTAAGGGGGGATTAAATGTGCTCCCTCTTCTTAACTCCTTACATTCTATCTTTTCTTTTTCATTCCATGTTAGAGCATTTTAGAGCACACAAGCAGGAGTCTTAACTGAAATTCTATCCTACTAGTCAAGTATTACCACATATTCATCAAAATGGCGTTGATGGTAGAACTCATGAAAACTATTGTGCACTATGGGGGTGATACTAGTCAGCATTGCGCATCAACTGTGGAAGAATGTTCAAACTTTAATATAACAAAGCTGCTGCTGCACTAGAAAAAGCTATGAAAGCAAAAGGTGTTGATGAGCCAGACATTATTATGGTGATGCCTTAAAGAAAGCCTATCAGGACAGTTTGAAGAGGTGGTCCTAGCTTTGATGATGACTGCTCCCCAATATGATATCTACTCATTCAGGACTGCCATGAAGGGTCATGGCACAGATGAGGGTTGTCTGATAGAGGTTGTGAAGGCTGCCAGCCCAGCCAGTGAGAATTTTTTAAATAATTCTGTGTCATTTGTGAAAAGTAATATGATTTATAGACTTGCCTTAGAAATGTAAGAAAACTGTATATTCTGTACCAAGTTCAAGATTGTAACCACAGTGCACCTGCTGGAAAAGAGCAGAAATGAGTATAAACTACATGCTTATGCAAATGTATGTGTTGATGGTAAAGGTTGGAATATACAGAGTTAACTTGCAAACTGTAAGAAAATAATTGGAAATTGTTTATGACTCTGTTATCTCTATTTCAGCTCAAAGCAGACACAATATATAGAGTTGTAGGCTTTCCTATTGTCTGAAAACAGAGGTAATTGCAGGTTTCATATGTAAAGGTGCTTAACAGTTTTATGATTTCCAGTTCCAGGCAAGTTTCTAAGAGATAAGTGTCAGCTTCTAAGAGATAACTATTCTTGACACTGAGGTGTTATATTTTAAGTTCCTGTTGGTCTGGAAACTAAAAGCAGAGTTGACAAGAATGATGTAATCTGAGATGACCCAGCAGTAATGTGTATTACTAATTTAAGAACTATCTCTCATAGAAGGTCAGGGCATTTTGTATCTTGTTTTGGACCTGTAAACATTCATTCAGCAATTGTATCTGCCTGGCTCTGTAAGTAAGAATTAGATCATAGTATCTCTCTTAGAGACAGAAAGGAAAATAGTAATATCAGTCTAGATGTTTTCTGTATTGATGTGAGACTGTCCTGCAATGTTGTTTTAAATTATTTCCTGTGATTCTGAACTCTCTTGTCACTGTGTTGAGTTATTGAATATTGTCTTGTTCTTTTATAATTTATTATTAAATATATTTAAACATTTTAATTGTGTCTGGTTTTGCTTAGAAATATTTGAGCTCTTAGAGTACATGCATGTATTTGATAACACTGTACAGGCCACTCTAAATAGCCTTAAAATCTTGGACACACCATTTGGATAAAAGTAAAATTACACAGTAGAATTGGTCACCCTTTGTAAGGGTCATTAGTAGCTGATAAGGGTGGTTGGTGACAGGTGGTATTACTGTATAGTCTGGGCAGAAGGAGGCATAGCTAGTGAACCTGTGCCAGCCTTCCCCAGGAGTGTTTGTGTGTTTGTATATAAACCAAATCTCAAAGTGTGTGTGTGTGTGTGTGTGTGTGTGTGTGTGTGTGTGTGTGTGTGTGTGTGTGTGTGTGTGTGTGTGTGTGTGAGTGTGTGTGTGTGTGTGTGTGTGTGTGTGTGTGTGTGTGTGTGTGTGTGTGTGTGTGTGTGTGTCAGCTACTTGGGTAGGGACATGAAGCACTTATTGGACAGAGAGGGTGCTGGAGGTTTTGGCTTGATAACTCGACTGAGATCTTAACCCTATAGCTGTTCCCGTGGGGAGTCTTATTGGGGATCTGGAGAGAGAAGGCGAAACCAGCCCCAGACTGACTGTGATCTCTGTGTGCTCTTAAGGGAAGTTGTACTTTATTGTGTGAGTACTTGTCATCCTCCCAATGTGCACATCCCTCACTGGTGTTAGGGGTGAGTATTGAGGCTCCTTGATTACTGGGCCAGTGTAGGGGCATCACAGAGGTTCATATTGCATTTGTGTTTTGTTTTTCTTGTTGGAATTAAATTAAACTTCATTTTTAACCCCATTAGTCATTTGTTTTGGTTTTCACCTCTACAGTGCCTGTTTGAGACTGAATTGGCTGGTGAAGAGCTTTTGCTCTATACTTTGGCACTGCCAGTCATTTTGAATTTTTAGTTAATGCTCTATAAGCTTATTGCAGGCAGTCTCTTTCTGTGACAGAAAATATCAGTGTACCACTTTTAGGTAAACATTAATGTCCTTAACTTTTATAAGTTATGCACAAGTTTTACACTGTTTGCCTAGCTTTGCTGTGATGTTTGCTTCCTCTAAGGATTGATAAGCAACAACTAAAAGTAATTCAGATATCCAACATGCCAATCCTAACTACAGAATTTAGGTGTATAAATAGGATGTTTGTAGGAAACAGACAGCAGCACTCAGCAAGATTTTTTTTATTGAGTGAGAATACATTCTCAAGTTATAGTTATTACCAGACCTCTCACATGTAAAGGAAACAAATCTGATCTTTGGCTTCATTTTTTTGTGATCCATCCACAACCCCTTTTTCCACATGGGGTTGGGGTGTCACTTCAATAGTGGCAATCATCTAGAGCCAAGGTTTACACCACCTGGTGGCTAGCTGTGCCATGGCAAGTTTAGAGTGTCCAGTCTACCTATGACACATCTTTGGAATGTGGCAGAAAAATGGAGCACCCTGAAGAAACCAGGAGAATGTGTAGACTCCACACAGAAGGCACCCCAGCTGAGGATCAAACCAGGTAAGCGCTTGCTAAGAGCTGACAACATTATCCAGTGTGGCACTGTGTGACCTGTATTTCTGTGATACCTGAAGTAAATTCTAACATTTTGCTAGCTTTGCAGTATTGCTGTGTCGCATGTCTGTGCTTGGTTTCTGCACTCTTGGTAAAGAGTTTCTGCTACAAAGTGTAAATGCATGTAATCTAATAAATTACATGCCCTAAGAGAGCAGCCAACATTTGTTCTTGTGGTTATCAGAAACTCCCTAAAGTTATGCATTAGTGACTTTTGACAGGAGAATAGTATGAGTTTTGGTTTTAAATACACTGCAATCATTTTAATAAAACGTTAGCAAAAAAGCTAAGAAATTATTATTATTTATTGAAGATAAAAAGTGCAGGTAATTTCTACAATGTCTCCATCTCAAGAAGTTTCTAAATTGGGGGGGTTAACAGGAAACATAAGTGGTCACTAGAAAAACATACCCCCCCCCAAAACAAATTTGGATTATGGAACCATTTGAATCTTTTCAGTAGAAAGCAGCATATGTACTTGTGGATCTTATTTTCCCAGTATCACCAATATCCAACTGAGCAGTGGAGTTCAGGTTCATCCACCCACTTCCTGGAGAAAAGCCCACTCTAGTTCTCTGACTATTCTTTCTAACAAAATTGTGACTTGGGATACAGTTATCTCTTGTGAAATGAAATAATTATAGATTCGGTCTAAAGATGAAACAGTTTGAAAAGTCTGAACAGACTTCAAAAAATAAACTTTTTGCCAATACATTGTTTCCCAGACATTGTGGTGGGCAGTTGGCATTCTAGAGTTTTTTTGTTTACAGAAGCTAACTATTTTCTTCCTCCCCATTTCATAATTCCTTTCCAACAATCTTGATAAAGATTCATGTGAAAAAGATGATGTTTGAGCAGAGGACTGAACAGGAACCATCCATTACTATTAGAGCGGGAATATCCGACATCTGAATATTAGAGGCAAAGCCACCGAAGTGTCAGATATTGGTCCCCTCATTGGGAGGGGGGCAGTCAGAGGCACCTATATTCATAAATTTCAGATGACTAGCACAGGAGTACTTTGATTTGTACAAAAGGTTGTATCCAGTTTTAGATCACAGACAAAACCTTTAATTTCTTGGAAAACAACAGAAAAGACAAGGAGGAGAAAACCCACACTCCCATTATTAGAAACTAATGGAATAGTAGAAGATCATTATACAGGTCAGATGCTAGATCTGGATAATGATGACTTATTTTTCTAAGGGTCCTCTTCCTAAGGACATGTCTTTTGGTGACACATGTAATTTCATGAAAGACTAGTTTAAATGTCTGCTAAAAATGCTCTCTTCCACAAATTAACAGCATGTGAAGCATCTAAAAGTAAATCAACATAAGCTTGTAGCTATTTCACCCTTCGTTAATTCCATTTATGAAATTTTTCTTAAAGTGAGGCAGGAACCAGTTATAATGATGCTTCCTCTGAAAAAAAATAAAAGATGTTACAGAAAGCTTTAGGAACTTGTTTATCTTTAGAAGAATCGAGTGGCTGACACAACAACTGAATTTTTGGTTGGTTAGTGATCAGACATTACCTCTGCCCTAGGGACATTACCAGCAGACAAAGAAAGGAGGACTCTTGATTGCTATAGTAAAATAAAGCTCCATACTCCAGTTACAGTGGGTACAAGACCTTCAGAGTTACCAGATGCAATTGCACAGTTTTAGTCTGAGCTTTCAAAGCAGATTGATAATTTGACTAAAGAGCCTGCAGATGTCACTATAACAGGCATAAATAAATAAAACTGATACAGGCTTCAGATAAGGCTAGATCCTTCATGTTTAAATGTTGCTATGATGCATTCAGTGCCTGCTTTACAGCTGCTACATTTGTTACTGTTATTGGGAGATATACGTGGCTAAGATCCCAGCCTTTTCTAGATGATGTAAAAGCCACAATTCTGACTGTCCCCCTTGATAAGACTTTTCTTGTATGATTACCATCTCAGAAAGTTCTGTAGTAGCTCAGTTAAAAGGATAAAGCAATCCAGGACTTTAATGTTTCACCCACTTGTACTTAAATAATGTAGTCTGCCCTTCACAAAAAAAAATAATAATTTACACGAAGAAGGCAAGATAGCAACAGACTCATATAGAAGATCTGAAAGTAAGAGGCATAGATGTACAAGAGGTAGCAGCAGAAGAAAAATAGTGTCTCATCTTTGCAGGATTGCTCCTTATCTACATAGTTATGAGATACAATCCTGTCATAAATTGTTAGCTGACCTTTCTTATGCAGTGTAAATTGGAAGTAGTTTTTCTCATCACTTAAATAAAAGATATCCAATAACATTTGGACTGTTTACCTTATTGTGGTAAAGAGACTTGTGCATCGCAATGAAGTTATAAGCTGTACAGTGTAGATCCACCTAAGTTGGGCAGGTCTTGGCAAATAGATCAGATAAGTGATGGTCTTTTGGAGAGGATAATGACAAGTGACTTCCATATTTTGCCAAAAATAAATAAATAAACATATTGACAAAAGGTACCAGAGACATGTTGAAATGATACCATAAGATGAGATCCTCATACTACTTACATACACTACTGGGGAAGAGTAGTGGGAAACCATGAGTACTGCCAGAGTTTATATTGTGGTTGAATTAAAGTCTGAAGAGTATCTGTTTGCTGAGGTGCTGCGAAATGAAAGGAAAGTCTAATGCTGCAAAGAACTAACCACTGTTGGTACTGGGAATTAAGTACTTTGAGCTAAGATAAATTTCATGTGGTTAAAAATGAGATGACAAAAATAAACTTTGCCATTTTAGGAATTAGATACCTAAAATGGAATGGAATAGGTTTTACATCTGCAGTCAAGAATTTTTCTGAAGAAATGGAGCAGCCCACCCAGTTAACAAAATGGGGTTAGAATCAGGGATTGGTTACAACCCCCCCAAAAAAAAAACAAATGATAGAATGGTCTAAATCAGCCTGCAAGTTAAATAATTCAACATTTCAGTGATATAAACGTATACCTCAACTAGAGATGCTAAAGAGAAGGAAGTTAACCAGTTTTATGAATATGTACATCAATGTTTGGAAATAATACAAACAATGATACATTAATCACAAATTATTAGAATACCAGTTTTGATGGTGAAAGAACAACTAGAATAATGGCTAGTTTTGGTTTTGGAGTAGAAAATAAAGCAGGATATAGACTAGTACAGTTTTGCCAAAATAATTCACTGGTCATAGGAATAACCATAACCATAAGGTTATTGGTCATTGGTTGAGGTTGCATTTTCTCTTTCTTTTTTGGTTATTACTGGTCATAGCAAATACTCTCTTCCAACAGCCTAAGAGATTGTTTTACACATGGTTATCATCACATTATCTATATTGAATTCGGGTTGAGTATATACTTTGCATTCAGAAATTGAAGAGTTCTCTATAGTCAGTAGAAACAAAACCTGGAGCTGACTGTGTTACAGGCCCTCAGCTTCTTATTGCAAAGCTAACAATAGCACATAAGCTAGTGTGATATAAGCTCAACTATATTCCAAATTAATATATGGGAGATTGCCATAATGGGTAAGGTGTTTACCTTACAGACAGAAGGTGTAGGGTTTGATACTCACATAGGGTAATTGGCTAGGCTTAAAATGGCCCACAGTGGCAGTTAGTCTAGTACTATTCTATGAACCTATGAATATGCAGTGAAGATGAAGAATATAGTCAGGGAATTAGAGCTGGTGGATAGAACACCCAGAGAACATGGACAGAAGTTTGTGATATTGTCCAGGTGGTGGCATCAGAAAATATTAGAAATAGAAAGAAGTTTAAAAAGGCAAAATGGCTGTCCATTGAGACTTTAGAAGTGGCTGAGAAAACAAGAGGAAGAATCTCTGTGAAATCATGCATGCATGTATAAGTGAATCCAGAGTTTCTGAGAATAGCAAGGAGAGATAAGGAGGCATTTTTAAATAAACAGTGCAAAGAATTGGAAGAAGACAGAAGAATGGGAAAGTGCAAATCTGTTGAAGAGCATATTAAGGGAAACTTAAATGTGCATGAAAAAAGATAAAGATGGGAGGGACATAAAAGAAGCAGTAGATATTAGTAAGAAGTGGTAGGAATATAAGAAAAAACTGCATAAGAAGGACCCTATCATCACTGATACATACAGTGGCATGTTTTCTGATCTAGAGCCTGAGATTCTGGAGAGTGAAGTTGAACTTATTCTAGAAATTTTTGATAAAAAGGCTGCAGAAAATAATAAACTTCCATCTGAATTGCTTAAATCCTGCTAAATGATGCTTTTGCAGTGCTACTTGGAATTTGCCTGCAAATTTGGAAAACATAGTAGTGACCATTAGAGTCTAAAAATTAAATTTATATTTGAGGCATTTAAAGGGCAATGATGTAGAACACTCAAGTATTGAATGGTTACACTTATTTCACATATTAGCAATGCATGGATCAAGAACTGCCAGATATACAAGCTGTTTTTGAAGGGGCAGAGGCACCAGAAGTGCCAAAAGAGTTCCAGAAAAAAATATTTCTGCTTTATTGACTACTTTAAGCCTTTAACTCTATGGACTATAACATAAATATGGCATGTTCATTAGTGCATAGGTACTAGGCATGACATTTTAAGTCTAGACAATTTACCTTTTGTTGATTGAATTAACCTATCCCATCTAGTATTAGACAGATTATTAGATATACCATGGTTGATAATTATATATTACCCCTAGTGAGAAGATCATACCTTAGATAATATGAGGGGTCTCATGTGCAGGATAAAGTTATTTAGGAGCTGCCTATATTCATTAGTAATTCACAGGGCAGTCTTAGAGTAAATTTTTTATTATCCTTCCATAAATCCAAATTGTGCTTGAATATGGACAGGAAAACACTGAGGTTGAATTACTAAGGGTTACCCCAACTGCACTTGAGTTAAGTGTCACGGTTTTGTATCCACTGCTAACTCCTCCATATGAATATATTTTCTGATATTTAAAATTTGCAGAGATTAAGATAATTTATTAATTACCAAAAAAGCAGTTTGGCAAAAGTAAATATTAAATGACTGAGAAAAGTTTAATTTTGTTGCCCAGGATAAGAGAGACAAGCATTTAGACAGCAACCAACTTTCTGGCTAGTTATGTTGCCATATATCTAATTTTGATAGTTTCCTTCTTGCCAAAGCAGCCATGGTTCACTGAGCTGTCTTTAGTGTCAGTAGCAGAGATCTTGGCAGTACTGCTTAGCCATAACATTCTTTCCTTCTAAAGGGAAAAAATTACCATCCTAGCATCATAGCTCATCAGTCTCTGTGGAGGAGCTCCTGTTTCATAACTCCACAGTTATTTATTCTTAAATGAGGTATGTGTGATAATTGCCACTAGAGGATGTCAGAAAGAATGAAATGGAAACCATTATGCAAGTGAACAACTTCATCACCATGTCAGCCTAATCATCATATATTTCAGACTGCATCACTGAGCAGGATGTCAGTCCAAATGTGTATCCACATGATATACATTATTTTAACGCATAAGCCAATGATTTCTTAAAGGTGTATGTCTATCTGTCTTTCTCTTTAAATGAAGACATAGTGTTAGGGAGCATTTTCATTATATATAAATTTAATATGTAAGCATTAGCTCTTTCTTTCCTTGTCTGCTATGCATTCTATACTTCATGTTAGTGCATTATTATGAATTATATAGAAAAGGATCATTACTATTCAAAAATGAGCAAATAGCGATTGAAATAAGCCTAGCTGCTGTGCTGCTGGTCTTTCTACTGGAATATGCCGCGTAATGTCATCCAAAAGATATACTGGCATGCCTCTTCATCTTCCACATAGGAAAAAGCACAATAACTTGCTTTCTCCTTGCCTCTAAGTGGAGAATTTAAACTGTTTAATAAAAATCATAAGTAATTGTCTGATCCATAGAGCAATTTACAAAAATAGTAAAAAACAAAAACTTACAGCTTTCTGTTTTGGGAACACCTGTACAGTTAGTTCCACAGCAACCCAAAATGGAGATATTGCTCATCATTTCGTGACTTCAGTCCTCAATGATTAGCCAGAAAAGCACAACTTTTAGAAAGAATGGCTAACAAGTATGAAATAAATAAGTGGACATTCTGAAAAAAAATGTAAACTATTGAGTGTGGGAGGGTGACAGCAGTTATTCTTACTTACATGCAGAGCATGAGCAGTATATCAGTTGAGTGCCCCAGACTACCAGAAGCTGGCAGAAGAGCATTAAAGATTTTTTATATAACATTATTTACAAAAGGTAAGTTTTTTTCTTAAACAATGTCACTGTATGATAGAAATAATCCATTCCTGTTTGTGAGTAACTCAGGATTTACTCATGATTAGATTTGTTTAATCACTTCAGTCATTGGTGAATCCAGCGTTTGCCCACATGTAGTCATAAATTCTATACTTTTAAGTATTTAATTTGTTCCAAAGTCAAAGATATTTTAACATTCATTTTCTTCTTGCGTTTTTGTTCATAGTTTCTTTTATGAAACTGAAACATTTTATTTAGTGTAATATTAAGGGGTCTATATCACATCATCGAACTCTCATAACATCAAATAACAAATCATCAACCCCTTTACAAAGAACATCCAATTCAGCAAGCTACCAAAACAGCGAATTGTATTACATTGAATTGTTATAGTTGGCCAACACCATGTACATAATGTTATGTACAGACAGGTAAACAAAAAAACAAAATAATTTCTAAAAACAAATCTTTTTCTTTTTTTTCCATTTTTGCAGGGGGGCTTTGCCCCTGCACCCCTTGCTTGGGAGGCTGTGCCCCCCATACCCCCTGATAATTAAATATACCAACTCCAAGATCACACCACAATAAAGACATGGTACATGTTGGCCAGCTATGGGATAATTTAGTTAGGGTACCCGGGAACTTCCCATGCTTTTTTGAGGAGTGGAAGGGAAATAGTGTCTACAGCTTCTAGATAGCAGTGGAGGTCTGCTACTGCAGTTCGTGTAATTTCAAGATGGAAGAGAGTGCAAGAGTGATGGAGAGAGGAGCAGGAGAAAGCCTCTTTTCAGGGGAGATCCAAGGGGGTGTTTATACTGACTAGGGGAAATTTGTCAGGGCACCAGTGAACATTCCCTGTTGTTTAGTCAGATGTTGATGAGCAAGAGTTAACATTCTTTTTTTTTCACTATGTAATAAAGTTCATGAAGCAAAAAAAATGTGATGAAAGAAATGAAAGGACTGGAGTTTGGGGAAGTGTGAGCAATAATAGATGTTAAGGATGGGAAATTTCAACATTTTTCAAATACAATAATTGTGAATGGTAAGAGAGGATTTATTAAGTACTGCTGCCAACCTAAAGCATATTATTTCTGTGGGATAAAAATCATTTAATACAAGACTGCAGCAAATGAGGTGTGGCCATTGTGGGAAGAGGAGACATATAACAAAAAACTGTTAAGCCTGTTTCTAGAAAATATAAAGAATTTGGACACTTCTGGTTTGCCTGTTCCATATTAGAAAAAGAAAGAGTAGATAAAGAGGAAAGCTTAAAAGAAAGACAAACAGTAAAACATATTACTAAGGAATATGTTGAAAGAGAAGTTGTGGGCGAAGGGGATACTGAAGACAGGTTAATAAATGAAGAAGTACTTTGAGAAGAAATACTGTGATACAAGATTATTGATGTATACGAAGACAACATATTTTCAGTTTTAGAAAGTGAAGAGGAAGAAGGAAAAATATACAGGAGACGAACAAGACAGTAAAACATCAATTGATGGAAGAATTAGGAGAAGGAAAAGAAAAATAAATCCTGGAAGTAAAACACTTACAAAAAAGAAAATAATAATATTAGCATTAAATGTGAATAGCATTAGAAATAAAGAAAAGCAAAAACATAACTCCTAACTTCATAAAACAAGTAAAAAATGTTTAATGAAGCACTTTTTTTCAGTAGTCTCACTTGGACTTCATCAGATCTAAAACCATTACAAAAAGACAATTTTAGTTACCCCTCCTTAATAAGTCATATGACCTATACAATTCCTTCTTAAAGGACACTCACACAAAATTCACATTAAAACAGTTTAAGATGTTGCATACTTATTCTTATAAACTATACAGATTATTTATAAAATAAAATAAAATCTACCTCTTAAGCTTTCTTAACTTCAGTAAACAATGCTGAACAGAGCACAGTTCATTGAGACCTGGGAGGCTATATGCTTCCAGTTGTATCTGCCATAACAATTCTAACAATTCTAAAGTGACTGTTGTGGGTCCTCCCCTTGGGTCTGCTTTGACTTGTTCTATCACTTGAAATTTAAAACTATGGTTTAGATTTGTACTGACATGTTTAGCCAAAGCATTTCTGACTTTTTATTGATGCTGTTTTCTGTTTTTTATTTATGCTGTACATGTGTTCATATACTCTTTCCTTCAGTTTTCGTTCAGTCTTTCTGATATAGAACAAATTACATTGTTGACACTTTGTTGCATATACTACTAGTTTATAATTGCAGTTGTGCTTATTGTTAACTTTCAAATTTATGCCATTAATATCAACACTTTGCCCTTCCTCCATGTATTTACAGTATGGACAATTTCCACACTTGTACACGCCTGGATTTTTGCATTTCAGCTTTTTGTCACCTTCTAATAGGTTTTTCAAATTCATGCCTCTTTTAAAAATAATTTTAGGTCTAATTCCTACTTTCTCCACTATTTCTTTATCTTCAGTTATTAATTTACAATCCAATTTTTGCATATAATGTATCTAATATAACTGCCTTCTAAATTGAAAGTCGTAAGGAACCCAATATTAAAATTAGTGTTGGTGTTCTCTAAATTATTACTAAAGAAATGGTTGTCTATTCTCTCCATTTGTATACTTGTGGATATTGATTCTCCATTCAAAATGGGTTTGTAAAATCAATTTTTTATTTTTATTTTTATTTCATCTATTAGGTCATCCAGTAATATAGCTTGATAAGACCGCTTCAAAAACATTGTCTCAAATTGTCATATTCTTTGTAAATATCAGTTTCAGTAGACACCATCCTTGCTGCTCTAACACATTGCCCCTTCAGTACAGAATGTTTTTGGTAGTGAGGGTGAGCACAGAAATAGTGCAGGAAGATGTTTGAATATGAACTTTTCCTAACGATTTTGGCAATATACGTGTTGTCATGTTAATTTTTAGTCAATTCCACATCTAGATAAGAAATCACCTGCCTATGAAAATTGTATGTAAAGTGTAAGAATTTGGTGGTATTATTCAGAAAATTAACAAATTCAGTAGCTGTAGTTTCCTCTCCCTTTATTATCATAAAAATGTTGTCCAAATAACGTGTAAAAAATATATGATTTGCTATCAAGTTCATGTTCTCAGTGGACCATTACCAAATTGATGAAGCTTGCCCCACATGGTGAGCCCATGGCCACTCCTGTTTTTTTGTAAATAATAAACTTGTTTGAATAGAATGAAATTATTGGTTAAAATTATGTCCAATAATTCTTCTACTAGGGCAACTTCCATACTAGGTGCCCCCTTCCTCATCATCATATTGGACACCCATTCTATTCCTATAGAATGAGGGATGGATGTATACAAGTCTTTTACATCTACTGTGAGAAAGTTGTATTCACTATTGTATTCTAACAGGTCTGTTTTTTCCAAGAATGACCAGGAGTCCTTACAAATTTGATATTCTGTTGTGACATATTTTTTCAATATACTGTCCACCACTTTAGCACTTGCATGAGTTATAGAATTTCTACCATACACTATAGGTCTTAAATGTGTGTTTTGCAAGTCCTTGTGGATCTTAGGAATTCCAAACATTACATGTGTTAATGGTGCCAATATGTTCATATAATTATACAAATTTATGTTTATTTTCCCTTCTATGAACAAATCATTTATATAAATCTTTATTCATTGATTTGCTACATTAAATTCATTTAACGATACACATTCAGTCTCCAATATATTTTCTATCCTGTTTTCATAATCATTTATGTCCATGAAAACTAACCCCCCCACCCTTATCGGGTTTCATTACCCTCACTTGTGCAGTTCTCAACACATTCAAAATTTCCCAGTCACTCTTACTTATATTTTTCTTAGTTCTTTTTGTTGAAGTATAATTATTAGATACAGCACGGAGATCTAATTCACAATTTTTTTTCAAATGTAGCTAGTAGTGGGTGTAATGGGGGTTAAACAGACTAGCAATCTTATAAGGATTTGGCTCAGATATGGCATGACCCAAAATAATATTCAGATTTAATTTTCTCACATGCATATGTATATGCAGCAAAGTGTAAACAATGCCATTCGTTCTATATTGGAAAGACTGAATGAAAACTGAAGGAATGAGTATATGAGCAGTTGTACAGCATAAATAAAAACAAAGTTGAAAATGCTTTAGCTAAACATGTCAGCACAAATCCAAACCATAGATGTGAAGATGTTTAATCTCGCCGTTCATTCTTACACATGGGTTTGGAGCCGATCCCTCGGCTCCGAGTCGGCCGCTTTCACAGGCTCGAGGTTTTAGAGTAGCTTGAGGCCAAGTCCCTATCCCTTGATGCTCTCTGTCTCACCTCAGATCTAGTTTGCCACTGCAACAGATCGGAGGTCGAGAGAGAGCTCGGGCCAGTATTTCTTATTTTTACTTAACTATTGGATAGCTATCCTTACATTCTTATATATATAAATAGTGTGTTCATGGCTAGTTAGCCTTAGCTTTTTGTTCAGGCTCTGTCCTTACTGTTTTTGATGATTTTTTTTGTCTTTATAGAGCGGCTGCTCTTAGGCCTTCTTGGCCGCGTTTTTGTTTATCCCCTATCCTGTTGTATAAAAAGTTAGAAAATTTAAATCTTTATAGTTAGATTTTGAAATTAGCTTGTAGATTTTACAGCTTTCATGTTTTGCTATGTGTGTGTGTTATTAGATAGCCCAATTTTAGATTGGTCTATTTTTTCTAGTGTGGTTTGCCTTTAGATAGTTATATATATATATATATATATATATATATATATATATATATATATATATATATATATATATATATATATATATATTTGTTTTTTCAGACTGAGTTTTATACTGTTTGTATCTGATATGGCTGATCATAAAGAAAAAGAGAAGCAAAAGTCTGGACTTAAGAAATGCTCTAAGTGTGGGCAGAACATGTCTATAACTGTTCTGCATGTTAGTTTTGTGTACTGTTTGGCGGCAGTACATCTGCAGGAGGACTGCACCATTTGCCACTCCTTTAGCAGCAGGGTAATACTGGAATGCAGAAGAAAACTGGTAGACAGCTGAAACCAGATTTCCAGGAATTGTTAGACAAGGCTGACCAGACTTCTAAATCGTCGAAGGGTTCGAAGTCTCCAAAAGCTTCATCCAAGCCAAAGTTGTCAGTTCCAAGGCTTGCTGAGAAGGTGCGGTTGCTGGTTCCACAGTCTTCGGAGCTGAGCACCGAGCTTGTGTTTTGGAGTCGGTCCCCGGTATTGGATTTGGTCTCCAAAACTTTGAAGTCACCCATTTTGCAGTCCATGGCTTCTTCGATACCGTCTACTCATTCTTTGAGAACCCTCTCCAGTGTGGATGTGGACTGAGTGGTGCAGAGGCTTCTTGAGAATCCGGCACTAACCAAATTATTATCGGCTTCTACACAACTGGTTTCGGAGCTGAAAACTATTTTACCTGCTGTGTCTACTCCTCTGAGCTGAGCCTTCTGAGCTGTGGGGTGGAACTGATGATTGTGGAACCGAGGCCTGTTTCAGTGCCATTGGCTCTGTCAACTCAGACTACTTTGGTGCTGTACGAGGAGTCTGGGAGCCGACACTCTCTGGTTGGCTTCGGGGGGGGAGTCGAACTGATGGGTCAGTTCCGACCCTTCCCCTTGGAGCTTTGGCATGGATGAGCTCGGCTCCTTCCTCTGGGTCTGAACCCACTGTGTCAGTGCCGGGGAGGTTGCCATCTTCTTCGGAACCGGCTGCCTTCTCTTGTTGGAGCAGTGGAGCCTTCGATACTATGATGAGGGTTATGTCTTCCAAGACTCCTATGCCATCATGGCCTTCCTCCTCCTCCCCTAAGGTGCCACTTTCTACCTCTACATCACAGGCCCCTGTAAACATTGAGACCCAGAGCCTCAGGTAGCCCCATTGGGTGACCCATGTTCTACTGAGACCTCACCAGAAGCTCCCAATGATGAGGTTCCCAGGAAGAAGCTTTGCAAGAGGAAGTATTTAGACTCCCCAAAGGAGTATATCACATCAGACACCAATTTAGAGGCGTCAGAAGGATCCCCACGGTCCCCCTCGGAGGATATCTCCTTTGCTGATATCCTGAAAGTCCTTAAGCAGTGGGGTGACTGGCAGTCCATTAGCCCTACTGATGATGAGTTGGTGCTCCTGAAGGCCTTTGGGTCTCAACCCTTTACCTCCTGGGTGACTCCACCCTTCGATGAACTAAGGAGTTGGTTGCTCGAAGAGCGTGGGAGTCTCCTGATACTGTGGAATCTGTCCCTTGGAGGCCTAACAAATGTATTACATCACCCCAGGATGGTCACGCTTCAATCAATTCTTCCATTCCTAGGAATGGGTGATTGGATGGGGTCTATAGATCTCAAGGATGCATACTATCACATCAAAATGACAAGACCATCCAGAGATCACTTGTATTTCCGGCTGGGAGCCAGTCACTATCAGTTCTGAGCACTGCCCTTTGGTTTCATGACAGCCCCAAGAGTGTTTACCAAATCTATGGCAGTGGTTACGGTTCACATGAAGCATCTAGGATTCCGAGTGTTTCCATATCTGGATGACTGGCTCCTCACCGCCACCTCCAGGCATCAACTACTTCAATCCAGGGATCACACCCTCAATCTGTGATCTCAGTTAGGAATAAATATAAATTTTGACAAGTCTGCATTGTCACCATTGCAGCGTATCTCCTTTATCGGAGCAGACTTAGGCACCACCACCGCCAGGGTAAAATTGCCAATGGACAGAATATTCACCGTTTGGCAACAGGTATCAGATAATCTGATGAGAAAAAAAGTACCAGCCACTCAGTTGTTGAAACTACTAGGTACCATGGCAGCAACACTCATAGCAGTTCCTCTGGGGCATATGCACATTACTCTTCACCCAGTGGTCTTACCAACAGCTTCCAATGTCATTCTTGATAATCATTACGGATTAATGCAGACAGGATCTTCAATGGTGGCTGACCAGCCATCATGTAACAGTAGGTCACCCATTTGTTCTACCCCCGCCATCAGCCACGGTGACCACGGATGCTTCTCTGAAGAGGGGGGGGCTTTTTCAGGGAGGAATGGCCCAAGGCACCTGGTCAGAGACAGAGTCACAGTTGCACATCAATGCCCTGAATTTGAGAGCGGTACTTTTGGCATTGCAGTATTTTCACGACTCTCTACCTCTAGGGATGATTGCGATCCAGACCGACAACATATCTGTGGTCTGGTATATCAACAAGCAAGGGGGAACCAAGTCTTACCTCTTGTGTTGAGAGGCCCTGAGAGTTTGGCAGTGGGTGGTATCCACCGGGTGCTTTCTGATAGCAACACACATCCCAGGAAAATCCAATGTGATCGTGGACAAACTGAGCAGAGCCATTCTGATGCCGCACAAGTGGTCCCTCAAAGACGAAGTTGTGGAGATGATTTTCCGCAGATGTGGCGGCCTTGCTGCGACCTGTTTGCATCCCCTGTGAATGCCAAATGCAGAAACTGCTTTGCCCTGATTCCCCCACCAGGGGACAGCCCAAGGGATTCGCTCGTACACAATTGGCCCCTGGGACTCCTATATGCCTTTCCTCCAATTCCCCTGATTCCAAAATTCTTGCAGAAAGCCAAAGCCCTGGGGAGGACTGTAATTTTAATAGCCCCATTTTGGCCTCGACAGATTTGATTCCCCTTCCTTTGACTCTACCAACTGGAGGAACCTTGGATTCTGGACCCAGTTCCAGATCTACTGATGCATTCCTCAGGGGCTTTTCATCCTTCTCTTCATTCCCTCAAACTGACAGCTTGGCTGCTCCAATTTCCAACTTAGCCAGGTCACACAATTTCTCCTAGGAGGTACAGCATATCCTTGTATCCTCTCATAATGCTTCCACCAGAATGTTGTATACCAGCAAATGGAAGTGATTTGCTTTTTGGGCTTCACAAAATAATATTGACCTGTACATCACCCCAATTGCTAGCATTTTAGAATTTCAGACTAAGCTTTTCAATGAAGGGGCTGCAGCTGCCACCATATGAGTTCAGTTGGATGGAATTTCTAATTTTCACCCCGGATCTGAAGGTTCCAACCTAATGTCTCACAGATTATGTAGGGCCTTTTTAAAAGGTACCATACATCTTAGACCTCCAGTTAGACGACCTTTTACTCCCTGGAATCTGACGTTTGTGTTATCACGGATTGTTCTTCCTCCTTTTGAGCCTGCATCATCCTGCCAATTAAAATTTCTCTCTTGGAAAACTATCTTCTTGGTAGCCATTATTTCAGCACGTAGAGTGTCCGTGCTTCAGGCCTTATCTATTAAACCCCCATATTTGGTGTTTCACCCTGACAGAGTGTCATTGAGGACTAACCCTTCCTTCCTTCCAAAGGTTTGTTCGGAAGCTAACCTCAATCAAACTATTGAACTCCCAACTTTCTTCAGTAACCATTCTAACAAGTTGGAGTATATGTTGCATAAACTTAATGTTCACAGGCAAATTAAGATTCTATTTGGACAGAACAAAAGAATTTAGAAATCAGAACAACTTTTTGTTTCTCATGCTGACATCAAGAAAGGGCTACCAGTATCCAAAGTTACTCTTTCCATATGGTTAACTGATTGCATAAAATTCACATGTTCTTCAGTGAATCAACCATTAGGATATAGCGTGAAAGTGCATTCCACTAAGGCTGTTTCTTCTTCCTCAGCTTTTGTATCTAGACTGCCTTTGGACACTATATGTGCAGCTGCCACTTGGTATAAACCTTATACCTTCATCATGCATTACAAAGTGGATAGGGCCTCCAGGGACAGGGCTTCCTTTGGTTCCACTGTCCTCAGGAATATACTCCCGTGAGCCACCCAGAAGGAAGGATGCTTGGGATGCTACCCATGTGTAAGAATGAACGGCAAGATTGAACAACTTCACATAAAGAAGTTATGTACTTACCATAATGTTCCATGTGAGTTGTTCATCCCGCCTTCATTCTTACATTCCCACCCACTTTCCCCCTCCAGGCTTTTCGAAGAACGAGTAAGACTTTGTGGTCTGGTGGGTCTTGTTGTAGGATTTCTTACTCCAGTTGAAATACTGTTTATGTGTTATCATGTTATACATGTTGGGATCAGCAAATTAGATCTGAGGTGAGACATAGAGCATCATGGGATAGGGACTTGGCCTCGAGCTACTCTAAAACCTTGAGCTTGTGAAAGCGGCTGACTCAGAGCCAAGGGATTGGCTGTGAACCCATGTGTAAGAATGAAGGCGAGATGAACAACTCACATGGAACGTTATGGTAAGTACATAACTTCTTTTTTTAAATTTCAAGTGATAGAATAAGTCAAAGCAGACCCAAGGGGAGGACCCATAACAGTCACTTTAGAATTGTTAGAATTGTTATGGCAGGTATGACTGGAAGCATATAGCCATCCAGGTCTCAATGAAATGTGCTCTATCCATTGTTTGCTGAAGTTAAGAAATCTTAAGAGGTAGATTTTATTTTATTTTATAAATAATCTGTATAGTTTACAAGAATAAGTATACAAAATATTAAACTATTTTAATGTGAATTTTATGTGTGCCCTTTAAGAAGGAATTGTATAGGTCATATGACTCATTAAGGAGGGGTATTTAAAATTGTCTTTTTGTAATGGTTTTACATCTGATGAAGTTCAAGTGAGACAACTGAATGAAAAGCGCGTCATTAAATTTTTTTACTTGTTTTTTGGAGTTTGGAGTTCCGTTTTTGCTTTTCTTTGTTTACAGTTGAGTAGTTTGTTTTATTGTCATTTTTTAATACCATTAGAAATGATAGATTGGTGGGAGGGGGAATGGTGTAAAAAATAACAATGGATGTTTTTTGCTTACTAGATACCATATGCACCAAAGAAAAAAATGGGAAAAGGGTACAGTCAGTATGGGGGCAAAGTCATTTGATTGGTAGGAAATGAGACATGTTTTGGAATAGGAATTCTTATAAAAAATGAAGAAATAAGAATTCTGAATATAATAACAGTACTACCAGGTAGGCTAATGATATGGGAATGGAACAAAAATGTATAATATTACTTTTGATTTATGTGGATACAAGTATGATGGAAAGAAAACAGTTGTTTGAAGAAATTAAAAAAAAAAACAATTACAGTAAATATGTCAGTAGTAATGGTAGGAGATTTTTAACTGTAACTTGAGGAAAAAAAATGAAAAAATAATAGAAAATATTAAGGGAAATAAAATATGGAGATTTAAAAGTATGAAAGAATAATGAATGGACAAGTAAAAGGGACATTTTTAAGACTGAAATCAATGATATAGTTTACTCTAAAGACATGAAAGAAATAAGGGGGGGGGAGTACACATGGTACAATGGCTAGAATAAGAGAATACAGTGAAATAATAAATGATGGAAAAGAGATTAAAAATATTAACTGCAGAGTATAAAAGGAGGAATAAATGATGAGGAAAAATAAATATTATAAAAAATATTATGACAAGGCCATTTTATAAAAACTGGGCACAATGGTAGAGATTGTATAAGCAGACATGTAAAAATATATTTGGAAATGGACGTCATTCAAACCTATAGTGCCTTTTTAAGCATTGCCAAGAAGACAAACCTATCAAAATAACAATAGCTACTCAGGACAAGTTAAAGGTGTTCCTGCTCAATGTTAGGAGTCTCAACAAGAAACGTTGCTTCCTAGAAGCTCTCCTCACCCTGGAGAATGCTGACATATGCACAGTTACTGAAACATGGTTCAAAGCCACATAAAGCACTTTCACATGTCAGATCACCCACTGAACATGAAAGAGCAAAAGGCAAAGGTGTATCTATGCACATGAAGGATATGCATACCTCAAGGCTGGTCAGACAATATGACATGCTTGAGCTACTCCATGTCCAACTAACCATGGGAAAAATTCATTACCATATTCTTGCTAGTTACAGGTCCCCCACCATGAACCAGGAAACCCACACATCATACCTGAAGTCACTTGAATTATTCACTATCCAGCCCAATACCATACTCATGAGTTATTTTGTCTACCCCTACATTAACTGGGTGGCATACACAACCTCTAACATACAGGCCCAAATAATTATTGACTTTTTAAATTCAAATGCCCTGGAACAGCTGGTCTGCACTCCCACTAGGGGAACAGATATCTTATATCTGGTGCTCACTAATATGGGAGAGTGCTGCATCCCTCCCCAAGCATGATGTTCTCACCAGTAAGATCAGATCACAAAATGGTCTTCCTGGAAATAAAGGTAAAGCTTGCCCCCTCACCTAACCCCCAAAACTTTAAGAAATTTCCAAAGGTGAGCTACCCCCTATTAAGTCATGGCATAGCTAGATTCCAAGCTTCTTCAAATCCTTAAAACACAGAAGCCTATGCATAGGCATGCACAAAAGCCCTGTACAACCATACAAACAACTGCATAGAAACAGTAATATTAGACTGAAATAATCTCAGATCAAACTGCAAAAACAAGCAACCCTGGTGGACTCCTGGCATTAATAGATTGTATGACAAAAGAAACAAAATCCTGTTGAGAAGTAAGAAGGCATGTTCACAACAGAGCAGTAAGTCCCTCATTACTATAAACAAATGAGTCAGGGAACTAGTCAGGTTTCTGAAAGCAGACTTTGAGGTAAAACATAGCTAAGGATAGCCATAAGGCTTCAAATGTAGATATGTGTTCATTAATACAACAGATCTATGAAAAACACAATATACACCAAGAAACCTTGGAACATTTGAAAAAGAAGTGTGAAAATATAAAAAAATAAAATCTAGAGACTTTTGAAATGTATAAAAAAGAAATATGGGCATACGTAAGAAAGAGAGATCTGATATGGTACAATATATATGCAAAGGAGTAAGCCAAATTAATCAACACAAAAAAGGCAGCCCCAAAGATATTCAAAGAGAAATGCAGGCAAAGGCATCCAGATGTGGAAATTTTCACAATAAAAAATATCACAAAGAGGAAATGTAGAACAGAAGATTAACAAGTAGAAGTTAAAAAAATAGAAGCTGAAGTTATGGAATATTTGGGAAGTGAAGGGTTTAGTGTAGAAAGTCTAACACAGGATATATCACAGCATAATGGAACAACAAATCTCCAAAGTAAGGAGAAACAGGAGGAGCAGGAGATGAGGAAGTCTTTCTGTTAGGTGGCACAACTTATAAGTAAAGGTATGGCCCCTAGATTCAGGGAAATTACAGCTCCACTGTACTCAGCCCTCATTGGATCAAAAATTGAGTACAATGTTCCATTTGACATGTACTTGTCTAGGCACTTACAACAGCTGGAGCAACCTCAGAGGTTCATCACAGGATAATAAAGGGTGTTAACAACATGTCATATGTGGATAGACTAAAAGCACTATCCCTTTACTTTCTCACATACCGGCTATTAAGGGGTGACCTATGCCTCACCTATAAGGCACTCACAAATCCAGCCCTGATGGAGCTGCAGCTCATCTGCAAGACAAACAGCACAAGGGGCATCTGTTCTAAGGATCTAAACCTAGTGACTCAAACAAAACATTTTGGAGAGACAGATCTGTGTCTCAGAGATTGCCCCTTCTTTGGACTAAGCCTTTTATCCACATTAAGCAGAGCCCTGTTCAAGAGCAATTTGTATTAATGGAACAGAGGCAATTTGTAAAATACACAAAGCATACGCACAAACCCATGTCATCCTCTTGCTCTTAGGGGCCATATACTGGGTAAAATCAGGTTATATTGGCTAAGCTTATAAAGGGTCTATGAACCTATGAAATAAAGAATAACAAATAGAAATAAGATTAAATGTTAAGAAATTTTACAGAATTATGTGAAAGAGAACAAGGAAGTAACAAAATAAGGGAAATAGTAAAGTAGATGTATGAAGAGAATAGTGAAGAAGTAAAAATGGTATTATATAGGCAACATTTTTTTCCCTGAAAGGAAGGAAAGAGGGCGTTTCCCCTTATTTATGAAAAGAAAGAATTGATACTATGTTAGATAGTACAGGAGACATAAAATCCAAACAACAAGATATTTTGTTGGAGGAGGAGAAGTTTGTAGAGAAAATGTATGAAAAAGAGGAACTGGCTGGGCAAGAAGAATGAAAAGTGAAAAAAAAAGTAAAAAGTGAAGATTTTTTATAAAATGATATAACAACTTTTTTGGTCCAAGATCTGGCTGTATGAAATTTAATACAAACTGAGTAAGACTTTTCTATTGAGTGAGATAGAATAGGTATGGACAGCAAAACAATTATACCAATACTATTCATATTTCATGTTTCAATATAAAGCTCAATATTTTTAGCTTGTTTAACAGGGAAAGGCAAATAGGGAGGATGGATTTATTTGACTTGTAGATGAAAAAACATCCCCCACCAATTTACTTGCCATAATTATTACAGTTAAAGGAGTCAAGGTTGCCCATTACTCCAGGTTTGTAAAGAGTCAGGTAGGCATTTTGAAGGCCAATAAACTGAAAAGACAAATTTGTATATTTGCTGCAATGGATTGCTTCCAATTGGGAAAACTATAAAAAATAGAACAATGGGTAGCAGAATAGTAAATACAATTCAAATTAGAGGTAATACTTCTTTGGGGGTAATTCAACTTAACTATGAAGAGGTTAATTGTAATTTAGTATCAACCCCAAAATTGGAGAAAATGTGCAATTGCAATTCTTATAAAACAGGACTATAGTATGTAATCAATTCAATGTTCCATAATTTAAGCATATCTGTTGTAGATATTGAAATATCATACTTTAGTAAATAGTGTAGGAAAAAATATTTTTTTCTTTGGAAAATACAGTATCATGAGAAGTTCATTATTAGTTGTAGTGCTGTGATCATTTAAGAGAGAGATTGCAGAAACCATTTACATTAAATAACCCTATAATTCAAGAAGGTGTGCATCAATACTTTAACAAACTAAAGAAATTTATATGAATGCAAGCTTATATCTACAAAAGGACAAGATTTTAGAGTGAAACAGAACATGTTAATACAGGATCAAATTGAATGAATCCAGAGATGTTATGAAATTCTAGAGAAAATTGTCCAGAAAAAGTAAAAAAGATTGACTAGCTTAAAAATGTAAAATTTGTAGAAAAGCAACATATTATGTATCTTTAGTTCACTCCTTAATATCGGGTTTGAAATATTATGGTGGCTGACATAGATATTGCTTTTATTCCATAAAGCTGTCACAATTATTTTGTTAACAGATTTTAACATTTCGTTTGAAATATACACAACCAAGCTATTATAGAAGAAACATGTATGTTTATTGTAACAGTGGATACTCTAGCAAAGAATCTAAATTGAAGTTTATTTCAGTTACCAAAATCCACTGTGGATTTTTGTATGGTATGGTTAAAATTCATAAATTCATATGCATTAAAATACAACTGTCAAATTTGTATTTAACTCCCAAATATTTCAGCTTGGTGAGAGAAACATCAATGTCATATGCCAGAGAAGAGCTAAATATTTTGTTTGAAGCACTCAGAAAGAGAAGGAGAGAAAACAAGATTGATTTGTAAATGTTTAACATGTAATATGAGGCTTTGCTATGATCTTTGATTACTTCAAGTAAATGGGGAATAGATATAGCTAGATTTTGATTTCAGAAATGGATTTCCTCCACAAAGTAATATTAATGTCTTTGTTAAAATAAGCTAATGTATAACAGTATGGGCTCCTGAAAAATTAAAAAATACAGGGTTTCTAATGATAAGATATTAATATATAAACCTTTATAGAAAAATAATCCCTCCCATTTATTGTTAATCAAGGAGAAACTTAGACATATAAAACACTGGTATCTTGAATGCACCCACTTGGGAAGCCAACAAATGCTTAGCTTCCCTCCACTGCAACATTCCCATGTTGTTTATCACTACATTTGTTCTTACACAATGTTTTATTCTGATCAGAATGTTGAGGTGATCTGATTAGCAACAAGATAAAACATTTTAACCAGGGTTGAGTAAATATTAGTATTCACATAGGATGATATTTTAATTAGATTAGGATCTAAATTTGGTTTAAGGATCAAAATATTTCTGTGCTGATTTATATTGTAGCATTAATATCATTATTTTGAATAGAACTGTATAGTTTTACCAAGACTATAAATCATTACTTTTTAAACATAAAAAATGATATTTAAGACCCCCAGGTCCAGGACCCTTGCTTAAGTTGTGATTTGCTTTAATCTCTAGAATTGCTTTAATCATTATATGAGAGCCCAATTTTAAAATATAGTGCTGTGGAAGTACATTTGAAGAAAAACAGCCAGAAATCTTTCAGTATCAATTCTATATATATGAACATTGTTAGACACATACATGCATCTCTTTTACAATTGAACATGTGTATTGAGAATATCTTCTGGATGTTTGTACACTTATAGTCTTATATTACAGATGATATGCTATTAGAGCTGTGATTTAATTTTAATGAGCTAGCTAAAAGCTTAGATGGAGTGGTTTCACACTTGACACACTGTGCAAAGATTTACATTTGTAAAGTGAGAGATTGGAATTATACAGTGATATAAACTCATGCTGTGCAACTGTTCTATAAATGTATATTAATCAAGTTTATGTGGAAGTGCATTGTCTACTCGCAAAATATGACCTTCATGAAAACGACTTTGTCTTAACAAGCATGTTTGATATATGTTGCTTTACTTATTAGTAGGCTTCTCTGGATTTGAAGACATCTGACCCAATATCAGATGGCTATCCTTATCTTGATTATACAAAATGACAACCAACAATGGCACCAATTTTGTTTCCCCTTCTCAGACTTTTGTCTAAGATTGAGTATAGTTATTTGAACATATAGCAATATTTATGAATTGTTTGAAAAGGACATTGATTATAAGTTGCATTCAGTGTTCTATTTTGAGAGATCCTATACAGAAAAAGCAGTTCTTGACCAGGATCTTTATGATGATGAAAACAAAATGAACTGTTTTTTTCCATTGGGTATAAAGCACAATATGGGTCAAAAAGGTTATATACATTCGTAAATCAGTTAATATGTGTCCACCCATACTGTAATGAAGTAAAGATGATTCACTTATCTAGGGACAGCCAAAAGTTAAATTCCAGTCCCAGCCTAAAAGAAACTTGTGATTATTGAAACTAGAAAAAACCTGAAAAGTTTGGATAAAAATTTTTTTTCATGACGCTAAACATGTATTGAAACTGATCACAATGGATGCAGAGAGTGAACTGCTATTTTTCACTATAAAAAAAATCCTCTGGAATCATTCTTAACTTATGATATATTAAATGGAAAATCTCTTTTAATCAGGATGGCTACTTCACAATGATTGCTGAAGGCAGTATGTCGAGAGCACGTTTATTCTTGTCTCATCAAATTAAGATGCACACAGACATATGAATGCCTTGTATAAAATACATGTTCATGTTCATACTGTAAAATAAATACCAACATTTTTTTTTCTCTTAGCAACCACCTGTGTTCATGTACATGTGCAAATTCCAGGATGAAATATTTAATTCAGTTATCTCACTATAGTACTTTTTACAAAGACAAGATAAAGTATCCCTATCCGATTGTCCATTTTGGTAGAGAATAATACAAAAGAGCAAAATAGCAACATAACATGATGACTTCTCTACCATTTGTAGAGTAATCTAGTAAAATTTCAAGCTACTAATAGATTACATCTCATGACAACAAATTTTGGCTAATTGGGAACGTTTGAACTGCAATTATAACCCCCCCCCATTGACACAAACTCTAGCAATGAAGGGATTTGCAATGTATTTGTTTGGTCTACAAGAATAGTCAGTATCGTCAACATATCCTCCTGTCACACTCAGCCCATATTTAATATTAACATTGTGACTGTATTTCCAACATAAAAGTGGACCAGACTACAATATGTACTACTGTATAAGAAAAGTGAATATGTTTCTGCAAATGCATATAGCTCTAACAATAAACCATTTTTACCAGAGTAACATTGTTATGTACAAAAGCTGTGTCCAAATTGAGCTATGGACCTGATCTTGTCAATTTTCTTTCCATCTTCGACTGATGGGTTCAGATATGAGACATTAGATCTGACTTGGCCCTATAAAAGCTTGTGGTAACTTTAGAACTCTTGAGCATCTCCTTTACACATGATGCACCATCCCCATTACATCAGATCTCATTTACCACCATTAGGTGAAAGATGTGGTGATCTGTCTCCCAAGTTTTGGCTAGATAAGTATTTATTTTTTCTGTATTTAAGGTGATATTTTTCTTTAATCCTTTCCATTTTCTAGGACTTGTGTACTCTTGATACATTGTTAGTATCTCTTTCTCCCTTTTCTTTTTCTTTACCCTTCTATGTTTTATCATTGTTCTTTACTACCTTTCAAGGTAGTTCTCTTCTCTTTTTCTTTTCCCTTTAAAAAAAATAAAGAGAACAAAATTATTTTTTATATGCCTTTAAACCTTATTATCGTGTGGTTAAAGAAGTGCAGTATAGCTGTTTTGTTTTTTCCCTTCTAGTGAACTATGACTGACAAAGAAAATGCCTCTGTGGGTTTTAAAAATTATGGGAAGTATGGTCAGAGGATTCCCTTCTCTGACTTGCACACTCTCTGTATTTATTTCTTGGCCCCCTCCACCTGTAACAGAGCTGCACTATAAGTCATGCGTTCAACCCCGAGGATCAGTGGAATGCAAAAACAAATTGATTTTAAAGGGGCTTTTACCTTCTTATTTTGGTGATGCCATAGCTGAAGAAACCTCTAAAAAGTTGCCACACTCCTCTCCGAGCTCTTCTTCTGTTTCTTCAAAGACCTCGGAGAAAACTTTGAAAAGACCTTATTCAGATCCTACAGTTTCCTCAGATCCATCTAAGAAGAATACTGTTGGATCTGACTCCCTTGGATCAGAGAAAGGGGAAAAGTTTGTTGTCAGATCAGACTGTTTCTTTGAATCTGAAGTCCCCAAAAAGCAAGCCTTCTTTGGATCTGAAGACATCGGATCTACCAAGACCACAGGATGTGCTACCTAAGACAAGGTTCTCCCCATCTGTGGACTCGGTCCCATCGAGAGTACCTTCTCCCTTTGTTTATAGACCAGATTCTCCTTCAAAACAGTCCTCTCACAATTCTAGAAGTCTCACTGTGGAAAATGTGGAAAGTGTAGTGTATATCAAAATTAATTACATATTTTCCCTTCCATGTATTTAAATCCTGAACCTACTGCACATGGAGCCATAATTCTACCCATTTAGGTGCATGGATGTTAAGAAATCTGAAATACCTTCACATATACCACTGAGCTACCTATAAGCAGTGCTGAACACCACATCACGCTGCTCAAACACACTCAGACACACTTAAACACACCTTTAAATAAATAATTATTCACATCCAGTTTCTATTTTTAGATGTCTGCTAGGTGTCTGCTATCTTATATGTGGGCACAGCTTGGCATTGCTGCACTCCACACTGCGCCACACAAACATGCTTTTTAAAAAAAAAATAACAATAAAACAAAAGGACATTGCAGGGAGTCTCATACTCATCTGCGGCCACAGTTAGGAATACACCTCTCCCTGCACTGATTCAATAACCATGTTCCTTGGCTCTCCCTCGGCAATGCCCCATCATTAATATGCATGGCGGGCTGCCGAGGGGGAATCGTGACCACAAACATGGATATATTCCATGTAATACAGTGCCTACATGGATTTTATTAAATCCTGGGGCATGTTTATAAGTGCAAAATGGAATGATGCATCTGAATTCCATTTCTGCCTTATGTGAACAGACACTGGTGTACGGTAGCTGTTCAGATCTTATTTTCACCGTCCCCAAAATAAACAAATATACATTTTTTGTGAAAAAGATTTTTGAAAAAGTGCTGCATTGACCTCCATGTTTATGCCTTTCCAGGCTCACAGCTCTGAAGGGCATAAAGTGTTGATGCTTGCTTTGCGTGCAGAGCACTTCCATTCTAAGCTAACAGTATTGCGGGAAATAAAAAAAGTAAGCAGATCACAAAGTCTTTCATACCAAAAGCACTGTTTTTTAGATACAGACATATAAACAAATGTTACTGTTATTGCTCACCCAATAAAGTCTGTATTGGAGTCTTAAATGAGCCTCCACCATTTCCTTCCAAATTACAAATACAGATGAAACTGCAGAATTAAGGAAATGGGCAGAGGAACCATACTATTTCACCACTTGTGTACCCATCTAAGTTGTCAACCAGCTCAGAACCTAAAACACTTAAAAAATCAGACTGCACTCAATTTATTGAATTTTCCTTTTTTTTGTGCATTGCAGGGTTGGCTTACTACCCGCTACTTCTACTCACTGAATCATGTCATCATGCTAGTAGGCATGACAGCATCACACACCGAGTGCATGCATATTAAAATACTTTTATTTTGCTTCATTTTTATTTATTGAATTTACTTTTCAGTTTTTGCTTTCAAAGACTTCAGGAGAAGAGAGTGGATGCTGTTTGACAAGCCTGCTCCCTTCCAACTTTACCAGGTAAGCCAGAGCTTTGAACATCATCTTTAATGATAAATGTACTATAATCTCATTATTTTAGCGAATACATACATAAAATTTGTAAACAGTGTATTTATACTCCAAATAAAATAACTAGAATCACAAAAAATAAAAGCAATTGTATTTGCTAGAGTTGTAAAAAAATGCAGATGCTGACTGGAATACATTTTTATTGATTAGGAGTAAGTAAAAGCATTTGATTAATTATTTAGTTAAAATAACGTTAAGCTTAAATATATGATTTCATATGTTGTTGTTGTGTCTTTCGGCTTTTCCCGGTTAGGGGTCACCACAGCGAAACTCCGGTCTGCTAATGATTGGCAGTAGATTTTTATGTGCCGAGTTGCCAGCCCTGATGCACAACCTTCAATGAAGGTACGCCCATTCATGCATGTCTCCAGACAGAAGATGCTCTAGCTGAGAATCGAACGGGACGTCTTACTGTCAGGCGACAGCACTACCGCAGCACCACCACCGCAGTTAAATATATGATTTCATATAATATTCCAAAATCAAATGTGTAAATGTTAATAATTACTCATGTTTTGGACTATATTTTCTATATTATCTATAACAAAAATTATTAATAATAGCAAGAAACTGGTTAAATGAAACGGAACCTTCATTTACAGAAAATAGATGAAATTAATATTTATTTCTAATTTTGTAAAGAAAAAAATTACATTAACAGTAAAGTTAATGTAGTGTAGTTATAGTTTTTGGTGTATAGTTTTCTAAGTTTGCTTACATTAGTAACAGCACTAGGCATTTTTAAAGATGAAATATTTAATCAACTCATTATTTAAACAATGACATTACTTAAGGAAAAAAATACAAGGTATAAAAAGCATACATTCAGATTCAGGTGAATCAGTACAGCAGTATAGCAAATCTTCATGCCTGGTTTACTTACTTTGCTAGGATTATCTATTTTGAAAGACAAAAACAGTGCATGTCCAGGGCTATAAGAAATAAATGCTTGTTGTTCTATGTTAAAACCATTTTGGTGAAGACAAGAGCTTGGTGGTTAAATTCCCTTATTAGCCTTGGAGGTGTTCCTGTGGGTGAGTAAATGCATTTATAAAAGAACCACGATCACTGAGGAGGTTATTTGTGTCATTGGCTCTGTAATAGATATTGCATTCAGTACATATGCTGACAGTGTTAGCAGAGGATACAGAGGATTAGACAATGGGCTAAATATACATCATCTACCCTATTAGAGTACTCATGTTCTCCAGCAGGGTGTTAATGTACAGGTTAAATTCTGGTGAAATATATGTCTGCTGCTTTATGCCACCATGTTATGTTGCCATGAAACAGGGACTGAAAAAAAAAAAACAAGACAAACAGCCACCATTTTCTATGGTCAGTAAATGGGGATTTGATATTTAAAGAGCATAAAATAATAATAATAAAAAAGGTAAAGAAAAAAAACTCATCTAGCAAAATAACTGTGATAGCAATTATAAAGGCTTGACATTTCAGCTAACCTCACTAAGCGTGGTGTAAAAAAAAAAGCTATGTTTAGTGAGGTGGAAAACTAAACAAAAGAAATGCATCTGAGAAAGAATGTGTGTGTGTGTGTGTGTGTGTGTGTGTGTGTGTGTGTGTGTGTGTGTGTGTGTGTGTGTGTGTGTGTGTGTAAACGGGAAGAGTGCATACCTCTCAACTTCTTTGTTCTAGACTTTTGATTCAAAGAGGCCTTTCATCAACAGGTATTATCTAACAAAAAGAAGTATGAAACTATATTGTTTAACTTTATTGATTAACTGTAATTCTCAGTGATTTACAGGAAAATTAGGGAGCAAATCAGAGGAATTCTACAAAATCAGGAACAAATGAGGGTTGCATTGCTTTGCACCGTATGATTTATTTTCATTCATTTAATCACAATAACAGGTCAGGTGTATTGTGTCAAGAAACTGGCTGATGTGTGTGTGCTTCTGTGAATGTGTTTATATATATATATATATATATATATATATGTCTGTGTGTCCGCATGTACATATGTGTGAGTATGTCTGCCTGTCTGTCTATGCCTCCGCATGTGTACTTGTGTAACTGTGTGTGTGTGAGTATGTATGTGTGTGTGTGTGTGTGTGTGTGTGTGTGTGTGTGTGTGTGTGTGTGTGTGTGTGTGTGTGTGTTTTATGTGTACATGTATTGACATCAAATACTTATATAGGTTGTATTTTAGATATAAAATACTTCCTCTAACAACACTCACATATGTTGTAGCAAATTTGAAACAATAGGCGGTTTCACATAAAAAAATGCATACGCTATTAGAAAGTAAATGTTACTGAGAGCCCATTGTCTGAGAACAATAGTACCTTCTAGGTTGGTGCTGTTGGGGAAATAGCAATAATCATTTGAAATGAAACATGGAGAATGAATGGCCAAAAGACTGGACTTACTTAAGTCCGAGATACCATTTCTCAGAATATTCCCTTTTCTCTGATGTATGGTGACCTCGAAGTTGATATATCTAAGTTCATGAGGTGTGGAGGGCTTGCCCCACCACAAAAAGAAGTTTTAAGAGAATAGCAATTTTTGAGATCCACTCTTCTCCTAAGTTTTTGGTCCTTTTTTTTGGCTTGTTGGTACACTGCATGTCAGTTTGGGGAGGCAACTGGCCAGAAAACTACCTGCATTCAGTGGTCTTGATGACATCAATGAATTGGAAACTGTAGCAAGAGTGGGATAAAGGTTTTTTGAAAGTGAAACCACCACAATACAGTAAGGTACTGCTCTAATGGAGAGAAACAGTCAATTTAAAGTATTTTAAATGCTGTGTTGTTTATTCATAGCAGGCACAATAAATATGGAAAAAAAGGACATATAAGTTGAGCATTTAATACTAGAATCCCATTGTTGTCCTTTAAGAATTCTGGACAAATTCAAAAATAATGGGGGGAAAAGGATAACAGTCACTGACAGTTTTTAAATATTGTTCTAATTCACTAAATCTTTAGTACGTACCCATGACACATACCCAAAAATGTGCTTAAAGGCCAATTTTTACAAGCTATGACATTGTATGACAAGAAAGATGAAGCTCAGGCTGTGCTAGGTCAGGTGGCTTGTGACTTCATTGTTAGAGGCTATACAGAGTCTGAAGTATATAGAACTATGGATAAAGTCTACGCCCTTAAAGATTCACTTGCACCACCCTATTTTTCTACTCAAAATGCTAGTTCTGAACAACTAACTAATAATAATATGCAAACAGTTAGGCTGCCTCTCAGGTACTTCAGGAATAGGGTCATAGGTTCATAGGTAGGTAATAGGCTATCTGCCCAAGGGCATTTATAAGCCTAGCCAGAGTGTGTCGGCTTTTGCCACCCCATTGATTAATTAACTGATCCTCCATCAAGCAGAGCCAATGAAGTGATCCCAGCGGTGTATTTTGATGGAGTCAGGTTTTGTGTAAAACCAAATGGAAGTTACATGCCCAGTGTTAAATAACCTCTGATTAGGGAGTTCAGTATGTCTCTGAGAAACCACAAAAACAAAAGTACAACAAAAGCTGAGACACTGACTACAAACTAAAACATTCTCGGCAAGCCACAAACTAAACAGACACCACCATTTGTGAAATACAAAAATTAATAAGTTAAGCACTTTCGTCAATCAATTACATAGACGTTATCAAAACTGTTGACAAGTTACTTCCAGCATAATTCATGATCAATCATATGATAAAAAAATCTCCATTCACCAAGCTTTTTACAAAGCATCCCATACAATCATCATGCTGGTTTTAAAAAAACACATCCAAATATTACCTTTGCATGAAATACAAAAATAAATCAATTAAAAATGCACATGATAATTGTGCCACAAAATAAAACATTTGAGAACACCACTATGATGCATAAAAGTAAGACTTGCTATATTTAGCCACCCTAAGTTTTAGAATGCTATTTAGAGACACTGTCATTTAACCCTTGTGGTTTGCATGCATTAAGCCACACTTGTCAAAATAGATCTCAGTATTCCAGTGTGCTTTCCCAAGGAACTCCACAAAGGTCCCTTTCCACCTTTTTATATCAAAAAAGACACTTTTTGTTGTTATTACAAACCAGTTTATGTCTATAAAGGGTGTTACATTCATTTTAATTTTTAAGTCATTGCAATGCTCATAAATCTTTTTTGGAAAAAAACCTGCTCAGTTGTTCCCACATAAAAAAAACTTACAGAAAACACAGAAAGTTAAATATACTACCCTATCAGTTTTACAATTGTTGGTGAGTTGTGTAATGTTTTTAAAAAACATTGGTCTGTACTCTTGATGGATGATGCTGTAGCTGACATAGTTGGTCCTGTGCCTACATTTCCCTTTAAAAACAATCTCTCCCTGAAACATCAATTGTGTTATAAAAATCAACATGTTAAATCTTATATCAGGGCTGAGAGATTAGATATGTTTTCTTGCCGGCATTGTTCTGCTTGTGTTTTTATTAGTAATACAACTACTCTCTACCTAAAATCTATAAATAGGAGGTTGGAATTGAAGTGTTTTGCAAGTTGCAACACTGTGGATGTGATTTATTGTGCTACCTGGATGACCTGTGATTGTTACTATATTGGCAAAACTAACCGTAGTTTAAGGGAGAGAATTTTGGAACATGCAGGTGATATCAAGAAAGGTAAACAAACTAATGCACTGGCCAAGCATGTTACTGAAAATAGGAATAAACATAAATTTAAGTTTGCTATTTTAGAAGTGCTATGTGAAAGTCTAAGGCTTGGTGATTTAATGAATCTAACAGCATGTGCAGAACTAAGATGGATTGTCAGTCTAAATGTTGACAAACACCCAGGCCTGAATGGGCATGTTTCCATTAAACCTATTTTAAAAGGGAGAAAATTACCTCACTGAATTTTTCAATTAGATATGTCATGTGATTTTTATATATAAATGGTTGCCTTGACTGTTTTTATTGTAAGTCTGATGAAGCAGCAGTTTTGCTGTGAAAGCGCTAATGTTGTACATTAAATCCTTTATTTTACAGCTGTGTTGGTCTGCTTTATATTTTTATTTTGTCTAATTAACATACCCAGCCATATCCTCCCTGAACCTCTCATTCATGTGTTTAAATTAAGCTGAGCTGCTAGGTATACTGTTGATGTTTGGAAAAGAGATGCAGTGGTGCCACTACACAAAGAAGACCCTACCAGAGACCCCAGGAATTATAGCCCTGTTATCTTAATGTAATTTGTAAGGCTATTAAACTTATAATTTCCAGTTTCATAAATGAGTATATCAAAAATCATATGCACCTGGACCTGAACCAGCTTGGTTTTATCATGGGCAGTTCATGTCTACTTAACCTGGTTATTGTCTTTGAGAGGGTTAGTGAGGCAGTGGACAGTGGCCACTGAATCCACACAGCTTACTTTGATCTTGCCATGGTCAAATCACACTGGCACTGTAATCAAATTAAAAGTACTAAAGGTAAACTATTATGTGGTAAGATGAATTGCAAACTGGCTGAATGGTAGAAGTCCTACAATTAAAGTGGCATGTGCTAGTTAAGAAAGTAAGAAGATAACCAGAGGAGTACTGCAAGGCCCAATAATGGTAGCCACTCCTTTTCATTACTTACAAAAATAAATGTCTAATTAAAATTAATAGAAGTGGTTCTATATCATATTATCGAATGTTTAATAGTTCGAATCACTAAAGATCGAACACTGGTGATCGAACTATTAAAAGTTTGAATTGCTATTAAAAGTATTAAAAAGGAAAACTAAAGGGTGTAAGCAGGATGGCAAGCCCCCTTGAACCCCCACACCCTCCGCTACTTAAATATACCAACTCAGAGATTGCACTTCAGTGCAATACAGTGTGGAAACTGAAGATTTCTGTTTCCTCCACTGTAGCGTGATCTCGTAGTTGGTAGAATTAAAGAGCGGGGGGTGTGGGGGGTGCAGGGCGGCTTGCCCCCCTGCTTACACCCTTTAGTTTTCCTTTTTTTCATTTAAAAATACTTTTAATAGCAATTCGACTTTTAATAGTTTGATCACTAGTGTTCGATCTTTAGTGATTCGAACTATTAAAAGTTCGATAATATGATAAAGACCCAATAGAAGCTGCAGATGCCTACAGTACCACATGGTTTAGCTGAATGTGGGTGTGTAGAACGTCTGGATGGAATGAAATATGAATATCAGTGAAAGACAATGGTGACAGTGTTAAATTAGGAAGAGTGAGGACTGTAGGCATGGGACAAGATAGGTATTTCTTGTTAACAGGTCACAGAAGGACATACTGACAAGGCTGTAAAAGGGGTTCCCCATTTATGTTCCAGGACGATAGCTGTGATCTTTGTAACTGTTTTAATTTAAGTGTCATTACAGGGAAACATGTACTCATACTGACATTTCATTATCTCAGAGAATCCCCTCTTCACCAGTGTAGGAAGATCTTATATATAATACAGTGTATGTTTGTGTGCATGCGTGTATTTATGTATGTATATACATCTGTATAAGTAGCAGAGGGGTGGAGTGAAGCCAGGCTGCCGAAGAGCTTTCTCCTCTCAATAATGCTTTAAATGTTTAAGAATGACTATTCAGTTTGTTGTTACTTGTGTTTAATCACAATACACTTTTATAGTTTCCAGACTCACATTATCAAGTGTCTGACATCCAGTAGGGCATCTGCTTAATGTTATGATGAAAGGAAGGTGATAGTAGGTGCCAATGTGTTAAGATCTGCTTGGTTTTCTTTGAGTGCAGTAAGGAAAACAACATTTGGGTAATGACCTATAAACATGGCACAATTAGATATCAGTTTTTATAAACATTAAAACATACCTATCTGTTGGAAATTACCTGTAAATGGCATGCTTGCTTTGTGAAAGACACAGACATGAGAGATTTGTTTCATGTAGTTTCCACATGATCTCAGGCATAAGTGATTTATTTGATGTAGTTTCCAGAAGATAACTTCAAAATATCAGTTATGTGATACATTTAGGTCTGAAAGCATGTCTTGTAGGATAAACATAATTTAAAGTGGTTATTGCTGGCTTTTATGTATTTTAGCCCATTGCAGTAGCTTAAATAATAGCATGCAGTCTCAGTTTTATTCCCTATACCAGAGTCATTTCAGATAATTAGAACGACATTTTGATGTCATAATTATAGTTTATTTTATGTGGTGTTTTTAATATTTTTTGGGGGTAAATTATTTATTGAGTTGTAAAAGCTTTCATAACATAATATAAACTATTTAATAAATTTGGTAATTTATATTTCTCAGATGTAGAATGAAACTGTAAACTTATCTGCATGTATTATGAAACTATGGGAAAAGTACCCTTCAAAGACACACCTATGGCTTTGTTAGCAGTAGTAAATCAATAGATGAATGGTGCTGAGAAGTGAGGCGGAGATGAAGATCATCTCCTGTTTCAGACAGAAGTTAGTTTGTTGTCTTCTGTGTTTTGCTTTATAATCAACATGCAGAATGTTATGCATGGTTGAAGCTTAACTGATTATATTTTAGATGGTCTCAGTTAGACACTTTTAAAATATGGCACATTTCTTGCAACATTTTCTTGCTTTGTTCTGGAAGAACTGGCTCTGTCGAGTAAGACACCCGGTAAGTTTTACATGAAATATTGTTAAATAAATAATTTACATATAATTTTTGATGTCTGCTTGTGAACCAATAGCATTTAATTAATTAATTTGTCTAGTATAAACAGGGGAAAAACTGATATGCTAAAGAGCTTCACTTCAGTACTTTGTGTACATGTCATGTCAGGATTTAAATAACTAATATCATGTTAATTGGTTTCAGTTTTTGTCCCTGTCAGAAATCATCTGGCCATGTTTGTTATTTCTAATACTGGCTGCTGTCCGCTTTCAAGAACCTTCCAAGCCACAGGATAACTGTAAGTTTCACAGTGCATTGTTTTACTACTTTGTAGTTTAAGTGAATGGCTGACACACCATCAGTATTTGAGAGTTTCATTTGAAAAGCTGCATTATTAGCTGCTTGACTTCAGAAAATTTCCAGTTAAAGCAACTTTATTTTTCTGGTATTGCTTTTTAACACTGACTGTCTATGACATGGGTCTGTTGAGGCACATCTCATTTTCAATAGGGTTCTAGATACAATGGAGCTGTATGAACTTAACAGGTCCATTCATTGCCATATAGTCAGAAAAATAAACTCAGAACAGGAGAGTAGTATGCTATAGGTTAAATTCCATTTCATTATTTATTTATTTATTTTATTTTACATTTGTTGACCGGGCTAGTCTAGCTGGACATATATCCGTTTTCAGTAGAGGCCCGGGGAGAAAAGCTCCAAAAATATGAAAACAATGTACATCAAAAAAGCAAAGCAAATTACAAAATACAATGGTAGGCTTGTGTAATAATGTAAGAGAAAAAATGAACAGTTAGCAAGCACAAGGCAAGTCAACCAAAAACAGCTGGTTAACAATACAAATTTCAAGGATGCAACATACTGAAGTTGGCACAATAATAACTTATAAGAAAATATCACAAGATGGTAAAACATCTGTTGCAACTGCTTGTATTTTTTTCAAATACTAGAATGCCTATAAAAACAGACTTGTTCCAATCATCCACATAATATTTTAAATTAGCTTTAAAAATTAGATTTTGTATTCATAGTTGAATTTTGAGAAGATGAATACATTGCATCAGAGATTGTACAACAAATCTAGGGTATGTCTGTAAGACTTTAACATATTTTTACCTTCAATATTTTTATTTTTATTATATTTATTATTTTATTTTCAATATTTTTAACACTGAGAAATGAAAACAGCCAATCTGATTCTTCATTAAAAGTTTTTAAATACGGTTCATATGTGTTCTGCTAAGACATTCTTTTTGATTAAAGCCATTGTGTGTTAGCAGCTTTTCTCTTACATGGGGTCATATTGTGAAAATGTTCAAATTAATATACAAAGTGAGCAGCTGGTGGGTCCTACAGTAATGTCAGTTGGCTGCGTTATTTATGTCACTTAAGTGTGTAATACACTTTTTCATTTACAGATTGCACTTTTCAGAAATACTGAGGTAGCATTGTCGCCTCACAGTAAGACGTTGTCCTGTTTGATTCTCAGCTAGAGCGTCTTCTCTGTGGAGACATGCATGAATGGGCGTACCTTTGTTGAAGGTTGTTCGTCAGGGCCGGCAACTCGGCACATAAAAATCTACTGACAATCATTAGCGGACCAGAGTTCTGCTGTGGCGACCCCTAACCGGGAAAAGCCGAAAGACACAAACAAACAAATTTTTCAGAAATACTTAATTGTTCTTTTAATTTGACTTAAATGTTTTCCACAAGCTTACAATATTGTTTATATTATATTTTTGGGTGAAAGTAGCAGATAAACTAGTGGCTCTTGGTTGTTGTGGTGGTGGGTAATTGAGTAGGACTGTATTCCAGATCAAAATAATGGGTAGAGCATCCTTTACAGCTGTTCAAATGTGAGGTTGCATGGTTTGTAAGCATAGGTGGTCAGGGAAAGAGCTTACTGGATGGAGCAATGTCATCCCTGTATTCTGATGATGTCAGAAACCTGCCAGACATCCCTGCCAACCAGAGAGATGAATATATGACATGGCTAGTTAGTGTTTTAAATTCTTTGTGGGGGGTGCAGGGGTCAGTGGGGTGGGAGGTAAGCAATAATACCAACAAAAGGTATTGCAGCTACACCTGATAGATGATGCATATGATAAACACAGTTTTTTAAAACTCCTTCTGTAGTCATATATTCATATATGGAAAATGCAGTTTATTACAACCTTTTCATACATTTATTTAACTGATGAATGTGAGTTTTCCATTACTGTAGAATAAGGATCTTCTAATAGCATTACATTTGTTGTAAGTATAATGTATACTCATTTGTACTGTGAGACTGTATGTTAACAATCACTGATTTTTTTTACAGTTTTGAAGCTATTAATCAATTTTTCTCTTTTTCCCCAATAACTCTGTAAGCATGACTGTTTTTCATCTCCAAGAAAAATGTATTACTTTTTACTGTTGTTTCAGTGACAAACACTCAACTGGAGTTTGCCCTTCAGTTAGTACATTCAGTTATCCTGCAAAGACAAATGCATGTATTTTCAAAAATATTTACATAAGTCTAATGCATGCAGTTGTCATGTGCCATTTCTTCTCAGTATTTGCACATCTACACATTGTTAAAATGTGTCAGAACTTTATAGCATTCCAGCTTTGGTAATGATAACTGAGTCCATTTCCAACAAATGAGTCATTCATTTTCTGGCAGAAACAATGCATTTTTGTCAGTTGGTAGGTTTTTCAGACAAAAATTTCTAAGATCAATTGTTGGAGTTCAGGGGAGCTGAACTGAATATCTAGTTACATGCTTTCTTATTGACGGTACTGGAGGAAATCATAGGAAAGCCCCGTATATGGTGCCTTTAGTAATTTTATGAAACAAAATGAGGCTTGATGTAAGCCCTTGGAAAAATTAGACTATATCTTTACTTTTGTCATTAATTATCTTATCAGAAATTATTATATTTATACACTTTCAAGGTAAAGAAATGTAATATCTTTACTTCAGCACTGACTGTACACATTTATAGTGTTTGATTTATTCAAATTATTATAGTGCATGTGATTCACTGAATTGCACATGTCTGATTCATATGCCGACAGGAAATGTTATGTAGTGCAGCATTACATGATTGTCAACTAAATCGGTTACTAAGTAGTTCAGTCATGTAAATGTTTTATCCCTCCATTGTAATATCAAAGCAATGTTAATGGAAAAGAAACTTTTACTGCAGTCATTTAGACTGAAATAATAAGATTTAATTAACTTCTCACATTTACATTTAACTTAATACTGAATTTAATTTTAAAGGTGGTGACACCAGTTAGATAAGACAGTTAATGTCACCACTAAAACTGAACTGCAGAATATAGAAATGAAAAAATAACACATATGCAAATTAGGTATTATTAGTAGAATAGATAAAAAGTAATGTGCACACAGTTTATGATCACAAAGCATCCAAAGAATTGTACAGAGTATGCACACTCACAGAGTAGTAGCACATGTTATTGTTTGTCAGGTACATGCCTGCTTGACCAGTCCCCACTGTTCTCATGACCCAGAAATAAAATGGATATATCAGAAAATTGTACCAAAGCAGTCCAACAAACTGTACTTCCTGAGGACTACGGATGTATCAGATATAGATTATGTAGGATTTTTATGAGTTATATAGAACTATGAAAAACAAGCAGTAAAGTTCTATTCATTCTTATAACATTTAAGAACAAAATCAAACTCAGTTAAAAATGATTTTTTGACAGCTCCACTCGCATAGAGAAATAAAGCCCCAAGTATGACCAAAGTGACCTGAGTTTGATTAGTGGTTTGTGTGACTGTTGCAGCTGATATGGGGGACAGGAGCGGAATAAAGAGGCTTTGTCTGCACACCAGTCTTTGGGGGAGGGGAGTTAGGAGTGTATGTCCATGCATGCTAACTTAGATTGATTCCCCAGTAAAAACTGCAGATTACACAGGGTATGCTGTCTGCAAAGGTCAGTGCCTTTAATCATGCCTTACAAAGGTGCAAATGTACATCATGCCCATTGCATGCCTAACTGCTTGAAAACTTTAGGCATCTGCAAAGGGGATGATAGGGCTTAATGCAAACATGTAATTCCTCTTGAGTGGATGACAAATACTTTTCTCAATTCACTCAGCTATCATCCTGGAGAATAAATGGATTGTAGGGCTCTCACTGAAGGGAATGAAAGGACTCATTGGGTGGCCAGGAGGTATGAGCTACATGGTCAGAGGAGGAATAAAGCCAAAATAACAGTAAAAAAATGTATTTTTAAGATAGAACAGCTTTTCAGTTTTTTACCTAAGTGTTGCTCAAAATACAATTAAAAATTCAAAGTAGAATAGCACTCAGTTTATGGAAATAAGCCATTGGTATAGATTTTCTACATCTTAGAGCTATATACGAACTTCAGACAGCTTTGTCAGATATGCAGATATCTTAAATCATCTGTTAGAGATTGAAGCTGGTGTAATAAATCAGAAAGAATCAGTAATGTTTTGTGTTGCATTATTTAGAAACCATCTGGAGTTCTGAATTTACACAGTAAGGAAGTGGTTCATAGGTAAGTACTAGACTAGCTCCCTTGCAGACCACTTTATTTCTAGCCAGTTTCCCTTATTGTGCTCGAATTAACCTATTCCATTTGGTTAGAGACTGGCCTTACTCATTCCATGGTTGATAATTATATAATGATGATTGATTGAGAGTCTGTGAGATGTTGCTTAACACTGACACATTTCTGCAGAGTTTCAGATTTCCTCATATTATATGCTGTTAGCTCCTGCTTCTCTGCTGTATTGGTTTAAATCATGCAAACTGGGGATGTAACATATGGGGACTACATGAAGTTGGTGAGAATTCCATAACAAGGCCAGTTTATGGGACAGGTACAAGATGTGCCTTAAAAATATTAGAACCGTGTTACTTGCTTGATAGCCAGTACATGCAGTTATTTAATGTAAGTTTGGAGAAATTCATGGATTAGAATACTGAAATTGCTCAAGATAGCCTTTGCATGGAGTCATTTAATGTACTTTTGGAGAAATTCACAAACTAGAATAACTTCATTTTCTGTGTGTGTTTTTTTTTCTGCTTGAAACTTGAAACTTAGTTGCAAAAATAGTGTACAATGCAATTTGAATAAAGTGACATGTTCTTTACTGCTGTAGTTTTAAGATGGGCCACTTGCTGTGTTCTATAATAGACTGGGTTATTGGTGGCTGTGCTACATGGATTTCAAAAACATTTGTATGAGGATTTTATTTGAATTTCTTCTACCTATACGCATAAATGTATATTGGCTACATGGTACTATTCTTCTGTAAGTTATGATATATGTAAGCAGCAAAAAGCCAAGAAGGACCAAGAAAGCTAAAACCATAAATTTAATTGTAAAGCATAAAAGATAAGCACTTTTGGACAATTCCTTCATTAGATCAAACAACAAAGTGTGTTTAACTGTTTAACTGCTTTAAGTAACACTTGACAAATCATAGACTCAAAGCTGCACCACACCTCACTCCTCTTTTTTAGAGCTCTTGCTTATAGCAAGTTAACCATTACCATTGGTTAACTTGCTATAAGCAAGAGCTCTGAAAAAGAGGAAAGAGGTGTGGTGCAGCTTTGAGTCTGTGATTGGTCAAGTGTTACTTAAAACAGTTAACACACTTTGTTCTTTCTTTGATCTGATAAAGGAATTGTTTGAAAGCACTTACCTTTTATGCTTTACAATTAAATTTATGGTTTTAGGTGTCTTGGTCCTTGTTTTTTTGCTGCTTACATTTGTGATTTGTCTGAACCAAGGTGGACTTTTATCCTTTGCTGGGTTTTCTCCACTTGAGTTATGATATAGATTTCTGGATCACACTGTTGTGATGTAAATTTGGGGGGGGGGGGGGGGGGGGCATATTTTGAAGCATTTGTTATAAAAATTTTTTGTCCTGATCTTGTCTGTGTCATATTTGCAGCTGACTGTAAGCTTAGCCAGGGAAAATCCTGAGTGTTTATTTTTAGCTTTGCAGAAAATGTCATTTTCACTGTAGCATTATACTCCTGCCTGGATGTGGTGAATTATGAAAAGGTCACTGACCCTAAAGTGTGTTGGTCATGTTCTAAAGCAAGTGTAAGTAACAAAACTCTGAAGTTGGATATAACCTATTTACCATATAATTCTAGATTATACAGTTTTTGATGCAGAAGGTTGTTGTTTTTGCATTTTATTTTGCTGACAATGATGGCTCCTGGATTTTTTTTTATTAATGATGAAATTCTCTGTCATGACATTGTGAAAGACAAAGCCCACACTAACTCACTTCTTGAGTTAAAGTGTAGGCTACTGTATTTTCATGCTAAGTGTTTCAGTAGTAAATTCTTTCTTTCTTTCTTTCTTTCTTTCTTCCTACAGTGATAACTTGTCATCTAGTTCTTGCAGGTGAAACATCTCATATTGACATTTAATGTGTGATTTAATGTGAATGTATATAAAGTGGAGTTTTTAATTATTGAATAGTCTGATGGAGTCTTTTGTGTAAGACAAAAGCACTTACTGTGCTAGTAAGTTTGTTTTGAGTGCTATAATCTGTGTCTTTTCTAATACAAACATCAGTATTTTATATTTTTATTTGATTATGTAGTGCAAGTTTAGAATGTAAGTATCTCCTTGTTTAAATAAACAGTTTCTGCTTCCCTATAATGCTTTGCAGTCATATGTAAATCACTCCCCAATACCTACCAGGACATCATTTTGTAGGTAGGGGGATACATAAGAAAACTGAGTACACAGGGAAACTACAAATTCAAACAACACACTTTCATCTTCCTTTTTTTGAAAAATCACTTGCAGCTATAATTTGAGCACTATAATGTGAAATTAAATTAGTTGTAAAGAAACAATACTAGTGAAAGTGACCAATACATTTTAACTGCACTAATATCAGAATCCAGTGTATTGTAACTATCTCTAGCAGATCTGGTATTCTTTTCTCAAAAAGCAAAGCCATTTATTTTTGCTTATGCCTTAATTTCATAGTATTAGAAGTGAAATTAGAATGTGGAGTTCAGAAGTTACCTTGATCTTCCTCAGTGGCACCCACACAACTTTCACTTCGCATAATACACACTTGAATAGGCCCAATCATACTGAAATACAGCTGAACAGTGCCAGAACTGTTGAAACACCTTCCCTGCTAACTTATTGAGATTACTTTTTCATGTATGATATGCCTGAATTAAGTTAATTAATAGAAATATGACATTAGAAAATACTGGAGTCAGTTAAGCACTCCAAAACAGAGCTATGACAGCTACAAATAAAGGCTGCATAACATTGAGGAAGCATGCCAATGGCCAAGTAGAAGGCCATTGACATTGAAAACAATGCCAAATGTACACAATACAACTTTTATGATATGTCCACCAATCACGTCCATTGAAGCATTTGGCAGCGGCGCGCAAATGGGACCGGTGGGGAAATAAGAAAATAAACCTAAAAAACAGTCTAACTAAAATCAGTATTCCGCCATGCAAGTCAATGGCAGACAAAAGGCAACCTGGCCAGTGAGTAGTGGGGGAGGCACAGTGTGACACATGTAACTATGCATTAGCAGGCAATACTATGCAAATGAGGGGAAGGATAGTGAATCCCGGTTTTCCCCAGCATGTGAGGCAGGTCCCAACAGTGTATGAGTATGAATAGCTGAGTGCAAGACTAGGAGGTTGGTGACATCATGTGTGGGAGTGTCAGGCATACTTGTCAGTTGATTGGAGCCCTGTGGCTCGGGGTTGCATCCAGCTTAGCACAGCAAAGCCAGGAGGTGTGTCTAAACCTGCCCAGCATGTACAACACAGTGTAAGCAGGTGTGCGCTCCATGCAATGGGATCTACAGGAAGATAAAGGAAGTGAACCCAGGAAATAGCAGCAGTGTGCACATTGCAGTGCACCGATTACACGGCACACCCCCAGTATGAATCAGAAGGGCAATGGGAAGGGAAAGCAGTAGGAAGTTAATCAAGGGGTACTAGGTTCACTGCCAGGTGAAACGGATTGGAACCAGCCAATTGCACAGACAGCAGACCAGCCCAGAATGCTACTATAAGCTATGCAAACACCTACCCCTCCAGTTTTTCCCACACCTTACACCACCGGAGTAAACAAGCGGGGAACTCTTAACACTCACAACAGCAAAATGTTAGGGGCTGCAATAGCTATCACACAATTTGTGGAAGAGGCTCAGGGCAAGGATGGGAATGCTACCGACCAACCCACAGTGAGGAGACGGAGAAAAGTGTACAGACTCAGGGTGACCTACCAAGGGCTACATGAGCTGGAGATAATGGAGCACTATAGGGTGGACAGGGACCCCTTACAGCAGATTGTTGAGCTATGCTGGCCATGCCTGACACACAGAACTAACAGATGGGAACCCATCCCAGTGGAAACGAAGGTATGTGTAGGCCTAAGAATACTAGCTACAGGTACCTTCCAAAGGCCAACTGGGGATATGATGGGGATCTCACGGGCATCAGTATCCAGGGTACTCTACCATTTCCTGGATGCCATGGCAGCACATGTCGGTGAGCACGTATATTTCCCCCTCACCCGTGAGGCATTGGCCAGCAGTATGTGTCTCTTGCACCAAATAGCGGAATACCCTGAGGTAGTGGGTGCAATAAACTGCACGCACATATGCATCAAAGCACCACCCAGTGAGCAGGGTAGGGTCTACATCAACCAAAAGGGCTTCCCCTCCATCAACTGCCAGGTCGTGTGTGATGCCCAGGGCATAATACTGAATGTGTGTTCTGGCTGCCCTGGAAGTAATCACGATTTCCAAATCTGGCATCTGATGCAGCTGTACCAGAAATTTGCCAATGGGGACATCCCACATAGTCACCTAGTGGGGGATGCTGGATATGCAGTGGAGCCGTGGCTGATGACACCGATCAGAAATGCACACACACCCAAACAAGAACTCCATAATGAGGCACACGCAAAAACAAGAATCATAACAGAGCATGTGTTTGGGATGCTGAAGTCACGGTTCCAGTGCCTGGACACATCGGTGGAACCTTGCAGTATGCACCAACTACATGTACCCAAATCGTCCTTGTATGTGCCATGCTACACAATATGATCCTGTGGAAACAGCTGCAACAGGAACACCAAGGGGCAGGGCCATATAGCCCCCCACCAATGCCAAGGCCTGCACAGGCAGAGTGACTCAGAGGAGGAACAACCTGAGCCTGCCCCAGTAGGTAGAAGGAGGTGTGCCCAGTATGCCCTGGCCCTGGCAAAGAGGCAATGCATAGCACATACACTGACACTGGAGGGACCCAGGGAATAGCACCTCTCTCTGACTCTCACATACAGTAAAAGGGATGCCAAACATTACAGTACCTGTACCTAACCATGCATAGGCAGTGTACTATGTGCATCCGACATAGACAGCCCTGCAGCACCACCTGCAATACTGGGACACCCACATGATAAGTGACTCAAACATGCCAGTCAGGCGGGGGTCACATACCCAACAACAGTCACAGCCAGCAGGACAGGTGTAGACAAACACAAACAAATGCCTTACTATGCCCTCTGAATGAGGGGTATGACTGACCCCCACCCAGGCCTACATGGACAGACCACAGCAGGCCAGGTAGTGGGATGTCAGTTGTGACAGCTGGCAAGTCAGTAACTAATGTGTAGGCAGTCAAAAGATAAGAACAGAAGTACCGGTATGGCATAGCCAGCATGATGGGTAATACCACTGACAGAATCGGACTACAGGACATACATTACAGTCCTAGCAAATGTGTACAACTGTCAGGTGTGCCCCCCCACCTCACATAGAAATAGAGTAACAGTCAGGTGCACCCCACCACTCCTGTCTAGAAACAGAAATAGTCAGGTGTACCCCCTGCTATGCAGACATGTTGCAACAGTCAATGCCAAATGATCGGTGGATACCCTGCAGACACAGCATGCTACCTGTCGGTGTACAATACAAAGGTCAGCTGTGCAGTACAAACCACCTGACATGCTGCACACATGCATAACAGATGGCCTTACTAGGCATGCTCACACACTTAGAGAAATGAAGTCAATGTCAGTAATCAAAATACTGAAAGGTCATACTGGGCATGCTCACACACAAACACATGAGGGCCATGGATGCAAATGGACCAGACATATCCAGCGGTTGCAATAGTTACTACAGACACATGTCAGTATGCACCACTCATGCCTTGCACACACATTGGATAGGAATACAGACATATATGTAAGGACAACACACCATAATACACCAAAGGTAGATGGATATAGATGTGTGGAAGAGGGTGATCATGACAAGGAGCCATCAATGCCTGTCCCACCGAGCACACAGCCAAAGGGCCCCAAACACATCATTTGCAGATGTCACACACTGCAGTTACTATGACTAGTACCTGTCAGCACCACAGACTATGTGGTCCACGTGCTAGCTGTGCAGCATGGCTGTACAAGGACATAGTCAGCTAGTTGCCCTAGACACGTACCTGTGACATATGACCCCATGTGTAGCTGCCTGTGGCGTGTCACCCCTACATGAATGGTGTATGGGCCATGCACACACTGGCCACCCCATAGCGGTACCCTGACAAACCTGCTGAGGTTATCCAATGTGTAATACACCTTTGGGAGACTTGTAGGCCAGTAATCTCTGTGGCACATCCCATAACTGCATACTGCTGTAGTGTGAGACTAGTTAGGTAGAAGTTCTAACTCCAGACATGGCAACTGTATGTGTGTGAGTGTATGTCAGTGTTCGTGTGTGTGTCTGTCTCTCACTGACTGTGTAGAGAGTAATGCTTTTAGGTTACTCACACCCCTTACATTTCACATACCCAACTTTGGCAAGGTTGCTGATGTCACCCACCTAGAAATACTCCCCTGGGAGAGCTGTAGCCCAGTAATCTCCGTAGCACATGCTGTAACTGCGTACTGCTGTAGTGTGATAATGTAGTTAGGTAGGAGGTCAAACCCCAGATGTGGCAACTGTGTGAGTCTGTGTGTGCGTATGTGTGCATGTCTGTCACTGACTGTGTAGAGAGCAATGCCTTTTAGGCTACTCGCACTGCTTAGAAGTCGAATACCTTCCTTTGGCAAGGCTGCTGATGCCACACAACTTGAAATACACCTCTGGGATGATCATAGCCGAGTAATCTCCGTAGCACATCCCATAACATCATATGGCCATAGTGTGATTAAGGAGTTAGTTGGGAGTTCTAGCCCCCGACCTGCCAACTGTGTGTGTATGTGTGCATGTCTGACACTATAGAGAGCAATGCTCTTAGGTTACTCACACTCCATACATTGCACATACCCAACTTTGGCAAGGCTGCTGATTTCACCCACCTAGAAATACTCCCCTGGGAGAACTGTAACCCAGTAATCTCCATAGCGCATACTGTAACTGTGCACTACTATAGTGTGAATTAGACACGTGGTTGGATTCCATCCCCACTCATGGCAGTTCTGCATGTATTGCGTGTGTCACTGTCTGTGTAGGGAGCAATACATTTTAGGCTAGTCTCTCGCAGTCATTTCAAAGCTCTACTTTAGCAATCCTATGATGTCAGTCAGTGTGAAATACACTTTTGGGCAAGGAGTACCCTAGTAATATCCATGGTGCTTACTATAGCTGAATAGTGCTATAGTGTCATACACTAGTTAGGTAGGGGTTCTACTCCCAAACATGACAGGTGTGTGTGTGTGTGTGTGTGTGTGTGTGTGTGTGTGTGTGTGTGTGTGTGTGTGTGAGTGTGTGCTTGTAACCCGTATCCTGTGTAGAGGTGGTTGTGACTGTGTGACACCTGTGGCCAATGTGGAGTGGGTTTTGCATTTTCTTATATGGTGGCCATACTATATATCACAATGTCTACTGTACAGGGATAACACATGTGATATAGCTGAGAGGCCAGGGTGCAGAGCCATACCCAGAAATGTGACATCAAGGCCAGGCAATCACAGTTAGCAACCCCAGTATTACCTAGAGCACGCTCTCACCCCATGTGTCATACACACACACATGCCTAGGTAACAGCCAATATGTGAGTAGGACACTTCACATTAGCCACCGATAGTAACTATGGAGTGACAGCGGTGGGCCACAGAGGGCATGACACCCAGTCAATCTGTCCAACATGCACATACGTGCAGACAGTGCACATCCCCCATGTTCTCCAATGGACAACTGCACCACCTGTGGTGCCATCACATGTGACCCACAACGGACATACCATGCCTGACAGCATGCTCATAGTGGCAGATGCCACTGACACCAAGGAATGCTGATAGCATGCACACCATGTAGGTGCAGGATAAAGCTGCTGGCCATTACCAGCTCCTGCCACAGCTGGGCAGGACTGGCACATCTGATGATAATTTGTGTTCACAACATGGGCCGGACACCCGAGGTACAGTTCCACATGTCACTGTACATACATGTGGGAGGTGTGCACATCCCAGATGCAGTCCATGTCATGGATGAAGGAACACAGACATGGAAAGTGATGCACAGCAATGCCCACATACAGTAGTCACCCAGGAGACCGGATGGGGGATACAATACCCACCTGTGTGGGCAAATGCAGACACTATATCCCTGAACCACAATGCAGACCATCGTCATGTGGCCTGATGCCAAGGTGCACCCATCACCTAGTCATGGACAGCCATCTGGTGCAGTCGAACACAACACACCTGTGCAGACATGAACACATGCATGTCAGTAGTGGCACCCTGTGTATTTGTGTGTGTGTTGCATGCTGCAGATGTTCACATCCACACTCCCTACAACCCCCATGGGCATACTGCAGCATGCTGTCTGATGTCAGACACCTTCCCATACCCTTCGCCCGTACAGCCTCGTATGACCTGTGTGGTGCATGGGATACCTGCACAGAGATGTGATGTGGCTATCCCACACCCGATGAGTTGTACACCTGGCCCTGCCATGTGTGTCAATGTGTGTGTGTCCTTGTGAAAGTGTGGCTGTGTTGACACTGGCACCTGTTCATGCCGACAGGCACGTGTATGTCACCTACCGTACAGCTACTGTATCCCTGTTGCAGATGTCACTCACCATCACATATATATTCTGAGTGCTCCACAACAGGTAACCCATGTGGCGCATCCAGTAATTGCAGCAAACTGTGCTAGCACTATATAGTCATCAGGGGTTTGATACCCTGTGCTATTAGGTGTCTGACACAACCATGCCTCAGTTTTACCCTCCCACCCCTCCCTGACACATATTAGCCTCTGTCTGTGTCCCCCACCCCCTCTCAGGTGGACGTGGAGGGCTACACCTGCATGAATCACAGCCTTCCCCTAGATGATTGCATGTAAAACAGCTGTGGTAACATCCCCATCGTCAGTTGTATGGAAACACACTCCAATACCCAGGAACATCATGGTGGTGTTTGCCCTTGTCACCCACTGTGAGCAGGAACTAGATCTGTTGTGTGCCAAACATAATCCCAGGTGGATTGCGGTGTACCTCTAACACCATACACTGTGGAAACAGTGCATCAAATGGGAGGTGGATGTGCCTGACCTGACTACAGCCTGTAAGTGCCACTATACTGCAGTTGGTGTAATGTTGCTTTCACAGTGTTTGTGTGGATATGGCTGATGTACATGTCTCAATACCTGCTTTGTCAGTTCCATGTTGATGGGGAATCACCATCTGCAGGGTCATCTGCAGCCTGGGCAGTGTTGTGTCCATGGCTGCATGTGTCACCCACAGAGCATCTAGCTGTCGACTGCTGAAGGTAGTGTGAGTATTGCAGTCAGTAGATGGAGAAAGCTGTGGTAGTCACAGACGTCATATCCCTCAAAGGGCATATGTTACAACAACCCTGTAACAACAGTAAATGTATGTGGTCATCACAGCAACATGTCAATATTTGCCCTGTGTATGTGCTCCCAGCCACACCTCTGTCAACCTTTGTACATATGTCGTGCATGAAGTGGTGCATATGTGCTTTACACCATACTTTGTGGCATCATATCTGAGAACAAGCCATGGATATGTCTGACTGCTACACATGTTATGTACAGTAGGGGTTACATTACATTACATTACCTGCACATTCTGAGGATGTTCGTACAGTATTGAGGTCTGTGTACCTATGATGAATGTCAACAGTGTGTGTAGTGTTGATATGTACCTTAGCCTGTGTACAGACTGTGGTAGATGGCGTTGTTCTAGTTCCCGCACTTTCAGATGTTACATGCTGCCCCACTGTATGGTACTGTAGTGGCGTATGTGTTTGTAGGGCCTTAAACACATGTGTCCCATACCACAGATACCCACCAGACCAAACTGTGTAGCAAGCCAGTATATGTAGGACAGTCTGTGAGTGGCACATATGAGGATGGTGTCGAATACATAGTCCATATACTGTCATACCATGCTAGTTAACCATGTGTGGATGTGGCTGTGTTCACATTGGTTGTGGGTATGCACTGTCACACAGGTGTATCCTACCCTGTGCTGAGACATGCCTGTGGAGCCTGCTATATATGCAGGTACATGTGCATTCCCCCTTGGGAAGTGTAGGCCAGTGTTGAGCCAGTCTGCCTGCAGCCTGCACAGTGCATTGTGACATGCCTAGCAGCTGAGTGTACCTACCCAGTGGGATGTCATGTGCAGATACTAGCCAGATGTCCTGCTGCTGGACCTCCCCTAAAAGTCATGTATGTCAGACAGGGCAGTGGGATGCAGTGCGGATGTATGTCAATACCTGTTGTATAGTATTTAGCCATGGCACCCCAGTAACAGCGGTCATATCATTACAGGCCAGGCAGGGGTGTGTGAATGCATGACCTATGGTGGACATTATATACCTGCTGTTATGTGTTATACCCATCTACATAGCCATCCACATCCATATTGTGAGGCATGGTACACATGTGTAGCACTAAGGGCGTATGTGTATACCTCTGGAATGTACAGACTGTGTCAGATCCCAACATATATTGGCCAATATCTCTGCTGCAGTCCACAGCGGCATTACATGCTAGCAGCAGTACTGTACAATGATGTCCTTTGGATGTAGTTCAGTAACCAATGGCACACATGTTATAAGCACATGTGACTGGCCACACACACCATGTCTGTGAAGACAATCCCAATGACAGTAGCAATAGCTTACTAGTATACCTGCTAGAAATACCTGACATCCCCTGCAACTACGACATTGGGAACATACGGGCTGGTGTGGCCTACACTTCATATCCAGGAACTATGGTGGGAATATATACACATTTACATATCCGGATAGCCAGATATATGATTACACATGTGTACTACACCCATTTAACACTGTCATGGCAACCCCCCATGATTGATCTCCACATCATGTGTGCGCGGTCCCATTACATCTCCTGTGTGATGGGCATCTGTCCCGTGTGTGGGCAGCAGTACTACCGACAGCATGTAGCAATACCCCATACAGGAGAACCGGCACTCAGGGCAGCCACATATTTGTAGGAGGATCAGGAAGTACAGACAGACTGCAAGTGGAGTTGTGTTATGCACTGTACAGTACTGGTGTTACAGGGTGAGGATGTACATACTAGTTTGCCATGGAATGCAGTCCATCTGCATAGCACACAACTGTGGGTCTACCCTCATGCCAGCTGGAGCTGTGCCTATCATGTCTTGTCTGTCCACCACACAGGTCTTCTGTCAGATAATACACTGGCAATGTGTGTGTTGTGTGTTACCGGTACATGGCTTCATCCATGGCCGTCCATACCAGCAGTTCCCTGACTAAGGGTATGTTACAGACTATCCTGTAACACCTGCACCTTGCGTAGTGTATGGCAATAGTTGTCCACATATGTGCCTGTATTCCAGCCTCTGTCCATCACCTACATACCAAGCTGTGCACATATGTCATATTGTCGGTGGTTGATCCATAGTGGGCTGGGAGTATAACACACTGCCATGTCTGCCATCAGTCCACTGCGTTGTAACCCCCACACATCTGGTGGGACTGGGGCCATATATGTGTGGGTGCCACCTACACAATACATGTGTGCTCTCATGCACTGCAGAGCCCAATGTATACAACAGTGGTATATGGCCCTGTATAATTGAGTCTATGAGCACCAGAAAAGACCTAGGCTGCTACAAAATTGGGGTTATCAGGGCTGAGCTGCCTTAAGGTATCTGGATGTACAGTACCACATACTTCACCTATATCCACATTACTGTTATGGATCTGGGTACTGCAGGACTACTGCCCCTTGCCATACAAACTGTTCTGTGTGTTGGTGTGCACATGATGGTGTCAGTCATGCCATGTTATGTAGCAGTTACCACCCATTTGGTCATAAGACATATATACCACCTACTGTGTTTGTACAGTGTGTAGATAGAGGCTGCTGAACTACACACCTGGAGTACATACTGCCGATTGTTAGGTATCCTGTGGCCCAGTGTGTCTTTCCTGTTGTACAATGTGAATGGCTTGGCCTGAACAGCAACAGCTGTGAACCTTTCCAACCTACTGTATGAGTGTAACTGGTCCACTGTAGCATCACTCCATTGATATAGTTGCCAGTGTCTGAACAGCTATATGGCATGGCATGTAGAACTATAATAGTACACGATGACAGGTTACCATGTCAGCAAACCTGTGGGTGTTGTTTCGTCTATGACCTCTCTGTGGGTGTATGTTACAGGCAACGATTGTCATTTGTATGGGTGGCACATACAGTGTCCAGTCGTTCAGGGGTCAACTGTAGGCACAGTGGCTGTTCCATATTATGTGCACCTACCGCTTATGTTTCGTACTGTACATATATCTACGTGTGTATGTGTAGTCACATGTATATGTACACACACACACACGCATATATATATATATATATATATATATATATATATATATATATATATAAAATTATGTATATGTATACCTGTATATGCATATCTGTGTCTGTGTATGTGAAGCTTGGTAATGTTGATGGCATCCACATAATACTTTCCCCATAGGAGCCAGAATGTACTGCATGATATGTTACCAATAACAGCCTGACATCATACAGGTGGGATGTAGTACAGGTAACATCATGTGCCCATGTTGCCACTGGCCCTGGTTATGGGATCACCAACACTTGGTAGTGTATTGCAGGGTGGACGTGTTTGGCTGGGGGGGATACCTATTCATACGACTCATATAGTGTGTGGTGCTTCTCAACCCCATTAATGTAACATGTAGCCTGTTACACTCCACTCCCTAACAGCTAATTGTGCCTTGCAGTACCAGCACAACAGTGTTGCACCAATGGGTTGATAGGCATGGGAATCCCATTGAGGTCTGCCACGTGTGTGTATATGTGCATGTGTGCATATCTGTAGGGTACACCGGTCCGAGTCCACATACTACTATTACAATACACATTGCCACACAGTAGTATGGATATTGTTGTTGTCACCAGTAGGTGTGGCAATACAATGCAACACCCTACTATGCCTGTGGCATGTGCATCACATGCATATCCCTGTGGTACCACTGTTGTGATATGCAATGGGTTGTTTTTGCATTGTGGCCACTGTGTCATAGTGGGTATTCAGAGTATCTAGATGGGCTTTAGTGCGTACAATATCCAGTGGGGTATGTGGGTGCTGTGTACACTGTCTTTACACCATGGTACACCTGGTATATGGCCCATGTACCACTCTCATGTGGCCAATGTCACCATCACCCATACAGGTAACAGAAAACAGGATATGACCCAGTTACACATGTACTGTGTGCAGCCTACCTGTAAAACATTGGACACATGGACTAGTTAGTTAGCAACTATACAACCAGGTCTCTAAGATGTGTGTCTACCTGTTATGTGTCGGCCAATGTGTATATGATGGTATAACACACTATATATTCACCATAAACAAACATTACATCCCCCATTACCATATTGTACATGTCTGTGGATGGCCTGCATATAGCACGTGACCTGGTACACACCTCACCCTACAGATGGTGTAGTGTGTGCAATGACAGCCACACAGTTCAGTAGCACTACATACCCGGGTTGGGGTCTAGACACAGTGTCGCCAAGTCAGAATGTGTATGTATGTGGATGGGTTGACATAAGGGTGCAGATTATACCTATACCAGCAGGCCAATGGTCACATTTGCATGGCCAATAGCTGTTATACATACCTGTGGGATGTGTGCAACTGTACATCACATATGTTACAGTCTTGGTGTCTCCAGACTGACATATTGCTGTGGAATATGACTGCAGACCATCCTCCTGCTGACACATGTATGCCTACAGCACAAATGGATGACAGTATGGCGATATCAATTGGTGTTACCAACAGCTGAGATGCATTCTAGCTGCATGGCTACACTACCTGACATGTATGCAGTACACATTACCCCTGACTACATTCTACACTGCAGTACATTGAGGCATGCTATCATAGTCACAGTGTGCATCAGAACCATGTTAGCCTGTCTCTGCATCGATGTTATGGATGGCAGGGATGTGGCACAGGTATCATCATATGCACAGGGTGTGTGAATGCCATCCTAGCTGCATGGCTACACTACCTGACATGCATGAAGTACACATTATCCCTGACTACATTCTAGACTGCAGTACATTGTGATGCCACAATATAGAGACAAGATGATCAGCTTTAACAATTGGCTTAATGTTCTGGTGTTCAAAGGGGGGGGATCAGTGTCTGCTGCCTGGATGCTCAGAATTAGTCCAAATGATACAAAATCACTGAACCCACAGACATTGCCAACATACTGGCAGACAGGTTCAGTGCAAACTTCACCCCCCTCCCCTAAAGGAGAGAACTATCCACCCCGAGTGTAGTAGCCCTCACATCTCTCAAATGCAGCTGCTGCTCTCTAGCTAAAACTAAAAACAAAGCATCAATGGGACCCGTGTGTGCGGCTGTGTGCTACAGGATGAGAATTATTAAATAATTACACGCTAGGCAGCTGTTTAAACCACAGATTACCACGCGATTAGGGGAGTGTGCCCAAGGACATGGCGGCAACTTCCCCACCACTCCCCTCACGGGACCTGGGGGCTCTACTAATTTGGTTTAAAGCCATAGACCCTGTCTAGTTGGAGTCAATAAATAAGATCATAGCTAAGCTCATAAACAAAGATATAGGGGACATTCAAATCCACCAAAACCCACTAGAGCAAGCTTAAACCTTTAAGCACGGATATATATAAACGTGCTGGAGAGGAGGGATATTCAGAGAACTCCTATGCTGTGAATAAAATCCTGGTCCATGTGAGGAGGAGGAGCTCCACTGACTGCAACTGTTCAAGAAATGACTAGACCTGTGGATGGGAGATCGCAGGTCATCTCTCATCATCATCTCTGTGAGGCACAACAAACTACAACAAACTAAATTTTTTGCAATTTTTTTTTCTAAGGTGGCTTAAAATTTAGAAACAAAAATTAGCTAGGGCTATGCAGATAGCCTAGGCAGATAGCCTAATATAAACCCCTATATGAACCTGTCACAGTCACCATGTGCATCAGAACCATGTTAGCCTGTCCCTGAATCGATATTATGGATAGCAGGGATGTGGCACAGGTATATTAATATGCACAGGGTGTGTTGCAAGTGTGTCAGAGGCCGAGGGTGGTCCAAACATGTGTCACCATGTGTGTGGGTGAGGGGTGTAGTTCCTTGATTGGGGCATGGTGATGTGGTGTGTGCCAGTATGGGGACACCCTAGGTGTGGTTGCATAGTGTGTGGGAATGCATGCACACAGTTCTGCTATGTGGCTGCCTCACACAGGTAATGTTGGACAGCTGCAGACCATACCTGGCAGGGTGTGCAGTTCAGTTTCTCCGGCCACGGACATGCCGACTTTGCCTGCCAGGGGTTCCATGGGCACGTGCAGGTACAGACCTTGAGGTGCTACTCTCCCCGATGATGACATATGTCCGCTGGAACCATGTCCCACCTGGGCCTGGCCAGGGCCATGTGCACGTGGTCTGCTGTGGTGTGGTGTGGACAGCAGCCCCTGTGGTGTGCTGTGGCTGGTACTGCCACTACGGGAGTGGCTATGTATCCTTGCACATCCACGTTGACTGCCAGCTGTTGGTGTCTCTGGCCTACATCCACACGGACATCGCACCAGTCCCATCACATGTTCTAGCACAGACATACCACAGTCGTGGAGGCCAACCATCTCATCCCACTGTCTATTCATGACCTCAGTATATTCACGGAAGGTAACAGCGATTTCATGGAGGTTGCCACTTACAGCTGTGAAAGCAGACCTCTGCAGCCTCAGGACCTGTCTGGAGTGCATTTCCATACATGCCTGTGCCTCCATTACAGCCTGAAACATGCTCCTGGTGGTACCAGTTGTGGCACCTCTGCCAGGGGCAGGATGAACTTCAGTCCTCCCATGAGCACCCTGGTACATCTGCCAATGTGGTGGCCTTCTGGCCATCTGGCTATGCCGACTGTGACCCTACACAGTTGGCATGGACACCACACTTTCCTGGCCATTACCACCAAGCATCAACTGTGCCTCTCCTATGGCCATATGTGATGGGGTTTGTAGGGGTACTGTAACTGTGTGCGGGCTTGGGATGGCTAGGTGGGTGATGACACATTGGCACAGTGTCGGCCTCTGACAACCCCACCTGTTCCTCACCTGTACCTTCATCATCATCGGTGTCTGTAGGGACACCTACCTCAGTATGCATGCAGGAGGGACGCTTAAACACTTTGCCACCTGTGGGGAAAATAAATACAAACATTAAGAACTGAACAGCAGCACATAACTGTACACACACACTCTCACACACTCACACTGACAGCCACCTTACTACCTCACCTTCCCTGAGTTTGCAGACAGTCCCACAGTCAGTTATATATGTTCCCCTTTCTGCATGACACTTGCTAATACACATGCATCACTACAGCCCATTAACATATCATCCCTCTCCATGCCTACATATGTGGTTACCACACCTGACCTGTTACTCCATCGCCTCCCTGACCTGGGTGGAGTAGGTTGTACATGGCCTCACAGCTGTCACACTGTATTAGCCTGTGTATGGGCAGTAATGGTGTTTGAGGCCCCTATATGGTTGGGGCTGCTACATTCACTACATATGTCACACACCAGAGCCTCATACTACAGTCTTGCTCAGTCCATGCCACATCTGCTGCACAAGCAACCCATCATGCGGATGACAATACTACCTGGATACACTCACTGATGTGCTGTGCTAATTCTCCATTGCATTTGTAGTGCTGCATATGTGGGTAGCCGGTTACCTATCTGCTGCTGGCAATATGATGTGTATACTTGGTATGTACTGCATCTCCCAATGCATGCTCCATGCTACAGATCTTGTTATGCTATCAGCTGTCCTGTGTTCACATACCTGACAGCTTATCCTGGTGTCCCATGCCTCACTCCATGTACTGCACAATCCCAAGGGGTACCGCCATGTGGTCAGTCCCACTATCGCCTGTGCATACATGGACAAACACACACACACACACACACACACACACACACACACACACACACACACACACACACACACACACACACACATCTGACATGCATCATCCACACTCCACAAGATTGTACACGCAGTCCTCCCATTAGCCTTCTGTCAACATGCATTACACTTGGAGCTCAACAGCATGCAGTGCAACTATCGTGACATCATGTTAGTGGCAGTATACATGTGTGTGAGGTGTGGGCTTTGCTGGTAGGTGATGGCCCCTCCCCGTGTTAACACTGCACCTATGTACAAAGTGTTGCTGTGACCTGTTCCACACCCTGCCTTGTACTGTGCACCATACCTCACAGGTGTAGAAACCATTGATGCATCTGTAGTACTGTGTCAGTTATGTCAGATCCAATGCTCACAGCCCCTGTGTGTTGTAGCAGCACATACCTGGTATGGTATGTGAACAGCTATCAGTTGTGGATGCTTGATGTCTGCATTACAGATCAGAACATCAGCAGTGCATGTATGACCAGTACATGACTATTACACTGACAACCAGTGGACCTTACCATGGCTGTGAGGGGTGCCCTACACATGTCCCAGACCTCTGCATGGTTGCAAGGTCTACTTATGTGCACATCCCCTGGAGTGCACACACTGCTGTGATGAATGGTGTGGGGTCAGGGTTATGTCTGCAATGTTTACTTAACCTGCTTGTGTGCAGCTGCAGCCACGGTGGTGTTGAGTCACACATATCCCTACTGTAGGCCATGTGTCCTGCCACATCACATCCCTGTGGAGACATTGCACATTGACAGGATGTCAGTTATCTTGCATGTGTCTGTTGTACCCTTCCAGTACCCCAGCATGGTCTCTACTGTGATGCAGTGCATTTCTCAGCAACAAAACATGAACGTGTACAGCATGTAGTATGGGTAGGTGTGCTAGACGTGTGCATGGGGGATAGCCCATAGCTATTACACGCCCAATTTATCATCATGCATGAACACGAACCATACTCACTGACTATGGGCTGCTGCTGTGGTTGTATCCTGGAGGGACCTACATAAGAGTGCGAGAACGCTGATATCAGTGGGCACAGCTGTGGCATTCATAGCAGGTGAGTTCAGCATTACGTTACATCAACAGTAGAATTACACAATATTACAGCTTCTACACAACAGTTTATTACTACTACACAGCAGCAGACAAAGTATATGACATCTCAGTTTTGCTTGATGTACCTGTACAGCTGCAGATGCATACACACGAGTAGTGTACCAATGTGCCCTGAGGCCTTACCTGCATGCTCCTCAGCTGGTGTGTCATTGGCACCCACCTCCAAGATGTACCCTGGCAGGTGTTGATGTTGCGGGTAGACAGGTGTCACTAGGCTGCTGAGAAGCTCCTCCACATGGGTGAGGGGTGGATGGGTGGGTTGCCTCCCCCTGTTGTGAGGTGGTCCCCCCTTATGGCAGCTGCACACCGACGGACAAGGCGAAGCAGGTGGGTGCAATGATGCCGGACCTGCTCATAGCTGCGGTTATGCAGTCCGACTTTATTGACCCTGTGGACTAGCTCGTTCCACAGGGTGGTCCTCTCCTGCTGGTTGTGGGCTGTCCAGCCAAAAAGAAGTACATAATGCTGCACCAGGTGGTCGATGATGATAGCCATTTCTGCAGTGCTGTACGCGGGAAGGCGACAATGCAACATGATTCCTTGAAGACATAAAGATGGAAACAGGTCTGAGCCACCCATACAGCAGGGTTACCATAGTTCTTAATACACATATATGTCTCCCCCAACCATATCAGTTACAACAACACGTTCACAGACTGCAATTGTTATGTCAGCTGCTTACCTACCATTGGGACATATGTTGTATTGTACCAAGCTTTGTGCTATGTGTATGTGCCATGCTTTGTGCTATGTGCCTGTAGCCATGCTCCCTGTGGGGACACTTATCTTTGCTGGCCTGTTACAGACTATTCCATCTGCATGCCATTGTCAGTGCCACTATATATATATATATATATATATATATATATATATATGTGTGTGTGTGTGTGTGTATAAATATACATTTATGAACATATATGTGTAGATATATGCTGTACATTGTTGATATACCTATGTCTATATGAGTGTCTGTATCTGCACACATACACGTCACAGTCCATATCACACAGATATGTGGAGTGCATACAGACATCTGGTCCGCATTCTATAACCATCTTTCATTCACAGCTGCACTGTTCTGCCTTGCTGCAACACAGACAGGTGCCACATGTGAACACAGCCTAATATTAGGGCAGTAACTATGGTGTGAGATTGATGGTACGCCTATTACACACCTGTGACATTTGTGGATGCTACATTACACATTCACATGACTGACCTGCAAGTGGTGTGCACTGACACACATGTCTATCATGACGGCAGTACATCCACCAACAGCTATTCTCCACACTAACATAACATACACAGATATTATGGCTGACATCTTTGTAATTCATTGCTGATCTGCACAATTGGCAGGTTTGTCCCACTGCTTACAGAGACAGACAGTATTGTCCAGAGCAGTTGTTCAGTGGGACATCATTACAGGGACAACTACAGATGGCACATATCAAACATTCTACATCATACATCCTATTAATCTGTACCACATACTACATTAAATTACATACAGTTGTGTTTTACATACCTTTTATTGTTTGGATGGGTATGACGCCTTCCCGGTTGTGGCCTGTAGTACTGTGTTCCCCACTGTGTAAGTTCCGTGGTATATGTTTGTTTTCTATTTCCTTTTTGTTTTTTTTTTTTTTTTGAATTCCTCTCTCTCTCTCTTTTTCCCTCACCAGTCAAGTGAATGAGTTGGTTTGAATGGATTTCAGCATGGCTTTTGTAGGTGATGCACATGATCAGGTGATGGGCTCTGCACCAATCAGTGTGCAACAGTTACTGACTGCGTGCAGCCTGCTGTGTAGTGATTCTGTTAACTATCGTCATGGCAACCCAGTACTATAAAATGCTTACTCATGTGGGCGTTGTCCCTTCACCTTTCCAGTATGGAAGACATCCTTCCTGTATGTGGGTGGCAGTATTACAGATGGCAGGTTGCAGTACCTATTACAGCAGGGCTTGCAGACACAGGATAACTGCACAATCGTAGGTTGTTCCAGACCTACAGACAGAGTGAGTGATGTTGTTAAGTGCTTTGTATATTGCTGGTCTTGCAGTGTTTGTGTGTACATAGTAGTTTAGGATGGAATGCAGTCTGTCTGCATAGCTTTCAACAGTGGGCCTATTGACATGATGGCCAGTGGATTGTCTGTTTGCTTTTGCCTGTGTACCACACAGGGCTTGTCCTAGATATATCCCTGGCAATCTGTCTGTTGTGTGCTATCAGTACATGGCTATTTCCAGTTCTGTTCCTGATGTGTTATTCCTCCATAAGGGTATGTTGCATCAAATCCTGTAACACCAGCAATGTGCAGGGTGTGTAACAGCAATATTATGGCCCTGTGTTCCTGCCTCTGTCCTCCACATATATGGCTGGCTTTGTCCTGCTGTGATACGGTTAGGGGTTGTTCGGTATTGGCCTATCATAATATACTGCTGGCATTCCTGCTATCATCCCAGTCATATCGTGGACTCCCATGACATTTGTTGGTCAGGGTCCATACATTTGACAGATACATAGACATTATCACAGGTAATAAATGTCCCCCTAGGCCTTGACTACGGGGTGTAACTGGAGGCTGCTGAACTACATCTGTTATTGTTTATTGTTACCTATCTTGATGGCAGATCCTTTGTCCACAGTTGTACGAATTGATGGGCCTATCCTGGACAGCATAGTATGTTATATATTCGCACTGTCTGCATCTCTTTTGTGTGTGGGCCTTGCATTCCTCACTGATTACATAAGTGCAGATCTATGTTCTGTTGTTAATGGCATACATTATTGTAAAATACACCATTACAAGTTGTCTGTGTATACATATCTGTGTGTCGTCTCATGTCCTTTGAATAGTGAGTGGGCTATGTATAATTCTGTACTCCTGTTCAAGTGTAAATATCATTTAGTAGGTTATACAGCAAAACAATTTTGTTATACCGATTTCACACGGGAAATAGAATGTGCTGCAGTGGGACCCGAACCGAGAATGTGTGCGCGGTAGACAGATGCTCTGCCCACTACACTATTGCAGCTCTGCGTAATTTGCATATTTCTACCTTAATGTCATACCAATGCTCCCTTTCCCCGGCCCCTGAGCTCCACGTACACAGCATCCATTCATTCTGCAGTTGCTAGCCCTGCCATACCACACCTCCACACATTTCCCTCTCTGCATGTCTCGGTATTCCTCCATATTACTGTCTCGATGCAACCTTCTGCAAGCTCTTCATCAGTTTAGTCCACGTACATTGAGCCTTCCCTTCATCCACCTCCGATAGTGGTGGAAACATTATTGTGACCCATAACGTCTGGTGTGTCCCTGCAGGGACGGGCCTGTTGTTGTGTCACGAGTACACTTTGCTGGTCTACACTGTTTCTCCCACTAGTAGCATCCTGCAAGGGTTTTCAGATGCAGCAGATTGCTCACACACCAGACCAGCCTCATCTCCCACTTCCTCGGATGAAACACGCCCCCATGCCATGGCCCGGTTTCCATTCCTCTCTTTATTATTATACGAGACTACTGTTCTCACAGTATGCGTGGACAGGGACTGTTCATTGGTACTCATAGACTGCTCGGAATACTGTGACTGAGCACTGTGCACATGTTTGCTGGTATTAATGTACATACTTGCATACATTTCCTATACTGTTGACTGACTGTGCCTGATGATATGTTTGTGATAACAGCAGCTGATTGTATATCTGCCATGCCTTTGTGGTAACTCACTTGGACTATATTGTGCAAGGGGGGGACCTGGGAGTGCTGATTATGTTGTTGTTATTGGCCAAGATGAGGGCTGTGGGCTACAGCATGCCTAAGGCACTGCGGGGGAAGTGTAGGCGGGTATGGGCTGGTGTGCGCTAGGCTCAGACCTGCTGACCTCCGGTTATGGCGTCTTACATTGGTTTGGCCTCCACATTGCTTAACCAGTGTGGGCATTGCTTACTGCCACCCATACAGGTGCTTGCTGCTGCATACCCCCACTCTACTTCATGTACATGTAATTATACATGCTTAAGTCAGGTGTACATGTCAGGTATGACTGTTCATGAAGGTCAGTGCAAGGCTAAGTGGAATTCCAGTTTAGCATTTCTGGTTAGGCTTCACTCAGGTATTCAGGTTAGGTTTAGTTATGCCAACATGTGTTATAGAGTAGATGGGAATAGTGGAGGTGTAGGCGGGTAGGTGGAGGGAGGGGACATTTTAACTGCATAGAAGGCCTTTCGACTGATTGATGGGGGTGCGGTAGTGCAGGTTTGCAGGGTGTTGGGATATGTATGCAAGGCAGGACAGGAGGTGTCAGTGTCAGTAGTTGGTGTAGGGGTCTGGAGTGTTGGGGGGTGGCGGACTTCGCCAGGTGGTGATCCAAGTGTGCTTGGGTTTTCCCTTCATGTGTTATTTACATGCGTAGTCTGGGACAGCTGCGGTAATACACCTGGGTTGGGGGTTCCAGATTCTGCCAATATAGTTGTGTGGAGGGTGTCACCTACCTGTGACTGTGAACATTACTATGAATGTAACAGGGGTCGATAGGTAAGTGTTGTTATTGGGCCACACAGAGGGGCTGATAGTGGGGACATGTCCAGGGATGTGCAGGATGGCTGACGGGAAGGTTCGCAGCTGGCCATTTATTCTACAGCGACAGCTGTGTATATACCCTGCATTTGGGGGTAGGTCTGGACAATCATACCCCTGGGTGGGGGTGAGGACAGCATCACAGCAAAAATACCTTGTGATGCCAGTTATTTCGGCTTACATGCTTACAGTGGGGTGTTGCAGCCATGTGTTCTTTGGTGTCATTTATTGGGTTTGCAACAGCACATCTGGTTATACCATCCTTTGCCATGTAAACTAAACTTTGCTGCAGTGGGGCTCGTACCAGGTGTGGCTGCTTGTCAGGCATCGGCTCTGCCCAATGCACACTATTGCTTACATCCCTGGGGTGGTCCACATAGAACCGCTCCAGCCAACACCTTCACAGTTAGGCCCATAATTTTATACCCATAGTTCCCAAACCGCACTTCCTCTTCAGCAGTCTTCGTTACTCCCAGTGCAGGTTGGGTCTAAACACACCACTGCACAATGCCCCCTCTCTATGTCTCAGGACCCATCACATACGTTGTCTCACCCCATGGGTCATCAGGATACCGCAACCTTGTAGTCCAGGAACATGCATGCCCTGTCATAGGTTATCTGTGCAATGGCTGGAAGCTCGAATAGCCATAAAATGTTTGGGTTGTCCTGCAAGGGACATTCTTGTCTTTGTTTCAAGATTAGACTTGGTAGGTCTCTCCCACTAGTAGTATCCTGCCTGTAGTCTGGGAAGCAGTTGTTTGTTTACTTTTATTTGTGTGTTTGTATGTTTCACCTGTCTAGCGGGTCTACATTAATTAAACAAAAGTGGAATCCGTCGAATATGAATCCGTCGACACATAAACAGTGAAACGCGATAATGTTGAACACGCAAAACCGTGAAATTTAAACATCGAAACCACAATAGTCGGCCAACCCCACCGCCCGTAACATACTACCTACGCAAACACATCAACAAAAAACACATACATACACTAACTAAAACCCTACTGCTAACCCTAATTTAAAGCACCAAAACCCCACTTGTAACCCTACACTAAACCCCACATACACAACTATCTATGCAATACCCTTAACCTCTCCCTAACCCTAAGGTCCGTAACTACCGCACACTTACCCTACAGAACTATACCCACACAAAGTAAATATTCCACACACATACACTTAGCAAAATCCTACACTAAACTTTACATACATTACCTATCTATGCACTTACCTTAACCCGCACCCTAACCCAAAGGTCCATAACTATCGCACACTTACCTTACGGAGCTGTACCGCAGATGCGCCAACTATGACAATTCGACATTTCCGATTTCACTATTTAGTGCGCTCTGCCCAATGAACACAATTGCTTACATCCCTGGGGCAATCCGCATAGACCCACTCCAGCAAACACCTGCATGCCCAGACCCATAATTCCATACTGATAGTTCCTCCACCCGCACCTCCTTTACAGCACTCATCCTTATTCTGGGTGCAGGTTGGGTCTAAATACACCAGTACACACTGCCCACTCTCCACTTCATGGGACCCATTTTGTACGTTGTCTCGACCCATGGGTCATCAGGTTTTCCCACCCTTGTAGTCTGGGTATGTACACGCCCCACCTTGATAGGTCATTGCATGGTCTTCCTCCTATAACAAAACATTGTTGGGGTGTCCCACAAAGGATGCTCCTGTCTCTTTTCCAAGATTAGACTTCTCAGGTCGACTGTGTCCCCCCCCCCCCCCCCGGTTGTATCCTGCCTGTGGTCTGGGGAGCAGTGGATTGTTTACTTTGTTTGTGGGTTTGTTTGTATGTTTCCCCTGTCCAGCTGGGGAGGGGTTCATGCTACGTGGTACACGTTTCTTGCCTGGACCCCTCATCTCCATTGCCATGGCCTGTGAACATATGTCATTCTTAAGTGCTGTATCTTATTATAGCTATATATCTGTGTATATCTACACACGCACACACACACACACATATCTAAATATATATATATATATATATATATATATATATATATATATATATATACACACACACACACATATATATATATATATATATATATATATATATATATATATATATATATATATATTGCTGTATATATGTAATGACATGTGGATATATGGGTGTCTGCATATGTATATATGTATATGTGGGTATTTATTTATATGTCTATCTATATATGTATACATTTGTACTACAGAGAGAGGGAGGTATATATCTATTTAGCTGTGGGTATTTATACTAACACATATACCTCTAAATCTTTAGCTGCATATCCAGTAATGTTTACTGGTATTGCTGGATCCTGTGTTTCATGTGCATACGGGCCAACCTTGTGTGTCATGTATGCTTTGCGATACCTACCACTAAATCCATTGGTATACACAGAGTCACACGTGACATCTATTGTTAGTACCAGGAATACATTCGTCCATGCGTGACAACCCAAACATTGGGTATTCAACCTTTGTCTACACCCAGGGTTGCATAGGTACCCCTGGCTATGTGCATGGTCTCCGATGTGTACCACACCTAGGATACTTGGGTCTGGACATCATACGGGATGGGTCCCGAGGGGGTGTGTGGTGGTGTGGTAGCTACAGGCCGGTAACCAGGGTAGGGGTGGTGGCCACATGTGTGCTGTGGGTGGGGGGAAGCAGAACTGTGAGTTATGCATGTATAGGTTGGGGATGACCTGGGTTGGATGGGCCTCTACTGCTCGGCCCGCCTAGTGGGTGGGGGAGAGGGGTATGTGATGTTGACATGTGACACATAACAGAGGGCTGATTTAATTCCCTAGTTCAATGACAGACATACAATACTATGAGCTTGGTAGTGTATTGCAGGGTGGAAGTGTTTGGCTGGGTGGGGGGTATGCAAATTTGTACATGACATATATTGTTTGGGGCCTCTCAGGCCCATTGACAGTGCATGTGGACATATATGTTTCTGTTCATCTACCATTGGTATCTACAGATTCTGGCCATATATACCTCTGTGGGTATATATATTTGCTTACATATGTCTAACTATGTTGGAATATGCCTACGATGACATATATCTGCGTATATATGTCACTTGATGTGTATATGTGGACATATAGATGTTGACATATATATATGTGTAGTTGTCAGCATTTGCATGTATATCTGTTCATATATTTGTGTGTGTATATATATATATATATATATATATATATATATATATGGATCTACCTGACTAGATCGACACTTCACAACACCGACAGCGACTTCACCAACACCAAATCATCGACAGTTCACAAACACGACACCTCATACACTCGACACATCATAACAACAAACAAAACAAATCTCCTGTCCAAAACCCACACACACAACACAAGCACACCAAAATCCTTACAAACCAACACTAACCCTTACATACACAACTATCTACAACCCTAACCGAAACCCTAACCCAACCCGCGCCCTAACACTAACTCACTTAACCCGCCCCTAACCCAAAAAATATCACTACTGCACCCTTACCTAACCCGTGCCCTAACCCTAACTCACTTATCCCACCCCTATCCCTACAGACCGCCAACATCGCACACTTACCTTACTCACAGACCGTCAACATCGCACACTTACCTTACTCGCACCCTAACGGCCGTCACTACCGCATACTTACACATCCTTTCCCCATCTCAGTGTTCTCAGCGTCGGTGTTTTCCTCCGTCGGTCTTCTGACTTGTCGATCTTCTGACTCGCTGTCGCTGTTCTGACTTGTCGATCTAGTCAGGTAGATCCATATATATATATATATATATATATATATATATATATATATACATGTATATATCTCTGGATATTCATATATATGCATATATATGTGACTACATCTATAGATATGTTGTATCTGTTTAGTTAGTGATATTTTTGCAGACACACACTCATCTAGCTGTAGGTATACATTCTCTGTCATGTTGCATGACTGGGCTGGGGTTATGTTTCTGACAACATACAATTTCTTACGTACTGACAAAAAAACAAAACTAGTGAAAACAAAAAAGAGAGCGGATTTGTAGAACTAAACTCCTTTATTGGTAAGCGCTTTCGTTGGCAAAAGGTAAGCCAACTTCTTCAGACCATCAAAAAACATACAAGATACAATCCCATGTGAAAAGGAATGTCTTTTATACACAGTGTTAGTCTAATCAAGCAATCAATTAATTAAGTAAAAAACAATCAACAATAAAAAAAAAAAACACAAGTAACCATTTGTTTGCTGAACCAGAGATTTGTTTTACATAGGTTTTTCTAAAATCAGTAAACCTTAGACAATAAACTTTCTCAAGCCTAATTTATCTCAGTATTAAAAATACCAAATCACCCAACCTTGTGATGGTAATATATTTACTTTAAAATTACTAAATTTTTAAAACCATGTATATTAAAAGATCCTAAATTGATCTATTTATTCAAAAAGGCTTGTAATGCTTATCTAGCTAAGGCTTTTATTTTGAGTAAACATTTGATAGATACATATTCATTTAAACCCGGCATAATATAAGTCATGGTACGGATCTGCCATGCCAATACTATTTCTTCGAGTTTAAGTTGCCATGGACCACCCCTGCTGCTACTGTCTACTTTTTGCAAGACAATAAAACTGAACTTATGGTCTGGGTGTTTTATTATATGCCTTGCTAGGGCATTTGTACTGATCTGCCTATCAATGCTATATTGATGCTCATATATCCTTTGCTTGGGCTTTCGTTCTGTTTTTCCAATATAGTAACCTTCGCATTGGTTGCAGACAGCCCCATATACTAACCCTTGGGAATCACATGTATGTCTACCCCAAATTTGATATGTCTTATCTCTGATGTTAACCTTATTAGTCACTTTAATATGTTTACATTGGGCACATCTTCCACATTTAAACATACCAGTTTGGCCTCTTAAAGCTTTTTTCGGTCTCTCAACCAAATTTTTCAAATTGAGACCTCTTCTGTATGTTATAGCTGGTGTTGTGCCCAACATTTTGACTAATTCATTGTCCTGTTGTATTAAAGACCAACTTTTACATATAATCTCCCTAATGCTGCTTGCATCTAGGGAATAGGTTGTTAAAAAACTAGTTGCCCCATTCAATACCTTTTCTTTTCCCTGGGAAATGTTAATAACATTCCCCACTGGTGGGGTTGTGTAAACTTGTTTTTCTTGTACCAAAGGTTGAAAATACTCTATTGATCTTTTATTATGCACCTCTTCCATCACTTGATCGATTAAGGGTAAAGGATAAGCTCTTTTTAAGAACATTTCTTTGAGGAGATTACACTCCTCTGAGAAATCATTGAAATTGGATACCATCCTCACTGCTCTTACTGCCTGTCCCTTAACCACTGCCCTTTTCTGATGGAGGGGATGGCAACTTGTGAAATGTAAAAATGTATTAGAGTATGTGGGTTTTCGATGGATGGTAGAACTAAATTGCCTATTGTTATTGTCTTTACTAAGATGGATGTCCAAAAAATTAATCTCATTGTGTCCTACTTGGTATGTAAATTCCAAGAACGAAGTAAATGAAGTCATTTCAGTTATAAACCCATTAATCATGTCCACCAGCCCCTTCCACAAGAAGAACATGTCATCCTGGTACCTTGTGTACCAGGCCACATGTTCTTTGTAAGTTGTACAATTAAATAGGAAGGACTTTCCCAATAGGTCAAGACACTGTTAGCAAAACTGCTACCACAAGGGGAGCCCATTGTAATGCCACTCTTTTGGAGGAACAATTTGTCTGAAAAAAGAATATAATTATTCTCCAGTACTATTTCAAGGAGAACTTCTATCAAATTAATTTGCTGATGTTCCATCCCTCTTATGTGAAGAAACTCTCTAACCCATTCGATTCCTGTTCGGTGTGGAATGGAGGTATAGAGGTCCTTGATGTCAACTGTAAGGAAAATGTGATGTTCATTGAACTCTAGTGCATTAATATTTTCCAAAAAATGCCAAGAATCTCAACATACTTGTGTCTCTGATTTAACAAATGGTTTCAACTTGTAGTCAACAAACTTGGCACAAACATATGTCACAGAACCCCTACCGTCCACAATAGGTCTAAAGGCTGGACTATTTAGATCCTTATGTATTTTAGGTGCACCAAACAATGTTGGAACTACTGGTGCTGGCATGGTCAAAAAATGGTATGTATTTACATCAATGCTCCCTTCAAGAAAAAGGTCGCTCAACATTCTATTTATTTTATTATATGCCCCATTTAGCTCATTCTGGCTTGCACTAACATATACATCACTATTTAATAAACTCTACATTCTTGTTTCATAGACCTGTTGGTCCATAAACACCAGCCCACCTCCTTTATCGGGTTTCATAACCCTCATGTTACATACATTAAGCAGTTTGAGAAGATCCCGTTCATTAACATTGATGTTGCTATTTCTGTTATACTTAGCTACACTACAATTAAGTGCATGCCTAATGTCCATTTCACAAATTTTCTCAAACATAGCCAATGACGCTTGGAGGGGCGGGTTGAACAGACTTGAAACTCTTAAACTGTTAATAAGTCCAGAGTTTTGTCCCAGTTCACAAGTCAGATTGATAATTGAGAATTTCTGCATATCTGGCATGGCTTAGTGGTAAATCGTTTCGTGTATGGTGTGCATGGTCCTGGGTTCCGGCCTTGTGTAAGCTGTTTGTTTTGATGCTGGGCAGAACACCGGCCATTGGATACAGTGTGCTTAAGGCACTTTCAAGCGGTTGTGAGTGGGTTTACGCAGAGGTAAGCACTGCTGACTTCTGGTCACAGTATCTTACACACAGTTAGCTTCTCTTTTGCTTAATCTGTGTCGGCGGTGCTTCACCTCACCCAAACACAGTTGCACATGCTTACTAGTGCTTACATATGCTTACTACTGCTTATCCGTGCTTACGCCTGCTTACTGTTGACTTATTCATTATGGTACTGACTTTTTACATGTGCATTTAATGCAGTACTCCAGTTCACATTTCAATGTTATTTAGTAGGTTATACAGCAATAAAATGTAAATAAATGTTCGTATACAGATTTCACATGGAAAATGGTATGTGCTGCAGTGGGACTCAAACCGGGAATGCCTGCTCATTAGGTGGATGCTGTGACTACTATACTATTGCTGTGTTGCTTCATTTGCATATATCTTCCTTGTTATCCTCTTCAGCCTTTTAAGCTGCTTTAACCGTAGCTAAGTGAGGGGCACACCCACGCACCTACGGTTAGCTGTACTCGGAATTTTAAAAATAATTACAGAGGTTACTTCTTTTTAGTTTTATGTCCTGTTGCTGTTATACACATGGGGACTGTTGGTGGGGATATGCAGACACCTATGAGTGGTCTCTCTCATTTAGTTACAGTTTCTGCTGTTCTACTTTACAGGGGCATATTTATTCTGAGAGCTCTGCTCTCAGATATGCCCCCTGCACTCGTCCATGCTCCATGTAGGATTAGGAGGTCAGGCAGCACACTTGCATTAATATGCTTGGCATACTGCCGTCCTCCTCCTAAACTGCCACTTCCGTGCAGGACTAGACTAGTCCTGCATGGAAGATTAGTGAATCCGGGGGGAAAGACTTGGTACTAAAAACAGCCTGGTCAAATCATCCTATAAAATAAATAGAAAATGCATTTGTTTTAATAATGAATATACTTAATTGGTGATTTCCAAGAGAAAGGACTGCATCTCTTTAGTAAAATCTCTTAAAAAATCAAATATCAAAGCTGAAATCTTATTTCTGCTAAAATTAAGATCTTTCTTTCAGAAGGTAACAAAGTATTTAATACTCTTTATGAAACATTGTACTTTGTACAAAAAAAAATAAAGAGTTGGATAAAGCAGTAGATGTGGATTGGTCTGTAACAAGTGTAAAAAGACAAGCAACTAAGAATAGTTGGTCTACTAAAGAGAAGAACAGTAAAAAGTTTAAAGAAAAGTGAATAAATATATTCAGTTTCTTTTATTACATATACTATTTATATGCTGTGTTAATATTTGAAAGTATTTCTTTGAACTTGGAACTTCTTGGAACTTTCTTTGAAGGAAAATATAATACAAGGTAATCCCCTTTTCACATTAAATAGAGGGATAGATACATATACTACAGCTTCATTGCAATTGCAGTTATTGTGTGTGGGTGGCCAAGCTTAAGACTTAATTTGTAATCAAAACCAAAAGTTTAAATAATTTTCTTTTATTCTAGTTTGTGTGGTTGAGAGATTTATTTGGAAGTTGCATAGTGATGTTTTTAAGAATGTATTTACATGTGTATGTGTGTGTATATGATTGTGTATTATATATGTTTTTTTCCGTTCTGTCTTTTATTTATTTTACAATGTATTATTTTTCCTTTTCTTTTATATTGGGGGTTTTATGAGGTGGTCCATTTGCTTGTTTTGTTGCAGTGGGTTGAATATGATTTGTATTTCAGGATGAACTGTGGCTGTACATGTCAAAACATTCACCCCTTCAAACCTTACCCCACCACATGACCCTAACGTTGAACTAATTATTTCCAAACTCTCCCTAAACTCTCACAAGACTATTAATATCATCTGCACATATCTTCCCCCAGGCAACAATCCCCCCATATTAGAAGACCTACTAAACTGGTTTTCAATAAATTTCCTTCACGAAACAATACTACTAGGTGACTTTAATATTGATTGGAACTTATGCAAACAAGCTAATCCATCGACCATTATAAACTTACATGGATTTCATCAAACCATTAACTCCGCAACTAGAACAAATAATAACAATAACAAAGAATCCATACTCGACTGGATCTTAACCAATAATACCCAACAAAAGTACTCAACAGGTACCCTCCCAGACGATCTTAGTGACCACTCTCTCACATACATCATTAGGCACAAAACTCATCTAACAACACCCCCCCTAATTCGCTTATCTCGCAGCAAAAAAGACTTTAACCTTCAACAGTTTCAAAATGAACTCAGCTTAATCAACTGGTCACCTCTAAAAACTCTCCCAATAGATGAAGCTGTTAACCACTTTAATAATACCTTTCTTACTATTCTCGATCACCATGCCCCCACCCGTTCTATATGAATGAAATCTATAACTGCTCCATGGCTTTCAACCAACACCAAACAACTTATCCTTAGTAGGAATAAAGCCTGGACCAAATGGCGAACCACTAAAGACTCTTTTGATCACATTAGCTTCAAACAAAAAAGGAACATAACTAAACTTGCTATCATACAAGATAAAAAAGAACTATTATACCCAGCTACAGCAATCCTCCCACCACCAACCACAAAACTTTTGGAAATCAATTAACTCACTACTATCCCCTGGCAAGGTCAAAACTCCAAACCCACTCGGCTCCTGCCCTGACTCCCCTCTACAAACAGCTAATGCATTTAATAACTTCTTTACATCAACCATACTTAAACTGGCCAACCAACAAAGCCCCAACCCCTCATTACTAGGGAACACTATCTGCACTCCACCTCCATTTCTGCTTAAACCCATACCCACCTCCTATATTCTACACTTACTTCAGAAACTCAAACCCTCAACCCCCTCAGCTGACAAATTGCTGGCTGAATATCTCCAGCTAGGTGCAAAAGCTATTGCCTACCCTATCTCAATTCTAATCAACAGAACCATAAAAGAAAGTACTATACCCTCACTCTGGAAGATCTCCCACATCATCCCTCTCTTCAAAGGGGGCGATTCATTTGAATACTCAAACTACCGCCCTATAGCACTGCTATCTCCTATTGCTAAAATAATGGAGAAATGCATCCACAAGCAGCTTTTAAATCACCTTCTATCTAATTATCTCCTAGCTACTTGCCAACATGGCTTTCGTCCCTACCACAGCACCACCACAGCCTTATTATCCTTCATAGACTCTATTAATATAAACTGGAATAACAATCTTCTTTCATCAGCATTCTTTGTTGACCTGTCAAAAGCCTTTGACATGGTGAACCACCAACTCCTCCTACACTGCTTAAAATCTCTGTCTCTCAATGATCTGGCCTTAAACTGGTTCACTTCCTATCTTCAGAATCGGAAACAAGCTGTCTTATGGAACAACAATCTTTCCAAACTTTTCCCCACCACTTTAGGAGTACCTCAGGGCTCGATCTTAGGTCCTCTTTTATTTTCCATCTTTATTAACGACCTGAATCTTGCCACCCCATTAACTACTTGCATTCAGTACGCCGATGACACCACCATCATCTGCTCTGCCACAACACAAGCTGACCTCCACTCACTTACTCAAAAAACTTTTACCACCATTGAACAATGGTTCTCCAATCACTGCCTTCTCTTAAACCCTAAGAAAACTAAACTGCTCCTCTTTTCACCCACACACCTGTCTCCCACTATTAGTTTCACACTCACTTCTAACAATGGCACCCTTATCTCTCCTGACCAAACAACCAAACTTTTAAGAGTTACTATTGATAACCTACTTAAATTTGATGTACATATAAACTCTATCATAAAAGCAACTAATAGAAAATTAGGTTCTCTCTACAGAATCAAATCGTTCTTAACACCTGAAGCAAGAACTACCATAGCCAGAACATATCTTCACTCTACCCTACTATATGCATCCCCCATTTATACTAATCTTTCTAAACATAACATCAGTAGGCTTACAACAGCCTACTGCAACATTGCCAAATTTGCCACTGCCTCTCCATATAAAACACATCACTGCCTGAACCTCCATAACCTAGGGTGGCTTGAGTTACCTCACCTAATTCAATACTACCAACTTACAATTGCCCATAAAGCCCTTTACCACCCGGAAAACATACCAATGCTCTCTACTCTGATAAAACCCTATAATAACCTAAAAACCCTAAGATCCTCCAATAAATTACTGATTCAAACTTTTCTGGCAAAGAATACAGCAGGTGACTACATATTTTCCAACTCAGTTGGTAAAGTTTGGAATCAACTTCCTCCTGACCTTATAGCCCAAACTTCTATCACACTATTTAAAACTCAACTAAAACATTTTCTAACCAATCACTGGCTTTGCTCATGCAATTTCCCTAGCTGAGCACATACCTCCTACAGTCTCCTGCACCCTCTGCACTGTCTACCAAACTCTATTTCTACATGTCTTTTCATTTCTACAAATGAAATTGACTCTATGAACTACAAACTATTATTTTCTACTTACTCTTCTTTTAGCCTTCAATCTACTTAATTACTGATGTCTTTATTGTATATACCTGTACTGAAGAAATTTAAAATTTTATGCATTCTCTTACTGCAAAACTTGCCTAAATGCCTGTTTTTGATGTGTGTTAAATTCCCTATGTATTTTCGAATGCCTGTTTTAATTGTGTTTTAAACTGCCTATGAACTTTGAATGTACGTTTATTGCTTTGCATTAGATAGTGGAGCTTTTCTCCTCGGGCCTCCACTGAAAATGGACATGTATCCAGTTGGACTAGCCCGGTTAACAAATGTAAAATAAATAAATAAATAAATAAAATTCATTTAAAAAAAAAAAAGCAAAACGCTGCTTGCCTGAAATAGTCCCGAGCTTTTTGTTAAAATAACTGTCTTGAATGTTTTCCCACTTGCACGAACATTTTTACCTGATTTAAATATCTTGGGGAGGTTGTGAGCTGTATTTAATCATGTAGAGGTTTGCAGCTCCACTGTCTTGAAGGCTGAAGAAACAGAAAGTCTTAATCTTTGAACCTCTGAGCTCTGTATGGAATGTTAAAATGATATCGGAGAAAGGACATAAAATTTAATACATTATAACTGGAAAATTGTCAGTTATGGAAATATTGTTTTTTTAATTGAATTATATTTTATATACTGCATTTTACACTATATTTATAGAAGAGTCACTGCATTTGTATAATGTATGTCTAGGCAAATTCATTCACTGCTTTAATATGATTAACAGGTACTGTGTTATATGTATTGTAGTAGCTGTATAAAAATGCATTTCTGCTACAGTTACTTACATTACAGCAAGATGCTAATGAATACTGATTGTTACATATATAGGAAACAGTATAATGTTAGATAAACATATTTTAACAAATAATATGTGCAAACCTACCTCTTGTTTTGTAATTGATGCTGAATACACTTTTATCTGTGATTTGTTAATTAGCTGCATTATAAATAAATACATCTGATGTAGGTTTTAGTAGTTGTATAGTTACTTATGATTTTAAATCAACACTTTATCTTCATTATTAAATGCATAGGTGTTTTAGATTTTCACATCACTAATTTGCTCTACAGACAAATGCATTCTCTGTCATCATAATGATTTAATAATATATTGGGTCCGAATATATTTGTTTAAGATTAATTTAATTGTACTATTGGATAATATCAAGCACATTATGGGGACTTATAAGTTAAATTATCTTGTTTCTAAGATATTTTAAAATACAGCTTGCAAAATGAGGGAGGGGGACTGATTATTTATTTATTTATTGACAAACAGTATATTGATGCCATGTTTTTCTCTGATTCAACGTACATTTTAATTATCTGCAATTCGCACATGCTGTCACAGGAAAGTGATCTAGACAGTTTAGTGAACATTGAAAGTTTTAAAATTTGAATATATATATATATATATATATATATATATATATATATATATATATATATATATATAGGTACATATACTAATTTATAAGGGTTAATATTTATATTTAAGTATGTGTCTAGGAGTCTACTTCATAACACTGAAATTTCATAAAGTTGAATTTCATAACATTAAGACTATAACATTGAAAATTCAAAACACTGAAAACCCAAAACATTGAAAACTCAGAACACTGAAAGTGTGCTTCATAACATTGAAAACTACATTGCACAAGTAAATAAGATCCCCTCCATCTACAACAGCATATAACTAACATACACACTTTCTACTATGTTTCTGCAGGGAGGCAGAGCCCCCCACACCCCCTGTAAGTTAAACAAACCAACTCCAAGATTGCACTACAGTGGAGAAAAGTTAATTTCCTAACCTCAGTGTATGGTGGTTGTGATAGAGTGAGGTTAGGAAATTAACTTTTTTCCACTGTAGTGCGATCTTGGAGTTGGTATATTTAATTTACAAGGGATGTGGGGGTGCAGGGGGGGCTTGCCCCCCTGCAGAAATGTAGTAGAAAGTGTGTTTGTTAGTTAGGTGTTGTTGTAGGTGGAGGGGGTCTTATTTACTTGTGCATTGTAGTTTCCAATGTTTGTCAAGGCATTCTGGACAGATAACTGTAATATTACAAATTCATTAATTTTATTCAACATACCAATTTCAGATGCTATTCCAAAACACAGGTGCCTCTTCTTTGGCCAATGTTGGCTATTGCTTGGAAAGTCAGTAGTATGAAGTGGAAAAGTAAAAGCATCCTCTTTTTTAATGAATTTATTTGCATAGCAAAAATGTGTGTAATAAAGAATTACAAACATTATACACTAGAACATCAAATATTACACACAAACACATAGCTTGGCAAAATCTCAACGATTTATTAGAAATGTATTACTGGATTATTCTACTTTTAATGTACATTTTTGTTATGTACCTTTTATGTGGTCTTATTTTTTGTTTGAAGTTTTGTTGTTTTTGTAATTCCTTTATCTCAAATTTTCATTAATGTAAAATCTAATAAAAAGTTTAAAATAACGACAGAATATCAAACAGTTTTAATCCATAAAGTGGAGATAGCTTTAGAAAAAAACTAAAATTGCATAGTTATGTGATGATGTCAAAAATCTACATAGATTAGCAATAGAAGTAAGTTGTTAAGCAAAAGAGCACAAATCAATAATATCTGAAATCCTCACACTAATAAGTTTACTACAGATATACAAGAAATGCTTAATATTTTTAAAAAATTCCACAAGGATCTTAATAAAGATAATAATACTGATGATTACAAAAATGGCCATTATTTAAAGAAAATGTTACTAATAAACTTAATGAACAACTAATTTCTCAGTTGAATAAGCCTATTAGCCTGATGGAAGTTAAGGAAGCTTTAAAAAGATAGTAAAATAGTAAAGCTCCAGGGTTATATGGTTTAAGTATGGAATTATATAGTCTGTTTCCATTTTTTTTAGAATTACTGAGTGACATTTTCGGGATAATTCAGGGTGACAAAATAATTCCTCCTTCATGGAGATTTTCTGTAATCTCACCTATACTTAAACAAGGAACCTCATATAGACATATTTCATTATTAAATGTAGACTATAAGATATTTATTTCCATTTTCACCACAAGATAAAGAGATATAGTAGATTAATTAATAAAGATAAAGCAGGACATATAGTAAATAGATTAATGTACAATAGTATGAAAAGTTTAGTAACTATCTTAGATTTTGCAAAAAGAATGAACAAGAAACTGGCCCTAATTAGCTTAGATATTGAGAGATCTTTTGATTCTGTACATTTGAACTACTTCTTTAAAACTTAAATGCATTTGCATTTCAAGAACAGTTTATTAGAATATTAAAAAACCTGCATAGAGACTCCAAAGCATATGTTAACATTGAATATTACATTTCTTAAGGATTAACTTTAAACAAATCACAATACAAGGGTGTCCCTTGTCCTGTTTACTATTTGCATTAGTTATCGAACTCTTAGCTGATAGTCTAAGAAGCAATGGAAAAATTGATGGATTCTCAATTAATAGAGATTCTTTGTTTAAAATACATCTTTTCACAGATGATATTTTACTAATTATAGAAGATATAAATTATTTAACTGAAGAAATAGATGAGGAAATTGAAAATTTCAAAAATTATCACTGCCGAAATTTAATAGCATTAAAACTGAAATGTTAGTGTTAAATCAATTAGTAGCTATTAAGTTTTAGGATAAATATCAATATAATTGGAATGAACATAACTAAAATATTTAGGAATAAAAATCTATCCAGATGTGAGTAAGATTATTATTAATAATCATTCTGGAAAAGTAATTAAGTCTTTCTTCTTATTAAAAAATGGAATTAATGTTTTTTTTTTTTACTTTTGAGGATAGGTTAGTGGTTATTAAAATAATCCTATTACCCAAGACTTTATATATATATATATATATATATATATATAGAGAGAGAAAGAGTCTATATTATATCATACGCTGATTGATCGACCTAATTTAAGCGAAAGCTTACAATCTCGAACTGTCAGATCAGCGATTTTTTTCCCAAGGAAAAAAATCGCTGATCCAAAGCACATACACACAGCACAAGCACAACAAACAAACAGAAATCCACACACATACACCTAAAATCTGATACCTAACCCTGCACTAAACTATGCACACACCACTAACTACCCACTTACCTTAACCCAAACCCTAACCCTAAGGTCCATCACTATCGCACACTCACCTCACCTGTCCCCTAACCCTAACTCACCTAAATCACCCTAACACTCACATCCACACAATCGCACACTTACCTGAATCCGACCGGTAACTTTCCACTATAACACTGAAAATACCGAAGCAACAGAAACGGACAACCGAATTCTTTCCCTAGGAAAAAATTTGAGTTTCTGCTGCTTCGATATTTTGCAGTTTCGCGAAAATAAGTTTGATCAATCAGTGTTCGCTTTTTTAAGCGTTCGAGGATATAATATAGACCCTCTATATATATATATATATATATATATATATATATATATATATATATATGTGTGTGTGTGTGTGTGTGTGTGTGTGTGTATATATTGCATTCAGTGGCTTTAATACCTGCAAAACATTTTAAAGAAAATGGAAAAAAAGTTAACTTCATTCTTATGATATTCTAGAAAGCCAAGAATCACTTATAGAAATCATATAAGATTATGGGGGTTTCGTGGTATTAGAATCCCAGATGTAGAATCTTATTCTATTGCTTCAAGTTTAAACACTATTATACTCTGGATATATTTAGTTTAGACTAGTCAATGGAAAACCATCCAGTAGCAGATTATACTAAATTTTTATAAGTTTTTTTAAATATGATAATTTAGAAATATGTAATAATCTTTAGATGCTGCACATATGAAATCAATTCTTAAAACAGTTAAGAAACAGGTTTTTAAAACTCCGTTCATATCAAAATGAACATTTTTCTGTTTTCCTATTGTACATACTTCTAGATTTAAGGAGACTCGGAACAATGTTAAAATGATTGGATAAAAGGATTGCTTTGAAAAAGGAAATACTAAGTACCCACAATATTTAATGAAAGACTATAAGCTGGACAAATCTGTTAACCAGTTAATATTACCCAACAGTAAGAAATCTGATGAATTTGTCTACAATATGAGTGAAGAGGAAGAGAACATTATTCCCCCATTATATGATCATATGAATGTTGTTATAGAAGGTAGATTGACATACAAAGGAAAATTGTCCAAGCTATATGTTAATTATAAATAATAATAATAATTTTAATGCAAAATTCTGGATATTTTAGATAGTGATGAATTGAGTGACTCAGATGGTAAGAATAAAGCTTTGTTTATACTGGAAAGTTTATATATATATATATATATATATATATATATATATATATATATATATATATAGTTCCCCTTCCTGTATCTAGACTATTTTGGGCTCTCTTGGCAGTTGCCAGAAAAGGTATTACAAAAAGTTGGAACTCTAACTCAGTTCCCATGTTCAAAGAAGTTTTAAATTTAACAACAATGATATGTAAAACTGAAAAAGAAGTGATCAGAATAGATCTATAAATCATACTGTTTGTATAAGATTACCTTAATGAGTCAATATATTCCTATCATTGTATAACAATATGTGATGTTGAATTTCTTCCTTTCATTTCCTAAAAGAAGACATATAACATTAGAGTAACAGTGGTGTGAATCTGTGGTCATTTCATTTACAGATCTGCTTTAAATATAAAACTCCATTATGGGCAGTGCAAGCATATTTATGACTAGGGAAATCTTACCTCTCAACCTCTTAGCATAAGAAATCTGGAAAAAGCCTAAAATAATGGTGGGACGAATGTCCCAAAATAGGGACAGATTTTAGATTTTAACTATTACTCTTATAAACTTTGAAAGTCACTTGGGTAATATGATTTGTGTTAGCATGCATTTACTGAATGATACAAAGTCAGAAACTCAAATGTATATCATTATATAGTGACTTTAGTCCTTTGTGATTTGCCAGAAAAATACAAATTTTATGAGGGACAGGACAAAAATCTGAGGCAAAAATCTAGACAGTTGAGAGTATATGGTGGTGATATAAAACTGATAGCAGAGAGCTATGAGAGGAGTGTACAAATGAATGCTCAGTTTATTAAATTGGTGAGGAATGGGACATACATGCTATGGTATGGGTTTCCATAAAGATATAGGCATACAGTACAGTATATAGTACATCATGTGTAATGCTGACATCAAAACATCAATGTCAACATATGGCATTTATTATGGTGGGGGAGAATATTTGAGCTTGCAGAGGGATGTATTGCAGGTGAGAAGGTAGATATTCGTTTAGACATGAGTATTTCTAAGTGCATGTATTACAGTTGATTTGTTTCAGTAGGGGTGATATTCAAATGCAATAGTGAACTAGTAGTTAATTTCCAATGAAGAATATTTGCAAATCTGCTTTTAAAAGTAATGTATTCACATTCAGTATAAATTTCTGGAAATGTCATAAGAATATGTAAAACAATTTTGGATATAAAGTCTGTATAATATGACCAAAATAACCCAAATCAGCAGGGGTAGTGACACTAGCTTTTAATTTGCAATGTGTAGGTGCACAAAGTATATAAAAAAATGTGACCAACATTTGTCCATTGTTGTAAGAAAATTCTTCTGTATTGCATAGCTTATAAATAAAAGGATTGTGTCTAGATCTAGGGATGTCATTGTCTTCTTTTCTCAACCCTCAGTAGGCCACTCATTTAATATCATGTCCCCTTTGGCATGTATCTGTCCTTACACCTGCAACAACTAAACTGCCCACAGAGATAACTTACTAAAAGCATACAAGGCCTAAACAACATGTCTTACAGGGACTGACTCAAATTCCTGGCACTATACTTGATATCCTACAGACTGCTAAGAAGTTACCTGTGTCTGACATACAAGGCATACTCTGACCCATTACTGATGGATTTCCTGCACATTAACAAGTCTAAAGGCATCAGAAAAACTCTGTCTAGGGATTTAAACCTGTTATGAAATATCAACAGAATGGTTTGCAGGGACAGGTATATCTCACAGATGATACTGCTGCTGTAGAACAGATTTCTCATCGACATAAAGCAAAGATCATCTGTGTCCATATTGAAGTGCAACTTAGATCTATGGCTGAGAAACATAAATTTAACCCCAGGATTGTCCCTTGTGCTACTACTGGACAGAGGCAGCTCCTAAATACTTTATTCCATGCATGGCTCCCCTCAGATTAGGTATGCTCTGATCCCAGTTATTCTTGTTAGGGGTAATATATAACCAAATGAGGTTATTTCAAACACAAAAATGGAAGTTAGCTGACCTTAAAATGGCCCACAAGGGCAGCTAGCTAGTACTTACCTATGAACATGTAAATACTGTTTTTTTGGGGGGACCTTTTGGCACAGTGCAAGATTTGGCATCTATGATATTGCTGACCAAGGTCTAATTAGTATCGCAGGTGCAGTATGCCAGGGTGGGTGGAGAAGAGGATTAAGGGGATGATGGCCAGCTCCCTTCTCTGAGGAGCACACAGATTTATGTGCTGAATGCAGCCAGCTAATGAGAGATAGCTGCCAAATAGCCAAACAGTGTGATTTGGCACTGATGGTATCTTAAATGGGGTATGTATATAGAACTGTGCAAGCATTTCCTGCACCAATGTCATTGCACATCATATCTTTAGGACAGTGAAACTACAGGGTAGGGCGAAAAGATTAAATGTCTTTCTCAACACTAATATTCATGGAAAAGGTGCTGGTTAGATGTCATAGCTACTGGGACCATTATAGGAAGAGCCTGTGAAGTATCTCCCAGGACAGAGGTTAGTGCAGATCAAGGGGGATAAAATGAAAAAAAAAAACAGATTCATTCTTACCATACCAGCTTATCTAAGAGATGCCTCTCATTGATAAGTCCTGTGTTGAGCACCAATAAAGCTCCCCACATTCATGGCTCTTCAACCACCTATAGCAATGCATTCTGTAATATGCCTAAGACTGTACGTCCCCAGGGCCACTCGGTTTTCCCCATCACCTTTCTGGAAATCAAGCAAAAAGAAAACAAAATATGTATGATGCTTTAAAGAAGTACTGGGGTGGTACAGTTGTTCAGCAGGCAGTGTTTTCACCTCACAGCAAGAGATTTTCTGGTTTGATTCTTGTCTGGGGTGCCTTCTGTGCAGTGTCTGAATGCCCTCCCTGTGTTCATGTGGGTTTCCTCCAGGTGCTCAAGTTTCCTCCCACATTCATGCAGTAGGTGGATTGGACACTCCGAATTGGCTGTAAGTGTGAATGTGTGTGTGTGTGTGTGTGTGTGTGTGTGTGTGTGTGTGTGTGTGTGTGTGTGTGTGTGTGTGTGTGTGTGTGTGTGTGTGTGTGTGTGTGTGTGAGTGTGTGTGTGTGTGCACAGAGGTGGGAATATTCGCTTTAGGTGTTTGTTACTGTTGAAGTGACACCTTGACCCCATGTGCAAAAATGAAAAAAAAAAAAGGTTGTAGATGGATGGATGGATGGATGGATACAGATGCAGGTGGTGGAAGAGCTACTTATCCATAGTAGAATAGAGGGAGGATATTCCTGACCCATCAGTAATGTCCTTGATGTTAGATATAACAGATACATTCCTACTGATTTAATTGGTGCGTGAGAGGATCCTGCTTAATGGGTCTTAGCTTGTGGTTAATCTCTAGCAGTAACCACCAAGATGAAAACAGATGGAGGATTACACAAGCACAAAGTGCACGTTGCTGAGTTTTAGAGTTCTGACCTCTAAAATGTAGCCAGGCTACTAATTAGTGATCTATATGATATAATATTTGGTGAAGGTGTGTACCAAAGACAAAGTGGTCCCATTGCAGATGTCTGGATTGGCAACATTCTTCAGCTAGTACCAGAAACACTCTTCTTCTCTAGTTAAGTGTACTTTGATGACAGAATTTCCTAGTGGGAAATTACCCACCTGATGTTAAAAGTAAGGCAGTTACCAATCTGCTTGGAAAGTGTATTCTTGATAAATTCAAGCCCTTCATTCCCAAAGTGAAACAGCTGAAAAATTGGTGCATCATCCTGAACTTCTGCACCCACTACAGAAAGCACGTGTGCTGGACATGAATATCTATGGTGTGAAAGACATTTTGTCTTCTTAGGTTCATAGGTTGGTACTAGGCTATCAGCCCTAGGGCCTGTATAAGCCTAGCCATAACAATTCCCTGGCTATTTCTTCCCACAATATTTACTTCCCACAGACAGTGGTATCTGCCAGCACAAAGGCACTTGGGAATTTGATGGAATTTTTCAGTGACACTCCCAAAACAATCTTCTGAAAGAAATATTAGCTCATCCTGATACCTCTTCCCTGTGAAAGACCATATATAGCTCAGCACACATTGTTTAACCAGGTAGGAGGGCTGATCTGAAGACCATTTCTTGTCATGAATTGTACCAAAGACATATGAAAAATTAGGAATGACCATACGATTGGCAAAAATGTAATATCATGAAACAAGACTGACAGCAATATACAGACATAGTATGCAGAGGCTGAAAAATACATTAAAGAAATGGTAAGGAAAGACATTCAGTGAATTCATATAAGGTCTGTTCAAATAGATAGGTGAGGCATGCTGAGATTTAACACTATATGAGGAAAGAAAACAGTGAAAGGTAGCTCTGTGTTATACTGCTGAAAGTAACTACAATCCAAACTTATCTTTTAGAAACATTCAGTGGAAGATTACCAAGATTGATTCAGAGAACAGCTAACAGTGCTTTGTTCTTGGTTCATAGGTAAGTAGTAGGCTCTTTGCCCTTGTGGTCCATTTTTAAACCTAGCCAATTTACCTTTTTAAAATTTCAAATTAACCTCTCCAATTTGGTTATAGACTGACCTTACCCATCCATCTCATGGTCGATAATTATATATTACCCGTAAAGAGAATAACTGGCATCATGCCATAGATAATTTGATGGGACCCATACATGGGCTAAAACATTTAGAAATTGAATGTCCATTAATAGTACAGGAAAAAGTCCTGCAGTGTATTTTCTGTTTCCCACCCATTGGTCCAAGTTGCACTTGAAAATTGACAGGAAGTCTATTCTAGAACAGTGGTTTCCTCTGCGAGATATACCTGTCCCTCCAAACCATTCAGCTGATGTTGCAAAAGAGGTTTAGATCCCTTGACTGAATATTTCTGATGATATCTGACTTGTTGATTTTCAATAAATCCATCAGTATTGGGTTGGAGGATGCTTCGTATGAAAGGCACAGGTCACCTCTTAGCAGCCTGTAGGATACAAAGTATAGTGACAAGGCTTTGAGTTGTTCCATGTAGGACATGTTGTTTATGTCTTGTATCCTTTTAGTAAGGTATCTCTGTGGGCATTCTAGTGGTTGTGTGTGTCTGGACAGATACATGCCAAAGGTCGCATTATACTCAATGACTGGCCTGATGAGGGCTGATTAAAGGGTGACAATTACATCTCTAGATCTAGACACAATCCTAATAATTTGTTGTATAGAAATGCTTGCCCACTCTTGGTTGAGCCTCTGGCAGAGTTAATTTAAGAGTGATTCAAATGAATACAATAGATATACAATTTATAGGACAGATAAAACTAGAGATCTATTTAACCAATTCATTAGGTGAGAAAATTACATGAAAACAGGATGTTGTCCACAAAAATGCTTTTGAAAGCATGGTGTACTGCCAAGATTTGTGGTTATGTATAATTCAAATGCTGAAGAGGGCACAGATTCTTCACAACATTAAGGAAATACTTGACTGGCTGATGTTGGCAATAACTCTTCTGTTGTCACACATATGGTCAGGATGTGTAGAGATAACTGATACATGTACCTTAAAAGTGGAATAGCTGACACCCAAATTATGCAAACATGTGAGATATGTCAAGATCATCTTCAAGTTTCAAAGCTTTTTCCATTTGTAAACATATGTTTGCCAAGTGAAGGGCTTCCAAGCAGGCTGAATTATTTCTAGGCATTGACTGGCAAATCCTAGGTAGTCTTCTTCAAGAGCTAGGCCATAAAGTGGAGTTCTTTGTTATCTCAACCTTGTGCGACATTCTTAGCTTGGAATAGAAGAGTGCCATACATTATTAGAGACTTTATAGCCAGAAACCATGCCGTTCTTTACTTCAAGGGTCATGGTCTTTCTTCCATACCTTGTAAAGAGGTGTGCATCCAGTGTGAATGGTAGAAATGCACACAAGAGCCCTTCATGTTATGGGTGAAGAATGCATTTACTGCTACCTTCCCTATGCCCTGCTGAAGTGAGGAAAGAAAAATGGTAAAATGTACTGAAGGTAATGACCGCTCAGAACAGTCAGCTGTGTGGACTCATAATGCTGATAGGCCAGTATCACACTCCAGATACCGTTCACGAGAAAGGGCATGATTACTTACAAGTAATGATCAAAAAGAGAATCCATCAGGTGTACTGGTTGATGTCTGTGCAATCAAGAATTTGACAGGCATCATCTGTCTCTTTCCAGACCAAAAAGATGCTTTTATTTATTTAACATTTGATGTTATGTGATCCTATCTAGCCTACATTCTGTACTGATGGGCTCGGAGCCGATCCCTCGGCTTCGACTCGGCACGCTATGCTATAGAGCGAGGCCTCTTATTGGCTGAGCTATTTCTTATCCCAGGATGCACCACCACTAATCCCCCAGATCTCGTTTGCCACTTACAAGCTTAGACGTGGTCTCAACTTGGCTGGGCTAAGTACTAATTTATTTAGGCTTTTCCTGTCAGAAATTTGCTTGCTTTGAACCCAAAAGCTGTTTTAACAGCTATTGTTGTGATTTGAGTGTGTATTGAAAAGTTCTGTTGAGGAATTTGTGTTTTTCTTCAAGGGAAGGTTTCCCGTTTTAGTTAGAGGGGCCTTCCCCTGTTGCCTTTGCTATCTTAGTGTTTTATTTGTGGGTCAAGTATCCGTTTAAGTTAGAGGGTCTTGACTCTCTCTATTTCTGTGTGGAATTTTTTCTTGTACATCTGTATTGTATAAAAAAAAAAAAAAAAAAAAAACTTTATATTTTCTGTTTTAAACATTAAGTTTTGGTGTTTCTCTTTAGACAGGTGTGTTTTTTTCTAATTTAGTCATGTCCAAAGAGCATAAACCCTCCGGGTTTAAAAAATGCACGAGGTGTGGTTTTAAGATGTCCATAACAGACGACCACTCCTCGTGCGTTTACTGTTTAGGCGCCAAGCACCTACAAGAATCATGTAGCATGTGTCACGCCTTCTCATCAAGGGTCCTCCAGGAGAGGAAAAACAAATTAATCCTTAAGGGGTTAATCAAGCCATCCTTCGAGGAGGCTTTATCTTCATCTCCCTCTCCTTCAAAAAAGAAGAAAGCGTCGGCTCCGACCAGTCTGTCGGAACCGACTGCCAAAAAACCTAGGCAGACTTCTCCATCGGCTCCACGGACTTCGGAGCCAAGGGCGGAATGGTCTGCCTCGATGCCTCCAGCCTCGACCCCTCTGGTTTCGGAGCCGAGCACTGGGGCATCGAGAGGCGGGTCACCTTCATCGGCCCAATGATATTGGAGCCGATGAGGGTTACCGGCTCAGACTCTTCCCCTTCGGACCCGAAGTCCTTATCGGCACCGAGGGAAATTGCCTTGAGATCTCTCTCGGAGCCGATAGTGGTAGAATCCATTCGGAGCCAGTCCCCTAGCCCTTTGGAGCCAATGGAGAAATCGGTTCGGGCCCGATTGGTATCCTCCAGATCATCCAAGATGTCTGATTCAGACATCGACAGGGTGCTCCTAAGACTTTTCCAGTCTCCGGTGTTCCAAAAGCTAGTTTCGGCTCCAGCCCATTCGGCTTCGGAGCCGATGGCCCATCTTCCTTCTATGGTTCCTCCTCCAACAGCCTCGGCACCATTGGAGCCAATGCTGGTGGAACCGGTGGAGGTTTTAGGGTTGGGCCCGACCCTTACTCCAACTCCGGCTCTTGGGTCGGAGTTCAGTACACGGACTTCTTCCGTCGGCCCCGGGGGGGGATGCTTCGGGATTGATGTTTTCGGTCCCAAGTCTCCCTCTTGGTGCGTCGGCGGTGGGAGTGCCGTCTACTGTCGTGGCCACGGAGGTGGGACCCTCCCAGGATTCTGGTGGTCCCGCCTTCAGTGCTATGAGGAGTGCGTTAGCCAAATCTTCTTTGGCTACCTCCATGGTCTCCCCAGCTCCTTCCCTGCATACCGAGACTGGGTCTTTGGCAGTCCCCCTGTCCTTAGACAGCGGAGCCCTGGGGCCTGAGGTTACCCCCACTGGGGTTTCCCCCCCTCCTGGAGGTCCTTCTGAAGCCTCTTCGGAAGAACCCCCCAGGAAAAGATTGTGCAAGAGGAAGCACGTTGACTCCCCAGATGAGTCTCTTACATCAGACACTGATCTCGATGATGCAGAGGGGTCCCCTAAGTCGTCCTCGGATGATGTCTCCTTTGCAGACATCCTGGAAGCCCTTAAACAATGAGGCGGCTGGCAGTCCAAACCCCCTTCTGCTGATGAGTCGGTGTTCCTTAAGGCCTTCGGGGCTCAGCCCTACGCCTCCTGGGTGTCTCCACCCTTCGACGACCTCTTGGACTTGATCTGTCGAAGGGCGTGGGAACACCCAGACTCTGTGGAACCGGTGCCTGCTCGTCCGAATAAGTTCCTCTTGGCACCCCCTGAAAAAGAATTTTTAACCAAAGGTGTGGCTGTAGATGCTTTGGTGGTGGCATCTGCTACCCAGCAAGATGTAGCAGAGGCTTCTACATGCATCCATCCTCCTAATAAGGAGTCTAGGAGCATGGATCGGTATGGAAAGCGCACCCTAAGTTCAGCGGCCTTTACATTAAGGTCCTTGAACTACCTTACGCACTTTACTAGATTTCAGAGGGATCTGATTAAAGAGCTTTCCGATACCCTCTTGGGTAACCTGCCTGAGGAGCTAGCCCAGACAGTTGGCTCTCAGCTGGCTACATTGTCGTCCATTTCAAACTCGTCCATGAGGCTCATTTCTTATGTGGCCGAAGGGGCGAGTAGAGCGGCGGGTACAGGCATTGCTCTACGGAGACAAGCCTGGCTCCACCTGTGTCATTTCGCGGTGGCCTTTAAGTCTTCCTTTGCCGACGCCCCCTTTGATGGGTCCTCCCTGTTTGGACCCAAGGTAAAGGACACTCTGACCCGCTGCGAACAGGAGGGTAAGACTCTGACTGCCGTAGGGGCACGATTTTCCACTCCCATTCGGCCTTATCCCAAGGCTAAAAGAGGAGGGAAAATGTGGTTCCGTAGATCTCAGAAGCCTTACCCCTCTCAGCAGGATGATCCCCCTTCCAGAGGCAGGGAGGGGGAAATTCTTCTGGAAGACGCCATCCCAGAGGCGGCAGAGGCCCTCGCAACACTGGAGACCGCAAGTTCTTTCGTGGCTCTTCAGCCTTTCACAGTCCCTGAGGGATTGCCCGACTGTGCAGCTCCAGAGCCAGTCGGGGGTCATTTTTCGAAGCACCTGAAAGCCTGGGAAGGTATCACTCAGGACCGATGGGTGCTTCGAATTATCGCCGGAGGTTACACCATCCCTTTCTCTCACTCCCCACCTCAGTCCAAAAAAATCCCGGACCCGCCACCCAGTCAACGGGATACTGCAGCCTCAGAAGTTTCAAAGCTGCTGCAAAAAGGAGTCATCCAACCGGTCCCTGCAGACCAGATCGGATTAGGGACTTACTCAAGATTCTTTTTGGTGCCAAAAAAGACCGGGGACTTAAGGCCCATTTTGGACCTCAGCATCCTAAACCGCTCAGTCAGAAAGTCCAAGTTCCGAATGGTCACCCTACAAACCATTCTCCCATTGCTGGAGAAAGGTGTTTGGATGTGCTCCATAGATCTCAAGGACGCTTATTACCATATCATTGTACATCAAGCGTCCAGGAGACATCTGCGCTTCAGCCTAGGAGGCAGTCATTTTCAGTTCCGCGCGCTGCCTTTTGGTCTCACCACAGCCCCCAGAGTGTTCACCAAGTGCTTGGCAGTCATGACTGCTCACCTGAGAAGTCTAGGATTCCAGGTGTTTCCGTATCTAGACGACTGGCTCCTAACTGCCACCTCCAAGCATCTACTGCTGCGGAGTCTACAAGCCACTATATCACTGGGCAATTCCCTTGGAATCACCTTCAACTGGCCAAAGTCTGTGTTGCTGCCATCTCAACGAGTAAGATTCATAGGGGTAGAGATAGACTCAAACCAAATGCGGGTCTATCTACCTACAGACAGAATACAAACCATACAGACTCAAGTTCGAGCCTTACTTCCCAGGTCCAAAGCCCCAGCCAGGATGGTCCTGCAGCTATTGGGATCCATGTCCGCCATGATTCTTCTAGTCCCCTTGGCAAGGTTGCACATGAGAATTCTCCAGTGGCTTCTTTCAGCTCAGTGGTCCTTTCAGGAACTCCCTCTCAGTCACCTCATATGGATCACGGAAACATGCAAACGGGACCTTCGCTGGTGGCTAGTGCCCTCCAATTTGGATCAGGGACGACCCTTTGTTCCACCTCCTCCTGCGGCCACTTTGACCGCTGACGCCTCCCAGATGAGGTAGGGGGGGCATTCCCTGGGCAGGTCAGTCCAAGGCAAATGGCACCCAAAAGAGACCCTACTTCATATCAACATCCTAGAAATGAGGGCGGTGCTTCTGTCCCTCCAAGCCCTTCACGATTACCTTCCTCAGGGCATAATTGCCATTCACTCAGACAACATGTCAGTTGTCTGGTACCTGAACAAACAGGGAGGGACCAGATCCTATCCTCTCTGCAGAGAGGCCATGAGAGTCTGGGAATGGGCAGTCTCGACCAAACGCTTTCTAGTGGCTACTCATATCCCGGGCAAGTCCAATGTGATAGCCGACAGACTGAGCAGAAGCATCCTCTCTCCTCACGAATGGTCTCTGAACATGACAGTTGCAAGTCAGATTTTCAGCAGATGGGGAGTTCCGTGTTGCGACCTCTTCGCTACTCCACTAAATGCGAAGTGCAAAAAATTATTCTCCCTAACCCCGGCTCCGGGGAAGAGCCCCATGGACGCACTAGCCCGTCCTTGGCCCACCGGCTTGCTTTATGCCTTCCCTCCAGTTCCTCTCCTTCCCAGGGTGATCCAAAAGGCATCTCTCTTGGGGAGCAAAATGATCTTAATTGCTCCTTACTGGCCTCGTCAAGTATGGTTTTCCTATCTTCAGAAATATACTCTGGAAGGTCCATGGTTCCTGGATCAGATCCCAGACCTTTTGGTTCATCAGTCGGGACTATTCCACCAGTCCCTGCACACCTTAAAATTGATGGCTTGGCTCCTCCTCTTCCGACTATAGTCAGGAGTCATACATTGGATCCAGAGGTTGTACACATATTATCTTCGGCCCATAAGTCTGCTACAAAGAAACTGTATTCTAGCAAATGGAAAAGATTTGCTATTTGGGCTCAACTCCGGGGCCTGGATCCCATCACTATTCCAGTGGCAGAAGTGCTAAAATTTTTAACTTCTCTTTTCAATCAAGGCTCTTCAGTCTCTACTATCAGGGTTCAATTGGCAGCGATTTCTAATTTTCACGAATCGATAAACCCACCTTTAATGAGCAACAGATTGTGTAAGACCTTCTTGAAAGGTGCTGCGCTTTTAAGACCTCCGATTTCTCATCCTGCTCCTCCATGGGATCTCGATGTGGTGTTACGCGCCTTAACTTCATCCCCCTTCGAACCAGCAGCTACATGTGATCTAAAATTTCTATCGTGGAAGACTGCCTTTCTGGTGGCGATTACTTCTGCCAGAAGAGTTTCAGAGCTTCAAGCTTTGTCTGTAAAACCCCCGTATTTGGTTTTTCACAAAGACAGAGTATCTCTCAGGCCAAATCCTTCATTTGTCCCTAAAGTTTGTTCTAGTTTCTGCCTACAACAATCGTTAGAACTTCCAGTTTTTTTTCCAAAATATTCCAACAAAGCGGAATTCATATTCCACACATTAGATGTCCACAGGCAGTTGCGTTTTTATTTAGACAGGACCAAATAAACAAGGAAAACAGATCAGTTGTTTGTATCCTTTGCAGACAATAAATTGGGCAAAGCTGTCACAAAGGTCACTATTGCCAAATGGATCAGGGACTGTATTACTCAAGCTTACTCTTATTCTAACAAAGAGCTTACCACCTCTGTCAAAGCTCATTCTACAAGGGCTATGGCTACTTCGATAGCATTTCATTCTAAGCTTGCCATTAGTGACATTTGTGCTGCGGCTACATGGTCTTCCCTGCACACTTTCATTTCCCACTACAAATTGGATGTGGCATCTAGAGGACGAGCTTCATTTGGTTCCACAGTGCTCAGGAGTGTTTTCCAATGAGCCACCCAGGATTTAGATGCTAGGGACGCTGTCCCATCAGTACAGAATGTAGGCGAGATAGGATCACATAACATCTTTTAGTTATGTACTTACCATAACTTTAGATGTTTGGGATCCATCTCGCCTACATTCCTAATAACCCACCCTCCTTCCCCCTTCCTTGGAGATCAGAGGATATCAGAAGGTCTGAATCCTGTTGTTTCATCTTGAAACATCTAACAATGTTATATAATCAAGTTATGCATGTGTGCATGAATGCGGACAAACAAGATCTGGGGGATTAGTGGTGGTGCATCCTGGGATAAGCCAATAAGAGGCCTCGCTCTATAGCATAGCGTGTCGAGTCGGAGCCGAGGGATCGGCTCCGAGCCCATCAGTACAGAATGTAGGCGAGATGGATCCCAAACATCTAAAGTTATGGTAAGTACATAACTAAAAGTTTACTGGGAAAGTGACTAGGACAGAGCTCATTTTCAGTGGAGGCCCAGGGAGAAAGGGTTCAGATGTATGTCTTTGGAATGTGGGAGGAAACCAGAGCACCTGGAGGAAACTCATCTGAATGCAGGGGAAAACATGCAGACTCCAGGCAGAAAACACCCCAGCCAAGAATCGAACTAGAGAGCCTCTTGCTGTGAGGTTACAATGCTAACCTCTGCACCACCATGCAGCCTCATAAAAATGAATATGAAAATATGAAATGAAATGAAATGAAATGAGAATGAAACACCCCCACCTCCACCAAAGCGAGGATTGCCTCTACAGCCTCTTTAAACTGAGCCTGTCATAATACCTCCACTGAGTCAGGCAGATTCTCTGACAGAACTCTTTCTGGAGGAAGAGTGGTGAGCTTTATAGTTTAGTCTAAAGAAACAACAGTTTTAAAAATCACTAATTCTTTATGATGGCTCTTCGGTCAGTTATGGGCAGCCACAGCCACCTAGAGAGAGCTGTGGTGATGCAGCTGATGAGTTCTTCATGGCCGGCGTAGTTGGCATCAAAGTGTCAGTATGACACTTAAGGACCTTTGGCAGACTTTAAGAATGTGTAACACATACACACACACACACACACACACACACACACACACACACACACACACACACACACACACACACACACACACACACACACACACACACACACACACACTCTCTCTTTTGGTGTTGGATAGATGAAGAAGAGGAAGAAGCAGCAATAGAAGGAGGAGATGTACTCCAGAGAAGTGAAGACCTTCTTTCTCTTCAGGATGTCATCAACTATTGTTGGGAAGGCTGACCAAAGAAAAATCTCTAATAGAAATAGACATTCAGATTCATGTTCCTAATCTCTTATAGGGAAAATAAACTCAGCTATTGCATCTCATGCAGGCACATACCCCAGCAAAGAATCAGCTCAATCAAAGTTACAAAAATACATATGATGTTTCAGTATTGGAGCCATAGCAAAGTCTCACAAAGATTCTGTTTGAGCCCAGAGTCAGTGATGTCCCTGAACCTGTCGAGAGCTATCGTCAATAAATGGAATGGCTCTCTTGCCACAGTTGTGAAAAGCCTGAGACTACTTATCTAACAGTAAGGTGGGAACATATTTTAGTTTCTTGATCATGTGTTAAACCAAAGAGTTTATAGAGGAGTTTACACTTGATGGGTTAGTTAGATCCTCTGCCCATTCAGGTCGTGGGTTACAGAAGATACCATCCTCCTCGGGGGACCAAAAGGGAAAAATGAGGATGCCTTCAGTCTGCCTTGACTCATCTTGAATGACTGACTCTAGGGGAGGCATAACTCTACAGGAAGTTCTTAGCTTTCTTCCTCAAACTCCAAGAGTAATTTCTGGGGGGAGGGGTAACAGAGAAAGAAATCAGAGTCCAAGCTGTTTCTCTTCGGCCTGAGAGCAACTACAAAGGAATTTTCATTTGGAGAAAATGTGGATGGAAATGGATGCACCATCTTTGATTCAAAGAGATAGGGCCTCAGCATCTTCTGAGTATACACAGGATCCAGAGATAAAGAGAGTAGCTTGGTGTGTACTACTCATGGATGTAAGGTTGTCTGCAGAATCATAGGAAGACAAGCACATGATAGACTGGCAACTGCCTTTGTAACACCAGGAGTGGCCTCCTTATCATCTGAGCCATCATAAGATCCAGAGTGCAACAGAGCACCATGTTGTGTGTACAAATTCATATGAGGGCAAACATGTGATAGACTGGCAGCTGTTGTGGTGGCACCAGGAACCTTTCTGACTGCTAGCCAAATGCAGTGTACTCTGGAAGAGACCAGAACCTAGTACTGGCTTCATATCATACTCCCTAATTCTGCAATCCCATACCTGTTCCAAGCTCCCACCTGATATTAAACATCTTTTTGATGTCCAGGCTGGGAGGTATGAGTTTTAGGGTAGGGCAACCTAGTGAACCTTATTGCAACCAGGATCTGCCAGTTCATGCAGTGCAGCCATGCAGACTGGACCTTGGAGGCAAGTACTTGGTGCTAAATACCAGTATTCTGTGATCGTATAATTCCAAGTTTCCTTCCTTAGAATCAGGTTGGTTAACCACAGGATCCAGGCAATCTCCTGGGGACAGGATTATACAAGAATGCTAAGACAGCTGACTCCCGGGCTGAAGCCAAGGGAATGCCACCCATAGATTCTTTGTCCTCAATTGAAGTCTGGCTACTTTGGCATCTTCATACCTTTAAGAGTACCATCTTGGTATGTCAGCATCACACAGGTCAGTCACACTTGGATCTGGGTGACTCTTGTGGTCTCCAGTGGGGATATTCCTGCTGCAAAAAAGTCTCCATGTCTGCTCCAGGAGAGAGCAACTCAATCCTGATACACAGCTGCTTAAGCCTGAGTTGTCTGTACTCTAGTTAGTGTTCCAGCTACTATCCCAAAGAGACAGGCATCATCAATTATTTGTTTTTCAGTTCAGAATTCCAAGTACGTTGGCCGCTGGAGAAAGAATGGATAGAATACCATATCAGTTAAGCAGAGAAAAAAATCAGTGAATACAGTTTCAACAGAAACTAATGAATAGCGCAAGCATTTGCACACATTACTAAAATATTGTTTTTTGAGGTGGCAGCTTTCTCATGTCTGCCATACCTTGTACTTCTCACTCTAAAATAAAGAACAATGACATCACTACATCTCTGACTTATTTGATGAAAAGTAAACATGGCAACTACCATACCAGCCATATACCAGAATGGATTTTTGTTATTAAAATAACAGAGAATGTCGGGTCAACCTATATAACACAAAAATACAAAGAAACAATTTATTTTCTTAGTTAACTTGCCTTTGTTTGTCAGGTAAGTCCAAATGGGCAAAGCCTCTTTTCAGCAGAGGCCTAGAGAGAAAAGTTCCACATTGCAAACATTTAAATAACTCATTAATAAAAGTACACTGTAACATTCAGGAATATATAACTAATAATGGATTATCATGTTGCATTCATTATATGGTATTTGCAGCCCATAAAGCTCAGACACACCTGGAAAACATCATATATCCCACATATACAACTCTCACACATCAGTAGGACAACAATATTCCCACTATAATATTACTATATGCATATTATAGCCAAAGTGTTACATTCATTTGAGACTCATGATCAGGGGATTACAGTCATAAACGTGTGAGTATTTAATGATATTTATTTTATTTGACTGCATGAGGTGGGTAATGGGAGATGGTACAAGGACAGTTCTGTTCTATTAATAGCCTATTATTTCATTGGGACTGCGAATTATAAACAGGATAAGATGTAGAATACGAAGAGGTCTTGGCAGTGGTGGTATTTCAAGTGCTGGACCATTTGTTTGAGAGTATGTCATCAAAGAGACTTTAAAGATGAGATATTTTAATATCTGCTTTGTCTGAGTTCCACAGTTTAAACCAAGAAACCACGACTTAAAACAAAACAAGCAGCCCAAGGTCCCGACTCAATTCTGCTCACTCGTTCCAAAAATACGAGAAACTCCTCCGTGAATGAATGGTTTAATAACAGCCAGAACACAGTACAAATATCCAAACAGAGTATCAGGGTTAAGCGCTTTCATCTAAGAAATTAGACTTCCTCAGAACCCTTAACAAAATAGGAAATTCAATTATATACCCATTTTTGGCGCCAAAAAGTTTTTAAAAAGACACTACATCAATATAGATAAAAATATATATAAATTTATATAAATTTACATATACACTAACAAATAATTAAAATGAGCATATAATAATATATAAATATATATACTTATGTATATAGAAAAGGTTTTATACTTATAAAATCATTTACCCCTGGGTAACAAGTGGCATTAGCCCTAAACTGCCAAATTGCCTTTTTTTTTTGGCTAAATTCACTTTCCAGTTCCCCCCACAAGGGTAAATGTCAACCCTATCAATAATTAAAAACTTAAAAAAGTGGGTATTGTCATGTAGAGAAATGTGATGGGCTAAGGCGTTTTTAACATCACCCTTCTTAATTTTGTATAAATGCTCGTAAATGCGTTTTCTAAATGTCCTCTCGGTCTTACCGATGTAAAACGCCGGACATTTAGAACACAATGCTAAATATAGCACCCTAGCAGTCTGACAATCACCTCCGTAACTCTTAACATAAGTTTTGTTAAAATTTCCAAGTCTAACCCCCCTACTTCCAAAAACAGATGAACACTGACCACATCGCCCACATTTCTTAGTGATATTAGGACTAAATCTTGGAACCTTTTTTAATTCAAGTAGATTTTTAATGTTAGGGCCTGTTCTGTAAACAAAAATAGGTTGATTGCCTAAAATGTTCATACAGTCATTGTCTGATTGTAGAATTTTCCAACTTTCAAAGATTATGTTTTTAATGAATTGTACAGAGGGGGAATATGTCAGAACACAGACTCTGGAAGTTTGTGTAGAAAAGCCTGAACAGTTGTTCCTAATTAAATCCCCTTTTTCTAAAATGGGGAAAAATTTATTACCCCATTCACGTGTGACATATGAAATAATGTCTCCTAACACATCATTCGGGTAACCCCTGTCCAAAAACATAGATCTAATGAGTTCTAATTCTTTGATCATAACAGATTTATTTGAAGACATACGGGCAGCTCTAACACATTGCCCCTTAAATATATTTCTAAACGTATACCTTGGATGGTCACTTGAAAAATGTAAATAATTGTTTGAAAAAGTGTTCTTTCGATAAATTCTAGAATCGAAACCATTAACTGAATGACTGATAAAAGTATCCAAATAGGCAATCCCTGTAGTTGAAAACTGATGTGTAAACCGTAAAAAATCTGTAGTCTGGTTAATGTAATCCATGAATTCAGAAATCTCAGCGACAGACCCTTTCCATAAGACAAACAAATCATCCAAATATCTACTATAGAAAATGATCTTAGAAAAATATGGGGAGGAAAAAAGAAACTGTTTCTCCCACTCATACATGACGAGGTTTGCAAAGATGGGTGCACAAGATGCACCCATCGCTACCCCTTTTGTTTGCCTATGGAATTCCCCTTCGAAACTAATGTAATTGTGGTCCAAGACCAAAGACATCATATCAACCAATAAATATATACGGTCCCAAGTAAAATCTGAAATAGATCTTAGACTGCTTTCAAAATAATTTAATCCTATTTCTTTGGAATACATGAAAACAAATCTACAACATCGATGGTCAAAAATATTAATTCCTTGTTCCACAATTCAGGTGATAATTTCCCCAAAAATGACCAAGAGTCCTTGACTAGATGGGGAATCCTCTCATATAGTGGTTTAGTCCATCGGTCAATCACAGTACCTATAGGGAAAGTTTTGGATTTTCCACCTGATACAATAGGTCTGAAGGGCGGATTCAAAACACTTTTGTGGACCTTAGGGATCCCAAAAATAGTTGCCAAAATAGGGAATTCGACCTTAATGAAGTCATAAATGTCCTCAGAAATCCTATTATTAAGTAAATATTCCTCAATTGCGAGGTCAATTTTGCGATACCCTATATTGATTTCATTGAGCGAAACTACTTCATAATTCCCTGAATCCAACACTATTTTAGTCATGGCATTGACGTAGTCCACTTTGTTAAATAGGACAACGCCTCCCCCCTTATCAGGTTTCATGACCCTGATGTTGTTATTAGATAGAAAAAAGTCCAGACAGCCACGTTCATCCTTGGTGAGATTATCTATACTATCAAAAAGGGGAACATGATTGTTGATACTATTGAATCTATAAATATCCTGACATATCATTTGATCGAAAAGTGCAACCTTAGGATGGGAAACAGGTATAAAAGTACTTTTTTTGTGTAACGACAATCGGTTACTGTTAATATCCATGTGACTATTTTTATCATTCTTAAAAAACATAGCCAAATTTAGACGCCTACAATATAATTTAACATCTTTAATAACATTAGTTATATTCATCTGATTAGTAGGCACAAATTTAAAGCCTTTTGAAAAAAGTTTGAACATTTCAGGGGTAATATCTACATTAGCATAATTAAAGATGTTAAACCCAGAGTGAGAAAAAACAATCTGTTTTTTACCCTTATAAGAAGAATCTAATAAAGTCCGTACTGAACAAGTGCTAACATCAACATTATGGATGCTTTTTACCACCTCTTGTTGTTCGACAGTAACCGTGTCTTTGGGGCAGGAAAAAAGCGCCCCCCCCTGAAAATTAGAATCCTTATCACAAAACCTGTTATTCCCATAATTTTGGTTAAAATTAATATTATTAAACTTCCTACCTGTAACCTTCCTATCTTGGGGCCAAATATAAACATTGTTGTTATTATAACTGTCCAAATCCCTAGAAATTTTTCTACACTTTCTATTATATATATTCTTTACCCTTTGTTCCGCAGAATAAAATTGCTTATTGTATAAATCAGACCATTCAAAAAAACTTTTATCATGTGTGACATCATAATCTAATTGTTCCACTTCATTGATCAATTTAGACAGTTTTTCATCATTATTTTTCAACAATAAACGCATATACTCAAACCCAAAACCATCAAAAAGATTATTAAAATGAAGCTTCACACTATCTGAATAGTCAATTCCTAAGGGTAATTTAAAAAACCGAAGCCCCTTTGGAACAATGTTTAAACCCAAACATTTTAACAGGTATGCATTGTCCAATTTGATGCATTTTATAGTAAACAACTTTTTACCAAGATCAAAAATCTTTTGTTTAATATCCACTGTATCCCCTTTGTCCAAAACAGTTCTCCTGTCACCATTGTCCCCAAAATCAAAGTTATCCTCCAGGAAATTGTCCAAGGTATCCAGCTTTGTAGAAACTCCACCAATACCTTTCCCTGAATGAATAACTGTCTTTTTATTTTTACAAATGTTAGTATTGGTGGCCACTGACGAAGAATTGAGTACTTCTTGCCCCAAAATTTTTCAACATTGTTCGCCGTAGTATGTTTAACTGAAGGGCACATACCTGCATAGGTTTTAGTAGCCATAGGTCTCTTAGAACGAGCACCCATTCTCTCGTTCTCATCGTGTATTTGGTACAAACTGAAATCAAAGGTAAACTCACACTCCTCGTCCCTGTTCAGTAGGCTTCTACCAGACACCACTTCTTTTAAATCAAGATGTTCAAAATGTTCCTCCGGTGGTGAACGTGTCCCTTTTGTATTAGCCTGTTGACCGTTCGGAATGTGAAAGTGGTCACTAGCAGCCGAAAAAGAACGGTTACACAATCTCAGGCTGGAAGCATTATTGTCACACTCAGCTATATTTAAAATGTTACCAGTTCTACCGATAGCTGAGTTACACTGGTTACAGTCATTGGTTAGCGTTAAAGAATGCTCAACTAACCCAATGAGACGGGCTACTTCATCCTTTAACCCGGAAAGCTCCGCTCGTAGTGAACCGATCTCCTCTTGAACAGGAACAGCAGGAGTCCCAACCGAAGGGCTAGCCATGAATCAACACCGTAAATTAAACCAAGAAACCACGACTTAAAACAAAACAAGCAGCCCAAGGTCCCGACTCAATTCTGCTTACTCGTTCCAAAAATATGAGAAACTCCTCCGTGAATGAATGGTTTAATAACAGCCAGAACACAGTACAAATATCCAAACAGAGTATTAGGGTTAAGCGCTTTCATCTAAGAAATTAGACTTCCTCAGAACCCTTAACAAAATAGGAAATTCAATTATATACCCATTTTTGGCGCCAAAAAGTTTTTAAAAAGACACTACATCAATATAGATAAAAATATATATAAATTTATATAAATTTACATATAGAAACATATGGAAATATAGGGACATTTAGAAAACGCATTTACGAGCATTTATACAAAATTAAGAAGGGTGATGTTAAAAACGCCTTAGCCCATCACATTTCTCTACATGACAATACCCACTTTTTTAAGTTTTTAATTATTGATAGGGTTGACATTTACCCTTGTGGGGGGAACTGGAAAGTGAATTTAGCCAGAAAAGAGGCAATTTGGCAGTTTAGGACTAATGCCACTTGTTACCCAGGGGTAAATGATTTTATAAGTATAAAACCTTTTCTATATACATAAGTATATATATTTATATATTATTATATGCTCATTTTAATTATTTGTTAGTGTATATGTAATTTATATAAATTTATATATATTTTTATCTATATTGATGTAGTGTCTTTTAAAACAAAAATGGGTATATAATTGAATTTCCTATTTTGTTAAGGGTTCTGAGGAAGTCTAATTTCTTAGATGAAAGCGCTTAATCCTGAAACTCTGTTTGGATATTTGTACTGTGTTCTGGCTGTTATTAAACCATTCATTCACGGAGGAGTTTTTCGTATTTTTGGAACGAGTGAGCAGAATTGAGTTGGGACCTTGGGCTGCTTGTTTTGTTTTGAGTTCCACAGTTTAGCAACAGATACAGAATATTGACAGTCACTATTATGACTTTTAGAGTTTTGGTTGTGTACTAGATGCTGGTTTACTAAGCCACTTGGTGGTGGCTGTGCATCTTTCTGGAGTATAGAGAATGTTGTGGATAATCTTAAAATGCAAAAAGGCTAGTGGAGTGAATTGTCGCTCAGTGATATGTTTGGTTATTTTGGTTACTTGTAAACTTTGCAATTTTATTATAAGATTGATTCAGTTTAGCTAGCGGAAAGGACTGTAGGTTAATGAAAATTGATGAGTCATCTTCTTTTTTCAATAATCAATTTAAGTAGCAAGTAGCCATCAACAGGATATTAAAGAGTAATGGGAAGGAGGCTCTAAAACAAAAGGAAAAGCCTCTAAAAAGTCAAGGACTGCTCCTCTCACTCAGCATGATTATTTGCCTGTTTAGGCCCCCATCCCACACTGGCAACTGGTTCATCTCTCTTTGTCTTCCTTTGTGGCACCAGATTGTTACAGACAGATATATTTTTTAAATGTTATCCAGCAGGGTTACACTTGGCAATGGGAATTCCTGCCTCTTTTCGAGGGGATTCCTTCCTTCCCAGTGAACTATATCTCTCGCCTTCCTCCCATTCTGCACCAGATGCTGGCACATGGAGTTATAGAACCAGTACCTCACTGCATTAATGCAAAGGCTTTTATTCAAGGATTCTTCTGGTATCAAAAAAGAAAGGATCCTGGAGGGCTATAATATTTCCTAAATCTTTTTGTCAAGTTTCTGATGTTCAAATTCTCTCTTCAGTCACTTTTACTTTTACTTCTTCCCCTAGCTCTCATGATAAAGCTAAATTTAAAGGATATTCGTCATTACATCCCTACTGGTAAGCAGTCCCAGCATTTTTTATGATGTGCTGGTTCTGGCTTACATTATCAGTTCTCTGTCTTACTGTTTGGACTTTATGTTGTGCCAAGGATATTCACAAAGAGTCTAGCTCCAGTCATTGTTTATTGCAGACTTCAAGGCATTCACATCTTTCCATATTTGGACAATTGTTTAAACATCGCAGACCATTTTTCCAGCTGTCAAGAGTCTTTAGCAACTGTTCACAGAATCTTCTATTCAGTCTAGGATTTCAAATAAACTTTCAGGCATCTTCTCTCATCCATTCTCGTAGAATTGCATTCATGAAATGTGTGTCATATTCTGCACAGGGAAAAGCCCTTCTTCCCCAGGCAAAATAGGGATGTTACAACAGATGGTCATCAGCATCACTGCTGAAGTAGCCTTTAGTCCTGTGAGTTATATACTGCCAGATATATAACGGACAGACAGTTTTGCAAAGTTTCTGGCTTCCCGCCACACATGTACCCAGGCTGCTGTAGCTTGACCTCCAAATAGAGAACAGAGCCAAAAAAAAAAATTAATAAAAAAAAAACACTCTACTTTATTACTGCCCTTATGAGCGCTCCTGCAGGGCTTCAGAGAATCTATTGTCAGCTACTACATATTTTTTATTTTTTAGTCTATATTTTTTCAAGAATTGGGACCAGGTCTCTTTAAGAAGACTGGTATTTACTATGTACTATTTTACCAAAAATGTCTCATCTGACAAGACATTTTTAGCTGAGATAGATTATTTGGATTTAGGGCATTAAGTTTTGTTAAAAGTCTGCTGCTTTTGTACTAATTGTGTTCTTTTTAGGGAAAGTAAGTATGTTACTGCTTGTGCACACTTCATGGCAACTTACCTTCAAACCGTCTCCTTCAAGCTGTGCTTATCAGTGCAAATGGTACTCCTGTATATTTTGAAAGAAAACTGCACTGTTTTTGCATTCAATTTGGAGATTTATTGGGACTCCTTGGAGAAGTGTATGTGTAGTCCTTGTGGACACTTTAGTGACAACTTACCTTCTGACCAACTCTTATCATCTGCACCTAATGAAGAACGGGTCTCTGCCTTGGCAAAAACATGGAAACACTTATTGGTCCTTCTGTTCCTTTTCCTGCTTCACCTATAAACAGAAAACTGCTAGGGAACTCTCATTTCCATGGAACACACCAATGTAGCCCTTGCTACTACTACCAAGGACTGGGGATTAGCCACATCCTCTGCAGCTGTTTGAGTGTCTATTCTGGACTTGGAGGAACAACTTTCTTTGGGCTGGGGAGTTTCATCAGGCAGCTCTTCCTGGTGTGGCAGAGGTTAGACAACTATTTCCCGGGTTGAAGTGCCATCCTTAAGTTGGTTACCAGCTAGGATTATCCCTTGAAAAAATAAATAAAGCATTATTCATAATTCTTCTGAAACAGTAATTCTGTAATCAAAAATGAATTAATTACTTTGGCTAAAGGCTTATTGCAGGCATTTGATGCAGTGGAATAGCATGGAGACTTGGTTAAGCAAGATAGTTCCACAATACCTGAGGATCTTTTATTAGAAGATAGGGACAGGAATTCGTTTTTTCTTCATGTCCCTGATTATCTGAGGAAAGTGATTCCATTTCTCCTGTAGAATAATTTCTTTTGCTGAGAGTGAATAATTTATTTCTGTGGGAACAGGTGGATGCTCCAACTTTTTAAGGAGATATTATGGCATGTTGCAAGTGGATATGACACACTCTACTCCAATTCCTCCCATTATGCCAGTCTTGGAGGATGCTTTTGACTTAACCTGCAATAATCTTGATTGTCAATTTTCAGTCCCTAAAAAACAGATAGACTTTATAAAGTTCATCAATCTAACAAGTCTGTTTTCTCATCTTTGATCTGACTCAATAACTATTTTTATTTGTTCTCCAGCTGCTAATACATTTTGGTTACTGCTAATCTTTCTCCTTTTGACAAGGATTGTAAAGTCTTTGGCAGGTTTGGGTAGAAAAGTTTTTTCTTCTACTTTACCCTTCAGAATTTTTAACTATCAGGCTCATGTGTTGAAGTACTTTCAAATGGCAATTCTATTCTGAATACTATTATTACTAATATTTCTCAAGTATCTAAACATTCTTTAGTGTGTATGATTTTGCTGACTCTGTGTCCAGGGCTGCAGCTACTGCTACTGTGATGAGACATGTTGTGTGGGTACATGATCAGAAGTTTTCAGAGGAGTTTTAATCTGAGATTTTAAATTCTTCTTTTGAGTAAGGAGGTTTTGTTTCATCCTTATGCTACAGGTACTCAAACAGTTTGATTAAAGAGGCAAATTGATTCAAGAGGTTACTGAGATGTTTCAGCTCTCTTTTCTTAAATCTACTAAATCCTTTGGTTCTTTTTTTTTTTAAGTAAAACAAGCAAACCTAAGAAGCTTTTGACAAGCAGGTCTCTAAGAAAATGTGTCAAGAATGTTTCTAAGAAAATATGTCAGGAGGGATCACATAAAAAGCAGAGATCCTTTCAGAAAAAAAGAGACAGGCCTTCAATTCTGAATGACTTTAAGAGCACCCCCCCTTTCTTGCCACTTCCTTAAATTTTTTTCCAAAGGCTGACTCTCAGTGTTCCCCTTTGGCATCAGATTGTCTCAGACAAGTGGGTTCTGAAAGTAGCTCAGGATGGTTACTAATGGTACCAGGAAGACTTAACCCCCTTTTCAGGGGAATTCCTTCTTCTCCAACAAACCAGACAGAACTGTTTCCTTTACTTCTAAATCATATGCTTTCCTCAGGGTTACAGAACCTGCCCCACTAAATCAGCAGAGGAAGGGACGGATTATATTAAATAATGTTCTAGTGCCAAATAAGGATGCAACCTGGAGACCAGTTTTCTCACTGAAAGTGCAAAAGTTCAAGATGTTGAAGTTACGAGGCCTGCTACCTCTCATTCCTCATTATGTTTTTGGTAACTCCAGATCTGAAAGGTGATTATCATCATATTCCCATTGCCACAGGATTCAGAGCTTTCCCTGGATTTGTCTTAGTTACATTATTAATTCTTGCATTACTCATTGGGTTATCTGTAGCTCCAAGAGTATTTACAAAGTGTCTAGTTCCAGTGATGGCTCACAGCAGACCGCAGAGCATTCACATTTTTCCTTATTTAGATGACTCGCTTATCTTTGCAGAATCTTTTTCCAGGTGTCAGAGTCCCTTAAATGGGTTACAGATTTCCTTCTCCGCTATTGTTTTCAAATCAACAGTCAAAAATCCTCCTTAATTAATTCTCAATGGATAGTTTTTTCTAGACTGTCCCCAGCAAAATGCATCCCTAACCCAGGCGAAAGTAGACTTGTGTCTGTAAGTCTTCCTGAGTTTCTCCAGTCAGTCTCATATTTCAGACAAAGAGTTTTTCTAGGATTCATACATTTCTTATGATTACTCTTGCTAGGTTACACATGAGAAAAACGTAGCATTTTTTAAAACCTGTATTGGCCCAACACTCCTGTCTTCTGGAATTTCAAATTCCAATCTTGGGTTTTGTGAAGAAGGAAATGCTTTTGTGGAGAGAATAAATTTCCCCGAATGCAGGTCTCCCATTCTCTCTCTTCCAATCACTGCCATGTCTGTTACATCAGACATATTGGAGTTTGCTTGGGGTGCAATTTCCATAAGGTTAAAACAGCAGGGTCTTTGGAACAAAACAAACTAAAATGCATAAATGCCAATGAGATGCTGGTTGTGATCTATGCCATATAATTTCTTCATCATCTGTTCTCCCTTGAACCTCTGCATGTGGTTACAGACAACATAACAGTGATGTGATGTATAAGCTAATAGGGGGGTACCATGTCTTACCCTCTGTTTAGGCTGGCTATGGTAGTTTGGGAGGTTATTCTGAAGAATTGTTTAGCCATGCAAGCTTCAAGCATTCTTCCAGAGAGAAATGTAGTGGAAAATAAGCTGAGCAGGATCATGACAGACCCACACAAATGGATATTGAATGAATGGGTCTTCCAGGATTTGATCTAGTTGTGGGAAACACATCAAATAGATTTATTCACCTCCTTTCAAAACAGACAACTATGCAAATTCTGTAAAAGTACCCCTTGCAGGCAGCTCTGGAAAACAGATGTTTTTTTCAATGTTGTGGTCAATAATTTTCCTTTATGCTTGTCTACCCTTTCCATTAATTTCCAGGGTGATTCTAAAGATTCAGAAGGATTCTCCAAAAATCATTGTTGTAAATCCCTTCTGGCCCAGGCAACAGTGTATTTCCCTTCTAATGAAATTGTCAATGGGTAATTGCCACAAGCCTTCTCACAGGCTGGATCTACTCTCAAAAGATAAGAGGAATTTGTTGCTCCCCATTTTGAAACAACTTCAGCTGTCTAGCTGATTCAGTTTTGATACCCTTTAGGCATTTTGTTTCTGAGGACATGCAGCAAGTACTAAAGGAGGCAATAAAGCTTGCTACTCGGAAATATTATGTTGCTAAATGGAAAAGATTTACTAGTTGGTGGCATGCTAATAACCAGGGCCAATTTGGAGACTCTGTACTATTGGTTCTTAAATATTTGTGTGAGTTACTATCATCTGGCCTTTCTTATTCCTTGTCATCTATTTCAGCATGTCTGCGTATGCCCCCCCCTTTCTTCTCTGTCTTTCGTCATGCAGTTCTGGAAAGGGGTTTTACATGTAAGACTACATAGGAAACAGGTGCCACCTACTTGTGATCTTATGGTTTTGCTAAAAAGTTAACTTTGTGTCCCTTTGAACCAGCTTATCAGGCTGATTTAAGGTTCACAACTTGGAAGACAGTTTTTCTTCTTGCTTTGACATCTGCAAGATGAGTATCTGAGTTGCAAGCTGTCATGGTGGATGAAGCCTATTTGGTTTTCCATAGAGACAGGGTTTCTTTAAGAATGAATACTTCATTCATGATAAAAGTTATTTCAGAGTTCACTTTGAATCAAGCTGTCAATCTTCTAGTTTTCTACCCTGAGCCTAAAAATCAGTGTGAAAGTATTCTTCATACTTTGTACATGCAAAGGCAACTCAGGTATTATCTTGACAGAGCAAAGTCCTTTAGGAAAGTTGAACAGATGTTTCTGTTCTATGGTGTGATAAAGGAAGGACAGCCTCTGTCAAAACAGGCTATTTCCAGATGATTGTCCCTTGCTATTGCTTTTTGTTACTCCCAGCATGGTAAATTACTTCCATAGGATCAAAGTACATTCGATTAAAGCCTTGGGGGGATTCGATAAAGCCTAAACGGTCATGTCTGACCATGTGTGTGTCACGGTGTGACGAGCACATGGCCATAAAGATTTTTAGATTCAGTAAACTCCGCTTAGTGTGTGCACTCATATGCAAACATGGCAATATCCATGGCATGCAAATTACAGCATAAGTAACTGAATTGTATGCTAATGAAGCCAACCAACACGGTGGAGTGATTTAACAATCTGTAAAGCAACAGTATAGACTCCATGCTTGTGTTGCCCATGTATTCAAAAGTTTTCTGAATATAGCCACAAAAGGAGTCTACATGGAATCAAGACCAAGTAAAAGTCCATAGATTTGTACAGAATTGACTGTAACATATATAACCCCCCACACATTATAACATTATTAGACATAGTGGATGCTAGAAAATTAGATTAATAATAGCAATAATTCCTTTTTAAGTGCCATGACATAAATGCAGCTTTGCTCCCCCACCCTCAAATGAAGAATGTACTTGTAACTAATGTAGATCTCTTAAAGTGTAAACCCCATGAAACATGCCATTCATATTGTCATGTAAGCATATGCAGTATGTATCTTACAGAATACAGTCAAATTTTATCAAAACCTACATTCTTCTGTGCAGATATACAGAGAAGTAATACCCTCCCGTGAATATATGACATTGAGCTCCCCTTCAGTTTCTCTGCCTACACAGTTACCAACAATGTAGATTTAGGCCTGTCAGCACTGTGAATATGAAAATGAGGTCAAAAGTTATTAGAACTGTTGGATCCCCCCAAAAAATGTAACTGTAGGGATGCTCACTTCATGTAGACACTTCCACAGTGTTCGTGTTCAATGAATGGCAATTAGGGTGTGTGTCAAGTTACACTTACCGAGGTGTACATGTAGGTCTGTGAAGTGTAAAAGTGCATTCAAGCAGTGCACAATTCACAAGTTCTGTTTCATCCTCGTTATTGTTTGTTAAAATGTATTGTCTCTGTCCATTTTAAGTTAAAATTTCTGTTTTAATTTGTATCATTCTTTGCACAATGCAGCACTCAGTGCAACCACGGGAAATGGAAGAATGAATTGCGGGTTTCTCAATGCTTGTCATATAACTCTTCCTGTGGCAGCATGCGTATGTGTAGCACTAGAGTATAGAAGGTCCTGAGTTCTAATACAGGGTATGCAAACTTTCCCTCACTTTTTGAGCTGCATGTTTGCATGATATCACAGTAATGGAGAAAAGTAATAGCAAGATTACTTGTGATGGTACACTCAGCAGTGTGCTGGTGTGCATCATGCACTAATGAGCATCAATGGAGTTGATATATTCAGTGAAGCAGCAGGTGTTTTTCATAGGTGCTAATTACACCATATCCATGTAGTCTCCATTCTGTTTTTTTTTTCCTGAATACGTCAATACCATGGAAGTAGATACAAGGAAATTATAGCCCTGAAATAAAATTGTGTCAACTGCTGCATTTGCAAGGTAAGTCCTGAACCTAGAATGTATTCTTTAATAATATTATGCCATATCCTTGTATTTCTTAACTTGGTGCAGTAATCAAGTAAACAGTGGTGGATTTGTATAGAAAGTACATTAACATGTGACAGCAGACACTTATTTTACTTGTATGTGTCCATTATTAGGTTTTTATGTCATATTCTTCCCGTTTTTTAATTGGACTTTTTGCATGATTCGTTGCATAGTGCAAACATTGGAAGTGGGGAATTGGTTAAGTTTATCTGGTTTATGCGAAGGATGGTGGACCACCTAGGAAGCAGACAGCCCAAAATAGAAACTGGATACATTCAGTGAATGTACCTGGTCATTGTGAAAAATGGGTCTGGAGTACAGATGGCACTGCGTTCTAGGTCAGAGTGTGCAACTTTTGTTTTACTGCTGTGACATTGCAGTTTACAACAATGAAGTGCAACATAGAGAACTGTTTCTTCAATGTTCTTGTGGCAACAGGTGCAAGTGTAGGACTGCCATACACATGGTCCTGGGATCGAATACAGCATATCCTATACAGTATTACTTTTACTGATGGAGTAATCTATGTACTGCCACATTTATCATCCAATGTATGACTGCAGGTATACTGTGTATTATGGTCCCGTAAATGTATTCCTGCTATCTGGACTGACATTGCTTTAACTTTTGTGAAATACACCCACACAACTGCCTATACATGCATTTTACTGCCACTGTTGCATCCTGCTTGTCAGACATTAGCAATGTGGCTCAGATTTGTGCACTGCTTACCTACACAGAAACAGGTATAACTCCTATGTGTATACACTTTGTTAACCACCGCGCAAATTGCCTCTCACTGTGCTATGGAACTGTAAATATCATGCTTTCTTATTTGTCCATTTCCTTTGTATGGCATCTAAGTACATGTAGAAACACTGCAAATTGAGGCCACATTCTGAGTATACGTATTCACAATACATACATGTGGTTGCTGCCCCCCCCCCCCCAGCACCAAGCAGTTAAACCTTGGGGTTTCAGTAATTTTTACACACATATATCAACCACACTGCAAAGTGCAATGTATATTGCTGTATGCTCCATCATGGACAGGCCACGTTGGTGGTGCTGACAGCCTTGCTCTGCTAAACTCAAACATCCAACTATGCTCAATAAGGGTCCTTATGTTTTAACACAGGCAGGCTTCTACACACCCTAATGCTGTTAGGCTACTGGCCTTATATGAATCTATGAATCTGTGTGCCTGTGCAGACCTCCCAACCTGTTGCCCCCCACATGGCCTGCTGATGTCATGTACTATAAGTTCACCTGCAGCCATGTAAAAGTCTGACTTGTTCATTGGAACTTGCATACAATACTGAGTTCTGTAGCCTGTGTACTTAGGTAGGGGCTTTGTTCTCACTGCGGTCAACTGTATATATGTGTATCTAGCCAGAAGAGCCAATGTATATCTTGCACTTACCACCCCAATCCCATAAATTGACACTTCCAACTACCTACACATCCATTTCAGGCAGGCCTTCCACCTTCATCTCTCCAACATGTACTGCTGATGTCATCCACTATAAGTTGACCTGCAGCCATGTAAAAGCCTTGTGCTGTAGTACTTGCATAGTGTACTGTGTTCTGTAGTCTGTGCACTTAGGTAGGGGTTTTGTTTTCACTGCATTCAACTTGGGTGTGTGTGTGTGTGTGTGTGTGTGTGTGTGTGTGTGTGTGTGTGTGTGTGTGTGTGTGTGTGTGTGTGTGTGTCTATTCAGCAGAGTAGCTGTACTATCCTACAGTTACTTCTTCAATGGCATGGATTGCCAGTATTTTGATACTTGCACACGCCTACACATCCATTGCATGCAGCCCTCACAACCTCATGTCCCCCACATGGCTTGTTGATGTCATCCATTATAAGTTGACCTGCAGTCATGTAAAAGTCAAACTTGTGCCGTGGTGCTTGTGTGAAGTACTGTGTTCTGTAGTCTGTGTACTTAGGTAGGGGTTCAGAGAGCATTTTACCAGCATGTGAGACACTGTTATTACCATATGCTCAATAGACAATGCTGATGTCATTGGCTATATCAGATTATTGCATATGCAGTCATCCCATCATGGCATGATTAGACACTAGCCTAGAGCCTAGGCAGATATCACCTCATCCAATACAAGACAGATTACAGTGACATGTCTTTTAATCTATCCACATACATCATGGAATCTTTAGTAGGCCTTGTGTTTTCTTGATTAAAAAGCCATGTGGTTTGGCCAGCTGCTGCATTTGTGTGGTGAGGTTCATGCGAAAGAGAGCATTATACTGTATTACTGTTCTGATGAGATTCAACTACAGTGCTGTCATACAATCCTGAGATCTGAATGTGATGACTTGACTTATGATGTGCACCATACATATGTACTGTAAAATCATTAAAGAGAACAGTTAGAAAGCAATGATACACATTGCAGTTCCTGACTTCACAAACCTTACAAGAGAATACACTAGAAAGTACTGACATGATGATGCTATCCACTGTATAACTTGGCAAGACAAATATAAGTGACAGGTACAATTATCAGTTCAACAACACAAATGCACTTATACTAAGCACTAATGTGGTTACGCATCCTGTGCATCAGACACAAAGCTTTTGGATCCCTGAATCTCAAAGAGAGAAAACAGGGATGTGGCACACTTATCATCACTTGCACATGGTGTTGTGTGTGTATGTGGGGGGGTAGGAGGCTTAGGCTGAGACAAAAGATCAGTGAGTGTGTGTGAGTAAGAAATAGAAGCAGGCAGGCTGAACCATGTAACTATTGTGTGCGTGTCTGTAGGGGTGCTGCATGTGAAAGTGGTATCTGAAAGTCTGCATGAACACAGCCAAGCTCAGTGCTAGCTCTGCATCTTGGTACATCAGACAGGTGTGAGCCGTGCATGGTAAAGTTGGCAGTTCATAATTGTCACCCCTGGCCATGAGAACTGGCTCTGCCAGAAGTTGCAATGGCACCTCCATGCCAATGTCTGCTGGACATGCTCCCTTTACAGGAATGCCCAGGACCATGACCCCATGGTCTGTCATGTCTGAGAGTGGACAGAACACCCACCAATAGACCAGTGGAAGTACTGCCACTATGGGAGTATGATGAGCACTGTCCTGTTTACCATCAGTGGATGCTGTAGCTGACCTACATCTACAAGGATGCTGATCCCCTACCATCACAGACACTGCTCATTTTGTGACAGACACCCCTCAGTCCATCATAAACATCCCATGTTCCAACATGTCATTCATCTGATCCAGTGAATCGGCAACACAGTGGAGGCAGTCATGCATGTCAGCCTGTGGCACACCTACAACCCTGAGCATTTGTCTGGAGTGTCTTTCTGAACATGCCTCTGCCTCCATAATGGTGCTAAACATACATTGAGTGACACTGGAAGAAACACCTGCACCAGATGGAGAAGGGACAGTAGGCCCCCTCTGAACATCCCTATCAATCCTCCTGCATGGCACCTCACCCACACTTTGGCTATGGCAAGAGCCAACAGGCAATGAAGCCACAGTAGCCACACTTCCCTAATCAATGTCCTTGCCCTACAGCTGTCCAGTATTTGTGGGCTCATTGCACTGGGTAGGTGTAGGCCTACTGGCTGTGTCCAGGGAAAATGAAAGGGATGGCTGGATGTCAGCCTCTATGTCAGATTCAATCTCTGCATCCACAGACTGTGCCTTAGTTTCACCACCATCATCATCAGTGTCTGATGAGACACTGACATCAGGTGGCACAGGGCCCACACTCCCACTGTCATGATCATCTATAATAAAAAGGAAGAAACACAGGCATGCATTAATACCTACACTACCATGATTCAATATATGCTAAACAACTAACAGTGCTGACACTATTACAGACAGTACAGCAGGGGTCTATATTATATGTTTGAAGTTTGAAAACTTCGAATCTCATATGATCGACTCCATATGAGTGAAATTTTCAAACATCAAACATAAAATATAAACAAACTAAAAATAAAAAAAAACTACCTGAATGCTCTATGCAGGGGGGCACCCCTTGCTACTTAAATATACCAACTCCAAGATTGTACTACATTGAAGTGAAGGGAAATATTTCTTACAGCGATCTCCATTGAAACGTTCAATGTTTGAAACCTTCACTCATATGAAGTTGATTGTATGAGATTTGACGTTTTCAAACTTCAAATTTATAATATAGACCCATACAGCAGTATACACAACATGCCTAAAATGACACATTATGATATTTATTTAACTTGATCTGCAGTACTGACATAAATTTATTTGGCTTACCATCTGCAGGAGGAATATGTTGCTGGATTCCTGATGGTCCTGAAATAAGTTAAGCTAGAGGTAAGGGCAACATCATCACATTGAACAGTAAGACAAGGGGTAATACATGTACTCCTCTATATCTGCATTAACTGTATGTTCAACAAGAATGTGGCTGACAACTGCAAACTAAGCTTATAACTGTAGCAATCTTCAACCCCCCCCCCAAGAAAAAGACATGTGACAGAGAAGTAACTTTTATTTCAGTTGTTTTACTATACAACAGTATTCAACTGGTCATATAACAAAGCCTACCTGGAAGCTCCTCTTGGGACTCAGAAGGAGTGAAGCCCACATCAAGGACAAGCTGTGGTCCACTCTGCTGTGAGCTCTCATGCTGGAGGATATTCACCAGAAATGGCGGTTCTGTAGCAGTCCCTCTCCTGGTTACTATTTGGTCTTGGGTAATAGCAGCTGCTTAACTCCATGCAGTGGTAATCATGTCAATGGCCCTGTGGTGCACCTGTTCATACGTCCAGCTGTGGCCGCCCACAGAATTGATGTCATCAATAATGTGCTGCCATACTTCTAGCCTTTGTTGCATATTGGGCCAACCCCTTGCCAGCAGAAATGCCCCTTGTTAATGGAGAGTGTCAACAATGATATTGTTGTCCACTTCACTGAATGTGTTTCTCTGCCTCACTGACACTGTTTGTGTCCTAAAAGACAACAGAATGATAATACACATAAGTATCACATAACTACAAAGCAACTGTTTCCTTATAAATCAGTAAAGGTAGGCAGTCAATAATATTAACTGGAAAAACATAAAACAGTCTACAGATGTGAAATACTAACAACAGGCTGGATTCAAAACAAGGAGAGTAGCAAGAGCAACATATTTTGTATGTGCCATAGCAGTAACTCAACTGTGCTTCCCCCCAAAAAAGAAGTCCATTCTAGTTTGTGACATAACAGTAACTCTTTGTTGCTCACCCCACCCACAAAAGAACAGGCAAATGAACCATTTGGCTAATAAAGCATCTTTGAAATGTTAAAAGTGCTTTCAAAGGACCTGTCCCTGAAACATTTGTACACATTTATCACACAACATTCCATTTTCTTGTATTGTCAATCATCTGTAGCTCTGAAATGGTTTAACAAACATGGCCATGCCATCAGTACACTTCTAACTAATGCATACAGGTAAAAGTGTAAAAGCCTTTGCTTTACATTATTGGTTAATATATTCCATCATGTGCATTACGTAGGTAACAAAATGGGAGGACGCCAGCTGGAGTTCAATACTCCTCAGTAAAGATATCTTTGGAAGAACTTTGCTTTCAAGAAGTCCTGCAAACATGTAGCAAGTGTCCTTACCATCAGTTTGGCTAGCTACACATTTGCCTTTTTATAATGGAGTAGATTATTAATGGATTGCATCTGTCTCAGCCTGTGTTTCAGAGATGCTAATTACAGCATAAGCAGCTGAATTGCATGCTAATCAATCTGGTGAAGCTATTCAACAAGTTATAAAGCAGCCATGTAGACTCCATGCTGTTTTTTTTTTCCTGTGGATTTCAAAAGTAGTGGATTGTAGACACAGAAAGTCACACAGACAGAATGTTAGGAACTGCTGCTGCTTAACCCCATTTGTATGTGCAGGCAATGCTGCTGCTGCCAATAGGCCTAGGCTGAGATGGAGAACAGTTTTCAGGCCACATTTTGCTTATCACAACATGGACATTGTAGAGTGTTACAGGGTGGACAGGGACACTATACAAGAACTCTGCGACATCTGCCAGCCTCAACTCAAAGCCAGGGCTTTTACCTCTCCATGTACTGGCTGTGTACTGCTTGCATCACAGTCAGCCCTGAACTAACACTGTGGCAACTGCTGCATTTACATGTAAGTCCTGAACATGTACTGTACTGTGTAATAATATTATGGCATGTCCTTGTATTTCATCACTTGGTGCAGTAAGCAAGTAAAAGGTGGGAGATTTGTACAGACATTTACATAACATGTGACAGCGGGGAGTTGTTTGACTTGTATGTGTCCATTAGCAAGTGGTTGGCCTCAGGCATCCAAGATTCACACATGCATACATCTCCAAAGCACTGATGATCACTGCATGCCCTCAGTTTAGCACCATACATTTGTAATGGGAAATCATAACAGAGAATAGTTAGAAAGCAATGAGACACATTACAGTTTCTGACTTCTCAACCCTCACAAGATCAAACAGACAGGATGAAAACAAGGAGAGTAAAAAGAGCAACATATCCTTGTTTGTGCCATAACAGTAGCTCAGCCTGGATCCACCCCCTCAAAAGAACAGTGTACATTTCCATGTGCCATAACAGGAACTCACCTTTGCTTCCCCCAAAAAAACAACAGGCTATGCTTGTTTGTGCCATCCATCCTGTCCTTCATTTGATTGCAACTGCATATCATAGTATTCCAAGTAAATATCTTCACACATTTTTAAGGTAAATGATATAGACTGGCTTACACACTGCAAGTCTCTGCGTACTGGACAGATAACTGATGAATGACCAAGAAACATAGAAAGATAAGACAAAAGCTGCATATTTGCAAGGAATAATCATAACACATTGTGTGATCACTAAGTGCACTACATCCAAATATATTGAATATAATACATTTACAAATAACAGTTTATGCCTTGATATCAGTGCACAATCAGTTGCACTTGGTTGTGTGAGGAATTATTTCATTTCTTTGCTGCAAAGATGTTTGTGTGGCAAAGATGGATAAAGCACCCATCCTGTTTTCTGAACTGCATTGGAGTGAGAGCTGACATCCAGACCTATGTAAACATATTTCATCTGTATTAACATTTTTGACTGTACATGCCATAGATTGATTTTCCTCATTTCAACTCTTTCTTGGTTTTTTTTTTTGGGGGGGGCACTGTTTGCGTGATACACTACTTAACACAAACATGTTTGGCTTTTCTCATCTGGTTTACACACAGAGCAGCAGTGCACAAACTGTTTGAATGGCCCACCTAGGGAACAGACTGGATCCAGGCAGCCACATACAAAAAACAGATGCATTCAATTAAGACTGTTGGCCATTGTGCAAACATGTTGCCTGGCAATGTACACCCTTCAGCACCATGTTTGCATGATAGTAAGTGATGTGCAACACCTTCAACTTTGCAAAATCAAAAAGGGCACACTCTCAGTGAACGCAAAACCTGTAATTGGCAGGAAAACGTAATTCTACATTGATCTTGACCTGTGGTAGGCATGGCAGGCATTCATGGAGAATTTTTGAAATTCTGTGCTCAAAGATGGGGTGTCCAGGAGTCCAGAGTGTTTTTTAGACTCCTAGTGAATGAACATGGGCCCAGGCTTTTGCAGAGGGACTGTTGTAGCTCAGATTATAAGTCAGAAGCATGGAATAGTCTTGCCCAGGCCTTGGCCAATACTACCAGTATTTCTCGCACTGGTGAACAATGTAGAAATCACTACAGAGACCTCCAGTTGAGGAACAGTGATACCCTCGACTGTTGGATTGAGGAATGTAGTACTGGGAGCCCCCCACAGATGTGTATGTATCACAGAGGCTAATTAAGAGTTAAAAGCTGGATATAGTCAGGATTGATATTCATAATGGTATTTTGTTCTGTTCTATTTTTTCTATAGCCGTCACAGGCTGACAACTAAATGCATGAAACCATGCTGCTAGAATGGCATGAATGCAAGAAGCATGTGGTATGCATGCATCTGAACAGTATTGCTATTTTAGCATTAAAAGTAAAGACACATTTATTGGTTCATTATACAGTTATATCAAATTGAGCATTCATCTTTCAACTGTAACAGGAAAGTATGCATGCATTAGTCTGGAGGCCAAAACAACAGTTCAGTGTTAGAGAGTAGTCAGAGATTGTGGGTTCAAAAAACACACTTCCCAAATATACCGTACTATTAAGTTTTCATCGATATTGCAGTGTAATGTCAGAAATCTAAAGCAGTGGCACCAGTGGCCTGCTGTAAACTGTAATCAGTATAACTGGAACATGCATATGTGCAATATATGCAAACATCAAGGATTGCTTGTGCAGTCTGTAGTATAGTGTGCATCTGTTATGAGCTGGGTAGTCTTAACAGTAAAAAGGCTGTTTATTAGGAGCTGGTATTCTTAAAAGTAAAGGTAATAGAATAGAATCAAATAACTGTGTCAATGCATTGCATGCCACATATGAAGTTGCTAATGCTTTCTTTTTTTTCTCTCTCACCCCAACCCTTATCTTTTCTTTTTTTAATGTTTTATGTTTTGTTTGTTTTTCCCACAGCACAGTGTGGTAGATCTGCCCCACAGGATCCACCCTCCCCCACTCCACTGGCTATGGCACCAAGGCCCAGCACATCTGGGACACAAGCTGATAGCACCCCTTCTACTGCTCCTGCACTACTTTGCCCCTCAGGTAGTTTTGCCCTGCAGGATAGGCCAGTGGTTCTCTCTGGAAGCAGTGGCAGAGGTAGTGATTTATCACCTGCGATAAACTTCAAGGGTTGGTGTATAGGATTATGCACCACACAGTTGGTGCATGCCTATGCCAGATGGAGACATTGCCCTCCATCATTGTACTGAATAAAACAAGGAGATGCAGAAGTCAGAGACTGCCGCCATTGTTGCAGGGAGGTGGCAGTGATGACAATCCAATGGGTGAGGACTCAATTCTCAATGTTACCCAGCTTGACGTCCATGTGTTTGCTATGTCCCCACCCTCACCCCAACCATGTTGTTCACCCACTTCTTTTGTTCTTCACCATCCCTGTGTCTTGTCTTGTATATCCTGTTTGTCTGTGATTGCTTTCTCACCAACTCAACCTACCTGACCTAGACATACCTCCGTCCCTTCCTCAACATTCCTCTGTCTCTCAAAAAAAAAGGGCATCTGTTCCAAAAAAATATCGTCCCATAGATAGCTCTCCATTTCACACATATGTCATCTTGACACACTTGATTTGGTCCTATTGGCTATACAAGATGGTTGTGTTGTGGTCACTCTATCTGGGGTGACACTGCAAATCCAGCTAATATTCTGCATATCTGAACATTTTTTACTGTTGAAGAAATGGATAACTATGGTTCTTTCCTACACCCCTCCTGCACATTCCTGCCATGCTTTTACTTTGTTCTTCCCCCTTCTTGCTCCCTGTATCACTTTCCTATCTTTCCCATTTCTTTTCTTTAAAGCATAATTGCATGATGGTGTGCATCGAGCACTAATGCACAGCTACAGCAAAAAGCAGTTATAATTGTTATATACAGCTGTATTGGAAACCACTCCCATCTAGCCATATTGTAGAGACTCCATACCGACTATTACTCTTTAGAATTTGAATATACATGTAAAAGTATTTGAAACTATTACGCATACCTGGACACAAAGCCAGTACTATCTGACCACAAGAATGAATAGATAAATGCATTAACAGATGGGGCTACAGATTCAGTTGTGTAGCAGGTGTATTTTAGAGACTGAATAGAAAATGTCAGACTTAACTGCTGTTGCATACACCTACTACTTAACTGACTCTCTGCCTGCACTTAATGCAGTAATACATTTCTTTTTAGGGTCACATGGTACTGGTTCCAAATACAGCTCCTATGAACTACTTTTGTATTAGTATTGCTTAGTGATGATGCATGATGCACACCATCGTCAGTTAATGCTTTATAAAACTAAATGGGCATTGTGCAATAATGCTTTATAAAACAGTACTATGGATCAAACAATGATGCTTCATGCAAAATTAATGGGTAAAATATAGCATTGGTTGTATGGGGAACAAGCATGAGGAGTACGAAGGGAAATCCTTGCTAAAATGTGTCAGTTACTATTGATTGTATAAAATACATTTGCTACCTAACTGACACTGTGGGAGGATGTGTTAATGCATTATTGTTGAAGGCAGATGTTACTGGGTTCACATACAGGTGTCAGTAGTAATTTTACAAGTGTGTATGATACTTTTAAATACATTTATGTGTATTGCTGCTGTTTACTGTTCCTTTGCATTGGTGAACAATGTGCATCATCACACAATAATTTGTTAAATAAAAGAAATGGGGAAAACAGGAAAGTGGTGAAATGGAGAGAAAGCAGGGGGAAAAAAGTGAAAGGAAAGCAGGGATGTGCAGGAGGGATGTATGAAATAACCATAGCTACCCATTTCTTCAACAATAAAACATGATCATATATGTAAAATAGTAGCTAAATTTGGACTGTCACCTCCAGAGAGAGGGGTGACCACAACACAACCATGTTATATAGCCAATTGGACTAAATGAAGGGCGTCATGAAGACACATGTGCAAAATAGAGAGCTATGTAGGGATGCTTTTTGTTTTTTTGTGGGACAGGTGCCCTTTTTCTAGAGAGAGGAATGTTGGGGAAGGGATGTAAGAATGTCTGGTGAGGTAAGTTGGGTAGATGAGGAAACAATTGCAGACAAAGACAAACAAAACAAGAGACAGGGACAGTGAAGGACACAAGAGGTGGGTGAACACCGTGGTTGGGGAGAGGGTGGGGAAATCGGGGTCCCATGCACATCAAGATGGTTGACAGTGAGAATGGAGTCCTCACCCAGTGGACTGTCATCGTCACCTCTATGCACCACTGGTTGCAGTGCCTGATGTGCATGTCTCCTATGGATATTATGAACAATGGCATAGGAGTGCACCCACAGTGCTGTGCACAGTCCTCTGCACCATCCATGGCAGTTCTTCTTGGGTGATAAAGTCACCGCCTCTACCACTGCTTCAGTAGGGAGCCACAGGTCTATCATCCAGGGCAGAGCTACTTGAGGAGGCAGGTATTGCAGGGGCAGCAGAGGGGTTCCTGCCAGGTCGTGCACCAGATGTGCTGGGCAGCAATGCTGTAGCCGGTGGAGTGAGGGGAGGAGGATCCCATAGTACAGGCCTACCCCCCCCCCCCCATACTGTGGGCAAAAAAAAACCAGCAAATTTAGAAAAAAGAGAGAGGATTAGGGTTGGGGTGAGAGAAAAAAAATGGGGAGAACATAAGTAACTTCATGTGTGACCTATAAAGTATTGATACAATTATTTGCCTGTATTATGTTAGTTTTACTTTTAACACTACAGACTCCTAACAAATTTCTTCATTACTTTTAAGACTACCCAGTTCATAACAGAGGCACACTATAGTACAGATTGCAGCTAGCAGTCCTTGATGTGTGTATATATGGCACATATGCATGTTGCAATTATACTGATTACAGTTTACAGCAGGCCATTTGTGCCACTGGTATAGAGGTCTGAATTTACATTACATCATCATCATCATCATCTTCTTTCGACTGTTCCCGTTAGGGGTCACCACAGTGGATCATCTGTTTTCAGTTCTTCCTGTCCTCTGCATCTTGCTCTGTCACACCAACTACCTGCATGTCCTCTCTCCCCACATCCATAAACCTTATCTTAGGCTTTCCTCTTTTCCTGTTACCTGGTATCTTCATCGTTAGCATCTTTTTCCCAATATCTCTCCTCAGCACATGTCCAAACCAACGTAATCTTGCTTCTCTGGCTTTGTCTCCAAACCTTCCAACCTGGGCTGACCCTCTAATATACTTATTCCTAATCCTGTCCACCCTCGTCACACCCAGTGCAAATCTTAACATCTTTAACTCTGCCACATCCAGCTCAAACTCCTGCCTTTTTGTCAATGCCACTCTCTCCAACCCATATAACATAGCTGGTCTCACTACCCTCTTGTAGACCTTCCCTTTCACTCTTACTGGTACTAGTCTGTCACAAATCACACCTGAAACTCTTCTCCACCCACTCCATCCTGCCCGTACTCTCTTCTTCACCTCTCTTCCACACTCACCATTACTCTGAACTATTCATCCCAAGTATTTAAACTCATCCACCTTCGCCACCTCTACTTCTTGCATCCTCACCATTCCTCTATCCTCCCTCTCATTCACATGCATATATTCTGTCTTAGTCCAGCTGACCTTCATTTCTCTTCTCTCTAGAGCATATCTCCATCTCTCCAGGGTCTCCTCCACCTGTTCCCTACTCTCACTACAGATCACAATGTCATCTGCAAACATCATAGTCCACGGGGCCTCCTGTCTGATCTCGTCTGTCAACCTGTCCATCACCATTGCAAATAAGAAAGGGCTCAGAGCTGATCCTTGATGTAATCCCACCTCCACCTTAAACATAAATGTCACTCCCACCGCAGACCTCACCACTGTCACACTATCCTCGTACATATCCTGTACCACTCTTACATACTTCTCTGACACTCCTGACTTCCTCATACAATATCATAACTCCTCTCTAGGCACCCTGTCATATCCTTTCTCTAAGTCTACAAAAACATAATGCAACTCCTTCTGACCTTCTCTGTACTTCTCCATCAACACTCGCATCTGTAGTGCTCTTTCCCAGCATGAAACCATACTGCTGATCACTAATCATCATGTCCCTTCTTAACCTAGCTTCCACTAGTCTTTCCCATAACTTCATGCTGTGACTGATCAATTTAATCCCCAATTTAAGTTACTGCAGCTCTGCACATCACCCTTATTCTTAAAAATCGGTACCAAAAAACTTTTTCTCCATTCCTCAGGCATCCTCTCACTTTCCAAGATTTCCTTAAACAATCTGTTTAAAAACTCCACTGCCCTTTCACATAAACACCTCCATGCTTCCACAGGTATGTCATCTGGACCAACAGCCTTTCCATTCTTCATCCTCTTCATAGCTATCCTTACTTCCTCCTTGCTAATCCATTGTACTTCATGATTCACTATCCCCACATCATCCAACCTTCTCTCCCTCTCATTCTCTTCATAGGTTCATAGGTTCATACTAGGCTATCTGCCCTGGGGCATTTATAAGCCTAGCCCGATTGTGTTTGGCTTACGCCACCCCTTGATTTGAGTATACTTTGTCCTTTTTAAAGTTTAGTTTACTGTGCTTCTGTCTAATAGTGACACAGAAGTAATCCCCAGGACAAACCTATGATCCCCCATCCACTCGTCAAGATTCTTCTTGAAGAGAGTCAGTGAGGTGCTCTGCCTAACATGAATTGGAATTCTATTCCAGAGCGAAGGGAGCCTCTGGGTTATGAATCTGTCCCTCCAGCATGTTCTTTTTATTTCTGTGCTGAGGTTCAAGTCCCTCGAGTGCGTGGCTCTAAGGGATTTAGATTTAGTGAGGTGGAGCATGTCCATTAATTCTGGGTTGGACATAGCTTTATATGTCAGGCATAGATCGCCTCAAAGTAGGCGGTATGCAACTGAGTAGAGCTGGAGCTTTTTTAACCGAACAGCATATGGCATCTGTTTGAGTCCCTTGATCCTCCTGGTGAGGTACTTTTGGGGTCTTTCTAATTGCTGCAGGTGTCAGGCAAGGTACATCCCAAAGGGGGCATTGTATTCTATGATGGGCCTGATGAGGGATGAATAAAGGGGCACGATTACCTCTCTTGATCTAGATGTGAATCCTTTCATGATGAGGTGGGCTATGTAGAACGTCTTTCTAACCACTTTGGCAATGTGGTTGTCAAAGGAGAGATTGCTATCAACTTGGGTCCCCAGATCTCTAATTACTTTCTCTGTACTTAATGGGTTACCACCTATGTGATAATTTGTGGGCACATTGTTTTTGCCAAAGGGTATGACTATACACTTTTTGGCATTTAGCTTTAGACCATGGCTCTGGCACCAGCTATCCGTCTCTGCGAGACCTTTTTGAAGGATGTTTGTGTCAGCTAGAGAGTCAATTATGGCACCCAGTTTGCAGTCATCTGCGAATTTGGTGAGCCATAGTCCTCCCACGTTGGCCTGTACCTCAGAAAAGTAAATACAGAGCAAGAGAGGTCCTAGGACAGAACCTTGTGGGATGCCACTTGTGACCGGTTTCAAGTCTGACATGGCTCCAGCAACTCTGACTCTGTGGGTTCTGTCTTTGAGCCAGTTTGCAACCCATCTTGTGACATAGGGGTTTATATTTAGGCTGGATAGCTTATCTATGATGCCCAAGTGGGGTATTGTGTCAAATGCCTTTGCGAGGTCCAGTTAGGCTGTGTGGGCTACCTTCCCTTCATCTATGGCCTTGGTGACTGTTTCGAAGAAGTCGACCAGGTTCAAAAGGCAGGATCTGCCCTTGACAAAGCCAAATTGGGTAGGAGCTAGTGTCTGTAGGTCCCCAATGTCTTTGTTTATGAGTTCCATGATGATCCTCTCCATAGCCTTGCATACTAGGCTAGTCAGGCTTATGGGGTGATAGTTTCCAGGGTCCGCAGAGGTGCCACCTTTGTGGAGTGGGACCACTGTTGCTGTACGCCATTCTTTGGGCACATATCCTGTAGTGAGGCTGAGATTGTACAACAGTTTTACTTGAGGGATTAGTTCTTCTTGGAGTTCATGTAGGACGCAACCTGGGATGCCATCTGGTCCCATGGAAGCAGTGTTTTTTGCTTTGGAGAGGGCGGCCTTCACCTGAGCATCAGAGATGTCTGGGAGGCTGCACTCTGCCGGGATAGATACTTGCTCTTTTGGGGGGGAGGGGGTGGAGAAGTTTGCACTGAACCTGTCTGCCAGGATATTGGCGATGTCTGTGGGTTCAGTGTATTTTTTGCCATTTAGAATCAACTCAGAACAAGTCTGGGAGTTGCATCTTAGGTTCCTAACATAACTGAAAAAGCCTTATGATTGTCTTTAGTGTCCTGTGCAATTTTTCTCTCGAAGCTGGCCTTGGAGGATTTTATGAGGGATCGCAATGTTTTGCTAGTACTGATCAGAGATGCCTTCCCTTTTAGGGATTTTACTCTATCATGTAGTAGCTTCTTCCTTCTGTTGTACAGTTTATTTATGTCTGGGGTCCACCAGACTGGACGCCTGCCTTTGGATGATTGGGTCTTGATTTTGTTTGGGATAGCATGATCCATGCATTCCTGGAGATGTCCGTAGAATGTGTTTATATAGGATTCTGCAGTTTGGGTTGTAGATTCCTCTGGCCCTGGGGCCTTGAAGGATTCCACTTCAGTTTTGAGAAGTGTGAAGTTCGCTTTTGAGAAGTTTTTCACTGTGGTTTTCTGGGCTGGGGGTGGGGTCGGGATGTGGATATCCAGTGAAATTAATTTATGGTCTGATCTTACCAATGAGGGATATACTTCTGGTATGGAGCATAGAGTCCCCATGTTGGTAATGATCAGGTGTAGTATGTTTTCCCCTCTTGTGGGAGTGGTGACTAGTTGTTCCATAGCATTTGAGTTTATAAATTCCAGGAACCTTTGGGCTAAGGTGCTGGGGCTTGAGTAATGCTCCCAGTCTTCATTCATCAAACCCTCAAAGTACTCTTTCCATCTCCTCAACACATTCTCCTTGCTTGTTAGTATGTTTCCCTCATTATCCTTTATCACCTTTACCTGCTGCACATCTTTCCTAGCTCGGTCCCTCTGTCTAGCCAATCAGTACAGGTCCTTTTCTCCCTCCTTGGTGTCCAACCTTTCATACAACTCTTCATATGCCTTATCCTTAGCCTTCGCCACCTCTCTCTTTGCCATGTACCTCATCTCCTTATACTCCTACTTTCTTCATCTCTCTGACAATCCCACTTCTTCTTTGCCAACTTCTTTCTCTGTATACTCTCCCGTACTTCCTCATTCCACCACCATATTTCTTTGTCGTCCTTCCTCTGTCCAGATGTCATACCAATCACCTTTCTAGCCGTCTCCCTTACTAGCTCTTCTGTAGTTACCCAGCTATTTGGTAACTCTTCCCTGCCACCCAGTGCCTGTCTTAACTCATCCCTGAACTCCACCTCACAATTACCATTTTTCAATTTCCACCATTTGATCCTTGGTGCTGCCCTCACACTCCTCCTCCTCTTCTTGATCACCAACGTCATCTTACAAACCACCATCCAATGCTGCCTAACTACACTTTCCCCAGTTACCACTTTACTGTCTTCAATCTCCTTCAAACTGGCCCTCCTACATAAGATATAATCCACCTGGGTGCATCTTCCTCCACTCTTGTATGTCACTTTATGCTTCTCCCTCTTGTTAAAATACGTATTCACCATAGCCATGTTCATCCTTTTCACAAAATCCACTACCATCTGACCTTCTGCATTCCTTTGTTTAACACCATACCTACCCATCACTTCCTCATCCCCTCTGTTCCTTTCACCAACATACCCATTGAAATCTGCTCCAATCACCACTCGCTCACCCTTGGGTACAGTCATCACCACTTCATCCAACTCACTCCAAAATTTTTCTTTCTCATCCATCGCATACCCAACTTGTGGAGCATATGCACTAACAACATTCATGATTACACCATCAATTTCAAGCTTCATAAACATCACTCTATCAGACACACTTTTCACCTCCAAAACACTCTTGGAATACTGTTCCTTCAGGATAACTCCTACGTCATTTTTCCTCCCATCCACACCATGATAAAACAATTTAAACCCACCTCCGATACACCTAGCCTTACTCCCCTTCCATCTGGTCTCTTGCACACACAATATACCAACCTTCCTTCTGTCCATCATATCGGCTAGCTCTCTCCCTATACCAGTCATACTGCCAACATTCAACATTCCGACCCTCACTACTACAGTCCTAGCCTTTCTCCTCTCTTTCTGCCTTCAGCCATGCCTTCCGCCTCTTCTCCTCTTTCTGCCAACAGTAGCCCAATTTCCGCCAGCACCCTGTTGGCTAACAGTACTGGTGGCAGTCATGTACAATAATGTTGAAAACCTAACAGTATTGTATATTTGGGAAGTGTGTTTTTTGAACCCACAACCACTGACTACTCTCCAAAATTGTTATTTTGTCATACAGACTACTGCATGCGTACTTATATTTTACATTTTACCGATATATGCTCACTGTTATTTGAGAATATGAAACTGTTGTTTTGTTTTACAGACTACGGCATGCATACTTTCTTTTACAGTAGAGATACACAGGCTCAATTTGATGCATCAGTATTAAATACCAGCTAAGCCATCCTTAACTTTTAATGCAGTTAAATTACTAATAAAATTATTATTATCATTATTATGATTATTATTGTTAAGTTAATATTTAGAACAGTATGGTTCTGATACATACATACCACAGTATTCTCACATCCTTAAATATGCGGCATGGGACCTCATATTCAAGGCTCGCTCCATGGCAGCTGTGGAAAAAACAGAACAGAACAGAATACCATTATGAATACCAGTCTTGACTATATTCAGCTTTTAACTCTTACAATTACTCACTGAAATTGATATGTACACATCTGCGGGGTGTCCTCCGTACTAAGTTCCCCAATCCAGTATCAAAGGTATCCTGCTTCCTCCTTCGGAGGTCATCAAAATGATATTTGCATTGTTCACCAGTGTGGGAGATATCTGTAGCACTGGTCAAAGCTTTGGCAATACTATTCCAGACTTCAGACTTGTATTCAGAGCCTGAATAGTTCTGCTGCAGCAACTGGGGCCCATGCTCCTTAACTGGGAGTGCAATAAAGAGTTTATTCTCCTGAACACCCCACCTCTGCACTCAGAAGCACACTCCCTCACCAGCAACACCAGACTTGTCTACCATAGCTCAAGCACAGTGTAGAATGAATGCATACATTTTGGTTTTGCAACATTTAAAAATGTTGTGCATCATTTACCATCGTGCAAACATGGTACTTGAGGGTGTGCACTAGTGGACACCATGTTTGCATGATGTTAAGCGATGCACAGCAGTGGCAAGCAATGCAATTTCAAGATTATCTGATAAACAGGCACTTGTGTAAATGTGCTAGTCAAATGGACCAGGTCTACTGTTCTTCTACACTTACAGCTATTGCCACAGAAAGGTTGACAAAACAGTTGTGTATGTTGCACTTCATTGCTATAATCTACAATATCCCAACAGTAAAACAAAATTTGTACACTCTGTACTAGAACCCCAGACCATCTCCACTCCACACATATAGTTAACACCTGCTGCCACAGGATTAGTGACATGATATTCCTTGTCTTAGTATTCATTGTGACATTCTCACTGTTAATTGCAGCGGAATGCCACTTAGCATGTTTGCATAATGGTCAGTAGTATTATTTGAACGTATCCTGTTTTGTTTGTGGCTCTCTGGGTATTGTCTGCAACCTGGGTGGTCCATTCCTGCAGTTTGGACACTGCTGCACTTCACCCAAACCAGATGAGCACAGCCAAACATGTTTGTGCTATGAGGAACTTTGGGCAAACACTGGCTTCAAAAAAAAAAATGGAGACGTATTTGAAATGAAGAAAACACAATCTATGGCAGGGCCCCAAACAAATTTTAATGAAAAAAATTCAAGTAAGTGAAAAGCAATTGCACTGCTGTCCTACAATACACTTTCAAAGCCAGCAACCTTACACGGAAATCTGCATCATACCTCCCAACTCTCCAGAATTTTGCAGAATGTCCAGATGTTTGCATCATATTTTGGGCTGTTCCTTATAAAATTTGTGGTTTTCTGGAAAATCACTGGAGACTGAAGTCAATACACAATGACATACATTTCAATGTTGTACTTCAGATCCTTCAGAAAATGCATGCTAACACAAGTCCTATTATTCTAGCTACTTGCTATGTTTATAAGAACAATATTGGAAATCTGTCCCTCTCCCCATTATTTTAGTCTTTGTCCAGATTTCTTGCACTAAAAGGTTGGCAGGTACGATCCACATTCATATTACAGGTGTCGTGGCCAGCAACAGTGGCACAAGCTGTGAAACCTTGCTTACATGTGCTGTGCATCATTAATAATGCATGGCATGATGCTGTGCAATGAGCAATATCACGTATGCAAGAACACTCCATGTAGGCTCTGCATGAAACCTACACTGAGTTTATTGAATCGGGGGGGGGGGCTTGTCTTCGTTGATGGCATAATGAAAAGGAGTGACGGTAGAAGCATTCAAGAGGCAGTTACATGGTCCTCTGTACATACTTTTGCAAAGAACTACAAACTGAATTCCTTCTCCAGGTCCAGAGCAGGCTTTGCTAGAACCATCCTCCAGGAGCTTTAGGATTCTAATTATTCCTTCTCCCAGGTTGTATAAGCTGTGGTAATCTACTTGTAGGCTACTGTTGCACTGATAATGATGGACACAGTGCAGTGGGTCAAGTTGCACTTCCCGCAACAGTAGATGTTTGAAGTAATCACTACTGCAGTAGTCACACACTGCTTTCAGCCCTCCTTTTTTCTGTATATAGTTATGTTTTTCATTAAAGTTATGAATTCCTAACTTTTCTGTTTCTTTTTTCAGGACAGGAGACTCACTTCCTTTTGGTGAGCAAGAATGTCCTGATGGTTTTTGATGCCCAGGCATCTGTTTTCTCCCTTTGGTGCTCAAAGTACAGCAGCTTTGGTGAAAGTATGAAGGGGAGAGAGACTTTGGAAGACTGGTTGGCTATTATATCCTTAGGGTGTAATACATATAGCTAAATGCAACTGCAGCAGTGATTGCTAAGAACATATACTGTTATAGTAAGAGCAACATACACAGCTATACTTTCTTTCTGAATTTCTCCAGTCAAAGCCACATGTCTGCAAGAGAATTTCTCAAACTTTGAGATACATGGCATTGATAATTCCTATGATTTCACTCGGCAGACTCATCATGTGGAAAACACAGCCATATCTCAGATCAGTCTGGATTCAGCATCTACACCCGTTGTCTTTTCAGATCCCTAATTTAGACTTTGTAGACCAGATCTCCTGTAATCAAGGTCTCCCATTCTCCCTTCCAACCCTTTTCAGTTTATCACTACAATGCATCAGGCCTGATATGGTTTTCAAAGAGGTAAAAGTACAAGCTGTGTGGAACCCTCAAGATAGACAACCTTAAATCATCTCAGGTTCCCAGGACATCTGGAAGTTTACACAGACAGCACCACAGTAATGTGGTACATAAACAAACAAGGAGAATACCAGATATTACCCTCTTTGTAGACTTTCTTTGATAGCCTAGGATATAGCAACTCATCTCAGTTTGACTCTTTGGGCTTCATATATTCCACCAGAGCAAAACTTGGTTGCAGGCAAGCTTGGTAGGACCAGGATATACTACCACAAGTTGAAGCTTTACCCTGGGGTCTTCCAAGAATGGATCCAACCATGAGAAGCACCTCAAGTAGATCTGTTTTTCTCCTTTCAGAACAAAACTAAAGAAATTATGCTCCAGGGCTCCTTGCAACCAGGCCTGGAAAACAGATGCTTTTTCATTCTCATGGATGGGAATGTTCCTGTATGGCTTTCAGTCCTTTCCACTGATGTCCAAGGTTCTTCTGAAGATCCAGAAGGACTTCCCAAAATTGTGGTGGTAACTTCCTTTTGGCCAGGCAACAGTTGCTCTTCTATCTTTTCAATTTGGCATAGGGTAATTGCTACAGCCTTCTCCACAGATTGGATTTACTCACACAAGATAGGAGTTGTTTGATGATCCCCAACCTGAAAACTCTTTGGTTAACTACCTGGGTGATAGAATTTTAACACTGTTTAAGCACCTTTTATCTGAGGACATACAGCAGATACTAAAGGAGAGAAAAAAGACTGCTTCTAGGAAATCATATATGTGCAGCTGGTGCCAGATCAAGAATGAGGATCCTCTTAAGGCCCAGCTGCCTCTTTTTCTAGCTTATTGTATAAACTACTGTCTTCTTCCATTTCTTATTGTTTGATCAAGGTATGTTTGTGTGAGTTACTGTCCTCTGGCTTTTCCTTAACCAAGGTGCATTTGTCAGCCATTTCTGTTTGTCAGTCCTTTAATTTTTTTCTATTAACAATCATGTTTAACAGTTTTTGAAAGGTGTACTGCATATGTACTACATAGGAAATATGGTGCTTGTTCTTGTGATTCTAACTTTGTGCTTGAAAACATACCTCTCAACTGTCCCTAATTTTCAGGGATGTCCCTGATTTTGACCCAAATTTTAGCTCTGTCCCTCTGAATCCCTCCTAAAACTGCTGACTTTGAGCAGAAAGGTGGTGAATTACACTTAATGAATAATGACAATAATTAAGTGTTAGACACTTATTTTTCTTCAGAAAAGGTGTATTAATTCATATGCTCTGATTTTCTTAATGTTTCAACTTAATGGCACTAATATTTTAAAGGTGTCCCTGATTGTCCCTGAGTTTTTCTTGACTTTTCCCTGATTCTGTTCAAATATATACCTGATTGGTTGAGAGGTCTGCTTGAAAAGCTTTCTTTTTCACCATTTGTACCACCAGTTCACCTTGCTGGGGTTCTTAACATGCATGACTGTTTTACTCATTATTATGACATCTACTTGGAGTGTATCTGAGTTATAAGCACTTATGGTATACCAGCCCTGTCCTGCTTTCATGCCTAAAGTGGTCTCAGAGTTTACATTTGACTAGAATTTTCATCTTCCTGTATTCTTTCGTGAACCCAAGAAGAAGGGAGAAGGGGAAAAGTTTCTTTGCTCTGGATCTCCATAGTCAACTGAGATACTACTTAGATAAAACTTGAGCCTTTAGGAAAGCTGATCAGGTAAGAGGAAAGGACAACTGATATCAAAGCAGAACTTTTCCAGGTGGTAGTCTCATTCTGTCTCCTTTTGTTATATTCACCAAAATAAGCCAATTCTGGGCAAGTTTAGGGCCCATTCTGCAAGGGCTTTGTCTTCTTTGGTAGTTTTCTGGAAAGGAAAGACTATAGAAGTATTACTGAGACAGCAACTTGGTCGTCTGTTCATACTTTACAAAACATTATGGACTGGATTCCTTTCCAGGTTCAGAGCAGGCTTTGCTGTGTCCATTCTCAAGGGACTCCTGGAGTCTTAGTTTTTTGTCTCCCTCCCTTTTTGTTTTGCTTACCTATGGTAATCTATCCAAATATGTAGTGTAGGCTGCTGCAGCAATGATCTATATGTTGAACATAGTACAGCTGTGTAAGTAAAATTAACATAACAGTAGATGCTCGAATATATCACTGTTGCAGTAGCCTACTCACCCTTCAGCCCCCATAGTTTGGCTGTTTTCCTTTTGTGTTGCCAGAGTGTGGTTGTATACACCCTTTCATATATTGTTTAAAGTTGGGTTTGTTTCCTAGCAATGTTTTTTTAAGGAGTCTTGCCCGTCTTCCTATGTAAGAAAATGCTTTGAGGATGTTGGCACTCCAAACATACCTCTCAAACTCTTCTCACAAGAAATTTGGACAAAGCATATAATAATGGGGGAGGCAAAGGCCTAAAAATAGGGGCAGATTTTAAATATTTTTCTTATAAATTTAGAAAGTTGTTAGAATAACAGGCATAACTGGCGTTAGGCACCCACCAAACCCGTGGCCGTGGGTGCCCCCGGTTATCTCCCTGTATACAAGAGCCCCCAGTAGCAGCATGTAGCCAACTTGCACACAAGCAGCCGCAGGTTTCTCCTTCCTCTTTGCCTGGTTCTCCCAGACTCGTAATTATGGCAGCATTGCACAATTCATGGCACCACCGAAACTTTTAATAAATTGCCTTCCTGAAAGCTACACTCCATCTGGTCTGCTTTAGTGAAGCAAGGACCGGATTGATTGCAGCAATCGAGGAAGAAAGTTGTTTTGTTTTTCTCTTCAAGGAAGTGGTCCTTGCAAAGCACTTCCTGTGTCAGTTGCCTTTAAAAGGGGATGTGTGTAGCAAGCATTCAAGTTTGCTTTGGTACTTGGATTTTCAGGAGATCTTTTATTGGATTACTGATGCTGTGAGGAGGACAAGGACTTTGGAAGAAAACCTTTCAGCAGCAATCATTGGGACAAGCCAAGGAGCTGCATTTTCAACTGCCCTTGTAAGGGCAATTTTTAAAAGCTCTGAAAAATTGTCTTTTTTAGGACAAATTTAAAAAGACTGAACTGGTCTATGTGGTAGCAATCAGGAGTCAACCTTTAATTTAGTGTGAGCAGAGGTATAGAGACAGCCTTCCAGTACAGAAAAAGGTAAGTTACTAAGTTTTTTTCTTTTACTTTTTTTTTTTGGGGGGGGGCACAGGGACATGAGGATTGTAATATTTGTCCCCAGAATTCTTGGAGGATTGGAGGGTGGGGGTGGAGAGAGGCTTTGGTTTAGATAATTATATTTTAGCTTTGTCCAGAATTCTTGTGCTAAGAAGGGAAGAGTGGGGCTTGTCTGTGCTAATTAATGTCCAGATTCTAGTTTTTTACTCAGTCCTGCATAAGAATAGTAATACTTTTTATTTTATTTACTTTTGCTTTGTCCAGAATTGTGCTGAAAGGTTGGTAGTGGGGTGATAGTGACTGTGAAAGTTTTGTAGATGATGATTTAATGTAGATTAATGCAAACCCTGCTATTCTAGTATTTTTCTAAAGTTTGTAACAGCAGTATTTACAACTACCTCTTGTGCTATGCCTTTGATCTATGCTTTTTTGCTTTGTCCAGAATTGTTGTGCTGAGAGATTGGGAAGTATGGGCTGTGAGAATGTTGTAGAATGTCGTCATGTCTGCTTGGGAGTTTTTGCTCTTTCTCATGAAAATATTGAGTTCATGCAATGCAAGACATGTTCTAGCACCTTTATAAGTTTATTAGATGAGTGTTTAAATGCTTGCCTGTGCCCTGCTTTTTTTTTTTTTTTTTTTGAGAAGTGTGCTGAAAGAATGTTGCAGGATGCACAAATATAATTTCAATGCAAACCCTGTTCTACCAATTTTTCTGTATTTATAATAGCAATGTTTAAAACTATCCCTGATATTCTGCAATTATTTTTGGCTTTATCTAGAATTGTTATGCTCAGAGATTAGGAGGATGGTAGAGGTTGTGAAAATGTTGCACAGTCTTCTAATATTTCTTTGGTATTTTTGGTCTGTTTCTCATAAAAAAAATGTTGGTTCAAGCAATGCATGCTACTGCAAAATCTGTTATGCTAGCATCTTTATTGGTTCATAAGTCAAGTGTTTTAAATCCCTAATGTTACGACTTTGTCATGTTGGCTTTTTTTTTTTGTTTATTTATTTTTGCTTCATTCAGAATTACTGTGCTAAGAGGTTGGTGGTGGGGGAATGGGCATTGTGAAAACTGTGGGACTGTTTGCTTGATATTTGTGTTCTGTCCCTCAAAACAATTTGGTTTTCTAGCAAAACTTTGAGATTGAAGCAAAATAATACACCAACTTATAGGAAAACCCATTCAAGACATTTTATAAGCATTTTTTAAAGGTTTCCACCAATGTTTAACTTTTGTCTTATGCTTCCGTGCTTTGTCCAGAATTCTTGCGCTGAAGGGTTGGGGTTGGGGGCTATGATAATGTAAAAAGTACAGGAATTATTGTAATGCACGCTGATGGAAAACTTGTTATATTATCTTTATAAGTTTAAAACAATGTTTAAAACAGAATGCTTAAGACTATTACTAACATTATATCTCTGCTCTGCAATTAATTTTGGCTTTATATGGAGTTATTATGCTGAAACATTGGGAGGTAGGGGCTGTGAGAATTCCGCAGAATGTACTGATGTTTTACTTCATACTAATGCATAGTCTGTAATGCTAGTACCTTTGTAAGTTTGTAATAGAAATGTTTAAAGCTATCTCTGATGTTTTGCCTTTGTTTTGTTATTATTTTTGGCTTTGTCTAGAAATAAGCTGAAACATTAGGCGAGGGTAAAGGCTGTGAGAATAATGTCCATTGTTGAGATGTTTACCTGGTATTTTTGGTCTGTTACCCACAAAGAAATGTAGTTTCTTGCAAAGCATGCTACTGCAAAATCTGTTCTAACATCTTTATTAGCTCAGAAGCCCAATGTTTTAAAGCCTTAATCGTATGTCTTATGTGCTGAGAGGTTGGTGGTAGGGGGTATGAGCTTTGAGACTGTTTCAGACCGTGCTTGATATTGTAATCTGTCCCACAAAGCAATTTGGTTTTCTAGCAAACTTTGAGGATTGAAGTAAAGAGAAGGCCTGGTCACACCTTACATCCTCCTAGGTAGGGCCCCCAGCATGACACTTGTTGGGGGCCCCCAAAATTGTAGCACTCACCCTGACAACAGGATTTGTGTTAACATGCATTTTCTGAAGGATATAAGCCTAATACTCAAACATATGCCATTTTTTAATAATTTAAATCCTCAGTGATTTACCAGAAAACCATAAATTTTAAGAGGGACAGAACAAGATATGAGGCAAAAATCTAGACATTTTGTGAAAATCTGGACATTTGAGAGGTATAACTCCAATTGCCTTTATATGGCCCCTTGAGCTCCTGACAGTTATATCATGTGGAAGGGGTCCTTAAGCTTTGAAGAGTTGTTTAGTCACTGGGCTCAGCGATCTATTACAACATCTACTGTTATGGCAAGTTTACTTGCACGACTGTATTTTTTTTTTAGTCTAGCTAACAGCATGGGATATGAAACTATATACGATGCTGAAAATGGGGAGCAGCCATTTTCAACATGAATTTGTCTGTTTATGAAAATTAGTAATGCTGTTTCTGTGCTATGGCCTGGCCTAACATTATATTGCATTGTGGAATGTAACGTGCTGTGTACTAGGTGGTTCAACTGTATGTGGACATATTTTTCAAGTATTTTAGATAGAGGGAGCAGGATGGCTATAGGTCTGTAGTTTGCTAGTTCAAGTGATTTGCCAACTTTATGTAAGGCAATAACATATGCTTGTTTCCAGAGTTTGTGGTCTATTCCTTCTTGGAAAGAATGATTTATAAGTATACATAGTGCATATGAAATGGTTTCTGCAGATATTTTGAGATATTCTACTGGAAGGTTATCAGCTAAAGCGTCTTCTGCAGGGAGACATGCGTGAATGGGCGTACCTTCATTGAAGGTTGTGCGTCAGGGCTGGTAACTCGGCACGTAAAAATCAACTACCAATCATTAGCGGACCGGAGTTCTGCTGTGGCGACCCCTAACTGGGAAAAGCTGAAAGACACAACAACAACAACAACAACAACAACTACTGGAAGGTTATCAGTTGCAAGAGAAATGGTTTTAGGTTTTTGAATGTTTTTAGCATGGTGGTCATTGTAGTAAATGAGAAGGTAATACTACCAGCATCCATGTTGTTATTGCTGTGAAGTGTGCAATGGATTCATTATGTGAGTTAGGCACATTTATGTAGTACAAGTTAAATCTGTTCAGCTTCAGGAACTGCAGGCAAACACCCACACACAACGAATAGTTTACCTAGGTTTCGTCTTTTAATTTTAAACAGACTTCCTCAAAAGGTTTTCTCCCATTCAGGAGATCTAGTCTCTCATATGTTCTTGGCTCCTACCCATTTTTCCTCTATGGTTCTAAGCTCAGATCCCATCAGACCTACTCCACAGGGATAGACAATTCCATCTAGCATCCAGAAAGTTCCTGTGGAAGAACTACCCCTGTCTGTGGACACCTCCCCAGAGCATCCCACTGAGGAGGTTCACTGAAAGATTATGCGTAAAAAGAGGCACATAGAGTCCCCCTTGGAATCTCTCACTGAAAATACTGATTTTGACAAAGGAGATGGGTCTCCCAGTCACCACCTAATGATGTCTCATTTGGAGACATTTTGGAAATCTTTAAACAGAAAGGTGGTTGGTCATTAGATAATCCTTCCAATTAACAGTCAGTATTTCTTGAGGCTTTTGATGCTGGCCCATCCACGTCTTGGGTGACTACTGTAGCTGATGAGCTTATTGACCTAGTCTCTCATCGGGCATAGAAGGAACTGGATTCTGTTGAACCTGTCTCATGCCATCTGCACAAAATTTTAGGCCCTCAAAAAGATAAACTCCACTGGAGCAAAGGAGCCCCTGTTGATGCAATGATTGTGGCAGCAACCACCAAAAAGGAGATAGCAGAACAGAGCTCCTTTGTCCACCTAGCTAACAGAAAATCTAGGGTGTTGCACAGATTTGAAAAGTGTGCTTGCTTCACAACAGAAGACACCTCACAGGCTGCTGGTTCAAGCATAGCCATAAGGAGACATGCGTGGATGCAATTATGTGATTTTGTGGAGGCTTTTAAGCTTCTTTCTTCAATGCACCTTTTGATAGAATGTCCTTGTTTGGCCCTTTTTGAAAGAAATGCTTTCCCGCAGTGAACAGGAAGGAAAGTCCCTGTCTGCCATAGGGATTCACTTTTGAACCCCTCAACAATCCTTTTCAAGGAATCAAAGAGGTGGTAAGAAAATGTGGTTCTGTAAATCCCAGGAATCTTTCCAGGATTCACTTGGAGAAACTCTTTCAGAGGCAGAGGAGGGAGTTCAGCTGGAAGAAGCTGTCTCCATGGCAGAAGAAGCCTGCAAAATTATGGTTTTTGAGATTAATTTCTGGATAGACCCTTTCAGCACTCCTGAAGTGATTCCTGATTGCCTACCTCTGGAGGCAGTTGGGAGACACTTGTCCCTGCACCCCGATACTTGAGCTTCTACAATAAAAGATTCTTGGATGTTAAAAATAATATCCAGATGTTACTTTATATAATTTTGTCAAGTGTCCACTTCCAAAAGAAAAGGTTCCTGATGTTTCACCCAGTCAGAGAGAAGCTGCAGCTCAAGAAATTCAAAAGCTGCTGGGCAAAAGAGTCATCTAGGAGATCCCACCAGACCAGACAAGATTTGGAACTTACTCAAAGCTCTTTTTGGTGCCAAAGAAGACAGGGGACCTGAGACTTGGATCTAAGCAACCTGAACCAGTTTGTGAGAAAAATGAAGTTCCAAGTGGTCCTGATTCAGTCCATTCTACCTCTGTTACACAAGAATGATTGGATGTGCTCAGTTGATCTTCAGGATGCATGCTATTCAATCAAAATAAACAGATGCTCCCAAAGACATTTGCACTTTTGGCTGGGAGCCAGTCACTATAAGTTAATACCCCTGTCCTCTGGACTCACCACAGCCCCCAGGGTGTTTACCAAGTGTATGGCAGTGGTAGCAGCTCACCTGAGACTGCAAGGATTCTGAGTGTTTCCATACTAGATGATTGGCTTCTCACTGCCCCAACCATGCATAATCTAGAACAGTACAGGGACTATTTGCTCCAAATTTGCCAATCACTATACATAAGAGTCAATATTTCCAAATCCACACTGCTACCAATGCAGAGCCTGAAGTTCATTGGTACCCATCTAAACAGAATAAATCAGATTGCTTCTTTCTCTCCTCACCATATATGCACAATCAGATCTCAGGTTCGTCAAATTCTTTCTCATTCTGCTTTGCCTGCCAGACTCCATGGCAGTGTCTATCGTATTACTCCAATTAGCATGTTACTTTATGTGTGTTCTTCAGTGGGCTCAAGCTGTTCAGTGGTCTATTCTTTGACAGCCTGTATCCTTCCCAGTCAGACTTAGTCCAATATGCAAAAGTCATATTCACTGGTGGAACCAGTCAGATGACATTTACCTAGGTTGGCCCTTCATTCTATTCCCCAAATAGCCACAGTGATCATGGATGCCTCCCAGATGGGGTGGGTGGCATTTGAAGGACGGTCTGAGGTACTTGGTCCCCCCAACTCGCATATCAATGTCCTGGAGATGACAGCAGTCCTACTAGGACTGCAGGAATTTCAAGATATTATCCTTCTAAGCACAATTGAATGATACTAGCACATATGAAGTAGTAGATTTAAATGTGTATGTTACATCTATTAATGAATATCTGGAACTTATCAATAAAGGTGTTAGACTAGGGTATTTTTGTCAGGCAGATGTTAAGAACAAATTTAAAGTAGAAGGTTGTTCCATGGCTTTATTCTACTGTTTGCCCAAAATACACAAAAATTTGTCTAAACCTCCGGGTAGGCCTATAGTTTCAGGCTGTCATTATTTTTTGCACAACCTTGGCATTTTTTTGCACCACTTTCTTACACCCTATGTAACCAAGTTACCATCCCATATTACAGATGTTTTGATTTTTGGAGAAAGTTAAGAATGTTGATTTGAATCATAATATGCTGTGGGTTACTATTGATGTAAAGAGCCTATATACCAATATCAAACATCAGTTTGGTATGGAAGCTATTAGGTTCTTTTTAGGGGATTCCCCAGCCACAGAGTATATAATTGAACTTATTTATTTTTCTTTAACTCATAATTTTTTTTAATTCAATAACACCATATACCATCAGTTACAGGGAACGGCCATGGGGGCTGCATTTGCCCCCATGTATGCTAATCTTGTTATGGGGTTGTTTGAGTTGGAAGTTATTTACAAACATAATTTCTTTCATACACGTTATTAAATATTATAGGTATGTTGATAATTTGATATTTTTAGTTGATGGTAGTAATTCTGCTATAAGGGATTTTTTTTATTGACCTTAATGACAATAGATATATGTTACAATTTGATGGATTGAAAGTTGGGACAATTGTTCCTTTTTTGGACGTGGTACTAGATATTTCTGATGGCATTATTCTGGTGACTTCTTTAAATAGGAAGTTTGAAGGGGGGTTCCAGTATGTACATGGGACGAGTGGCCACCCCCTGCATACATTAAATGCTCTCCCCTATGGGGAAATGTAAAGAATTTATAGGTTATTTAATAGGTCTGAAATATTTCATAAAGAATTATGTTCCATGGTGGAATCATTTTCTGCCCGGGGATATAGTAATAAAATATTAAGCAATAGTTACAACAGGCTTTTTAATAATAAAAAACAAACTGGTTCTCAATTTCCTGTTATTTCTGGGTCTCACTTTAATTTGTATGATAGATCTCAGGAGAGAAGGGAGACTATATATTTTGTTACAACTTATGGCTGCTTCACTATGAAATTTATTGAAATTGTTATTCAATTTTGGAATTATTTGTGTTCCTTGAATAGTGTTCAGCCATGGTTAAAGTTAAACTTGAAATTCTCCTATCGTAGGGGTAAAAATATTAAAGATTTTCTGGTTAGAAGCAAGTTTAATTTACCCCCACTTGCCCTGTATAAAGAACTTGACAAAGTTGGTACATATTCTTGTGGAAAATGTAAAGCTTGTAAGTTTATTATACCATACTTTGCTTCTATTAATAATATTAAATTTAACACTAAAAACTTTTTTCATTGTAACTCTGTGGGTGTTGTGTATTCCTTACAATGTCCATGTAAAGAATTTTACATTGGAGAAACTAAAAGGGCATTTAAGGTGAGGCTCCTAGAGCATATCAAGGATATAAATAATGGGAATGAGGAAAGCCCGATAGCCTTACATTTTTTACAATTTCATGGGGGCAATAGTAATTGTCTTAAAGGAACTGTTTTGGAACAGGTTTGTCTTTCTACATATCAAAATGTGAATGTTAAATCACTTTTACTACAGAAAGAAGCTATGTATATTTTAAAATTTAAAACAATGTCTCCATTTGGGTTGAATGAAGACTTTAATTGGAAAGCATTGCTTGATTGATTGTTAATGTGTGATTAGGTAATTAGTATTTGTATGAGAATATATAATGGTATATTTTTTCTTGTGACTTATACTCCTTGAAGGCTTTGGCCGAGACGTCAGAGAGAGAGAGAGTTTTATAATAAAACCTTTTGATGGATTCTTGTGGCTGTTGTTTTTCTACTATCAGTTAATACCCCTGTCCTCTGGACTCACCACAGCCCCCAGGGTGTTTACCAAGTGTATGGCAGTGGTAGCAGCTCACCTGAGACTGCAAGGATTCTGAGTGTTTCCATACTAGATGATTGGCTTCTCACTGCCCCAACCATGCATAATCTAGAACAGTACAGGGACTATTTGCTCCAAATTTGCCAATCACTATACATAAGAGTCAATATTTCCAAATCCACACTGCTACCAATGCAGAGCCTGAAGTTCATTGGTACCCATCTAAACAGAATAAATCAGATTGCTTCTTTCTCTCCTCACCATATATGCACAATCAGATCTCAGGTTCGTCAAATTCTTTCTCATTCTGCTTTGCCTGCCAGACTCCATGGCAGTGTCTATCGTATTACTCCAATTAGCATGTTACTTTATGTGTGTTCTTCAGTGGGCTCAAGCTGTTCAGTGGTCTATTCTTTGACAGCCTGTATCCTTCCCAGTCAGACTTAGTCCAATATGCAAAAGTCATATTCACTGGTGGAACCAGTCAGATGACATTTACCTAGGTTGGCCCTTCATTCTATTCCCCAAATAGCCACAGTGATCATGGATGCCTCCCAGATGGGGTGGGTGGCATTTCTTGGGAAGGACGGTCTGAGGTACTTGGTCCCCCCAACTTGCATATCAATGTCCTGGAGATGACAGCAGTCCTACTAGGACTGCAGGAATTTCAAGATATTATCCTTCTAAGCACAATTGTCATCCAGACTGACATGTGTGTGATCTGGTACATCAACAAACAAGGGTGAACCCAATCTCACCCCCCTCTGCCAAGAAGCTATTAGAGTGTGGCAATGGGTGATCTCCTCCTACTGCTTTTTAGTAGCAACACACATTCGGGGGAAATCCAATGTACTAGCAAACAAACTCAGCAGGTCCATTCTGATGCTTCACTAGGGATATCTTAATCATTCAGTGGTGGAGAAAAATTTCCGTTGTTAGGACCAACCTTGCTGTGATCGTTTTGCCTCTCTCTGCAACAGTAAATGCAGTAGATACTTCACCCTGATTCCCCCCTCAGGGAGAGTCACCGAGAAATGCTGTAGTCCATGTTTGGTCCTCCTGTCTCCTTTACACCTATCCCCCAGTAACTCTGATTACAAAATTCTTACAGAAAGCAAGTCAATTGAAGAGCTCACTTATCCTCGTTACCCCTTTCTGGCCTTGCCAGGTCTGGTTCTCCTTCCTTTTGTCTCATCTTCATTATCCTTCTTGGAAACTGGAACCCAGTCCAAGCTGGAACCCAGTCCAGACTTTGTCACATCCCCCTGGGATGAAATATTCCAATACCAGCCCTCACACTTTCTTCCCTAGTATGCAATGTACTTTAATGTTCACAAAAAGACTCCACTAAGAGGATTTAAAAAGGCAAATGGAAAAGATTTTCAATTTGGACTCTGAAAAATGGCATTGATTCCTTCACTGTTTTTAGCTTCCCTTTTTAAGGAAGGTACTAGTTTTTCCAAAATCAAAGTACAGTTGGCAGCCATATCAAATTTTCAATCAGAAGATAATGCTTCTTGTTTGGGTGCTTCCAGATTATGTAAGACTGTACTGAAGGGCATCTTCTTGCTTAGACCGTCAGTGAAAGACCCATCATGTCCTTGGGATTTAACAGTATTACTGTAAGGCTTAACTCAACAACCCTTTGAAACTTCAGCAAAAACTAACTTAAAGTTCCTGTCTTGAAAAACAGCCTTTTTAGTTGCTATTACTTCAGCTAAAAGGATTTCTGAACTCCATGCTCTTTCATAAAGACAGAGTTGCAGTATGAACCAATCCTTCTTTCCTGCCAAAAGTGGCTTCTGAGTCAAATAAATCAAGCCACTTACCATTCTTCTTTCCAAATTTTTTGAAGAAAGGAAAATACATGCTACACCTTTTAGATGTCTATTGAGAACTATGTTTTCACTTACACAGAACAAAAGACTTTAGAAAAATGGACCAGGTGTTTGTTTCTTTTTCACCCAGTTTACTGGTTCTCTACTTTCTAAAGTAACATTGACAAAATGGATAACTAGTTGCATTTCCTGGATATATTCTCAACAAGGCCTCTACCCACCAAAACCACCCAAGGCTCATTCTACTAAATCTATGGTTACATCATATGTTTTCTGGTCTAAAACGTCCATTGATGATCTCTGTTTAGCAGCCACATGGTCCAGTGCTCATACTTTAATTACTCATCACAAACTGGATATCATTTCCAGAAGTAGAGCTGCCTTTAATTCAGCAGTTCTCTGGAATATCCTTCCATGAAGGCCACCCAAGATTTAAGTAGCTGGGGACTCTGTCCCATACATTGAGGAAGAATGAAAAAGACATCAGATATTAAAGTTATGTACTCAGCATAACTAGGCATCTGTGTTGTCCATTTTCATTCTTCCTCAACTGTCCAACCTTCTTCCCCCTTCCTGTCAATTTCTGGAGTGACCTGATGGAAACTTGGAACCTGTAGTTCCAGGTTTGAACCCTGGGTTTAATTCCTTTTTCTCGTCTATTATGTAATAAGACCTTTAAGGCAGTAAACTTAATCTGAGGTATTGGGGATGGAACAGGGCATTATGAGTAGAGAGAGGAGTGTGGGAGATGGACCTGAAGTCTGTGAAATGAGGCTGAGTCATATCTGAGGTCAGATCCATGACCCATAAGTTGAGGAAGAATGATACTGGACAGCACAGATGCTAGTTATGGTGAGTACATAACTTTATTTTCACATTGTTTCAAGTAATGTGTTTGTAGTGATCCATGATAATATGTATTCAGAAGCTGATTTGCCTGCACCGGGAGGTATATACAACCGTACTGTTGATTTTTTAGAGTTAATTTTAGGTATACATAATAGAACTTCAGCTTTAATGTTTTGGTATTTTTATGGAGTGCCTGGGTGCATGTCAAGGTAAAATGTTTTTGAGTGTACAGCGGCTATACCACCAGCTCTTTTACAAGTATGATCATTACAGATAGCACCATAGTCATTAGGCAGTATGTCTTCATCTTCTTTTAGTGATTTAAACCATATTTCTGTCATGTAGGTCAAGGGTATACACAGATATTCAGCTACACACATCTGCTATTTTATTCCACATGCTGTATGCATTTATATGATATATTTTTATTCCTGAAAGATTGCTCCAGAAAGTTGTATTAGGATTGCTCAAGACATTATTATATTTGGCAGGTCCAGGACTGTGATGAATGTCCCCACATTTTTTGAAGAAATTTGAGCTTATATTTTTGAAGGAGTTTAGATTTTTTATAATAAGGCTTAGATATATTTGGTTTGTTTTATTTTAGAAATATATTTTTTTTGTAGATCGAGCTTAAATTTTTGATGGTGGTATTTAGATTTTTTATGTAACAAGGTTTACATATATTTGGTTTGTTTAATTTTAGAAATATATTTTGTTTGCAGATATTTTAGAGCTAACAGGTCAATGGTGTTCAATCAGAATATATGGGAGTTTATTGTTATACGATTTGCTGTTTTTAGATTGAGTGCTTGTATGAGAATGAAGGTAGGATTTCTGGGGGGCTTTTTCTCTCTACTGCATCATCCTATGCTCCCTACCTAGTACTCAAAATCCATCGCAGAGTCTACTGGCTACCTCCTAACCCTGCCCCAGTCTTCTTCCAAGAGGTCTAGGGCCAGAGTTGGTTTTAAGGGCATCTTTGGGGTCTGGCTGTCAAAATCCATGTGGTGGTTTCCACTTTTGACCTACCCCATTTCCCGCCATAGTCCCTATGTAATGTTTAAGTGGCTTTGTAAGCAATGAAGACACACAGCATTTCATTCTGCCTCTGCAACAGTTCCGCTGTGTTCCACATCTTATCCCCCCTTAGGGCAATACCTCTCCATAGTGACATCCACAGCCTCCTTAAGGGATCATAGTATAGTAAATGCCCATAGAACCACTGTCCCATGAGGGATGGTAATGCCCATCCATCCCTTCTGTTCTGTCAGTTGCTGAAGCTGCTAATCGAACCCAGGTCAGCTGGATTTTACTCAGAGCTTTATCCCACTACTCCCCTGAATCAACCAAATGGTAGTATGATTTATTAACTGCAGTAGCTGGTGAGTAGGGTTAGATAAAAAGAAAAGAAAACAAGATGGAATGTTGCATTATCTTGTATAAGGAATATTTATAAATAGTTTGTTCATAAGTTCATAGGTTCATGGGTTGTTACTAGGCTAATGACCACTAGGCTCCTAACAGTGCACCCCAAACCCTTTGGGTCCCCCATACCATGAGTGTTTATATGGGGTGTGTTAGTAGGAAGGTAACTAATGATTTTTAGGGGGGGTGTTAAGATAATACTTTTCTTATTGACTGATTCTATTCATAAGGGACAATGGGGCCATGTCAGGGGTAGATTTATGATTTCCCATCCAAAATTTCATTTGAATAGGGTCAGGGATGAACTCTGTTTTACATGGATAGGGAGTCTATTCCTTAGTGCAGGGATCCTTTGGGACACATATCTGTCTCCCCAGCACATTCTGTTTATGTTACAAGTGAAGTTCAGATCACTGGATTTAGTGTTTCTGTTGTTGTGTTTATTTTGTAGATGTACAATAGATCCATCAGTGCTGGGTCTGAGGAAGCCCTGTGAGCCAGGCAAAGATCCCCTCTCAGCAGCCTGTAGGAGACTCAATGGCTGGTCTGATAAGGGCCAAGTAGACTGGTACTATAACTTCCTTGGACTTGGATGCCATACTCTTACCTATTAATTGGATGACATAGAATGATTTTCTTATTATCTTAGCTATGTGTTGATCAAAGGCCAGGTTGCTGTCTACATATGTTACCAGATCCCTTACTATCAGGTCAAGTCTTAAGGTTATTTAATCAAAGGGGTAATTCATTTGGGTTGACAGTTTCCCAGAGAGCATTATAATGCGTATGTTAACATTGAGTTTTAGGCCATGGCTTTGGCACCAGTCTTTTGTGTGTGTTAAAGCCACTTGCAAGATGTTGATGTCTTGGAGGGGTGGAATCTATAACAGCTCCCAATTTACAATCATCTGCAAACTCTGTGAGCCAGAGGTGTTGAACATTAGCCTTGATTTCCAAGAAGATGGTGCCAAACAGGAGTGGGCCAAGCTCCTGTTTTTTTAATCCGAGTAGAGTGGCTGTTGCTTACGTTTCGTAATGTAATGGGAAGGGTTGATTGAAGAGGCTTGAAGGTTGATTGCAAGTAGCTAGTTTTCATTCAGAAGCCAGTTGATTTCTCATATTTTAATAGTTATTAAGGTGTTATTTTATTGTTCACACAAGGAAAGGTAGAGACCTAAAATGAAATCAAGGTAAAGATATATTGTAGGTATGTACTCAGAGTAAAGTGGAAATGTGTCTGAAAATTTGGTGCAGTGCTGTTGAGGTAAAATACAGGGAGGGGCTTTGATTACTAGAGGATGAGATGTGAAAAGCAGTGCAGTGGATAAAAAAGTAACAAAATTCCAAACTCAGGTTCCTCTAATTTTATATGTTCTCATGCTTGTTATAAATTAATAACATGGAGGTCATTAAATTAAGAGATGTATTATTATAATATAAGCAAACAAATAAGGTTTCCCTTTCGTTTTTAATTCCTCATGTGATGTGTGTCAGTTACATATCCTAGAAGACACATAGTTGTTTGATAACATGGGTCTTCCATATTGTCCTCTGATGAGGAATTTGAGTTGGCCATTTTAGGAAGAAAAAATCACCCTAGAGTTACAGGGTTGTCTTTAAACATGCATTTTTATTTATTCACTTTACCTTATGTGCATTTCTTTCATCGATTTGCTACCAGATAAGGAGACTGAGCCATAGTTGATCCTTAGGGACCGCAAGCTTAAACAAAGGAAAATATCAGCTGAAAACAACATGCCTGTTGGTGTACATAAACATATAAATGCATACATAGTTATGTATGTATGCATGTATACATGTATGCATGTATGTATTTATTTATTTAGAAAAAATATCCAGAGTGCAACAGCTAGAAGAGTGAATGAGCGAACTTGCAAAAATATATCAAAAGTTTATTGAATCCACAGCAGGTAATAAATAAGATTAAAACCATAAACGCTTTATGTTTCAACTCGCGTTTACTGTAATAATTAATAACTGATGAGCCCATATAAAATGTTCATTTGTCATTTGAAATATAATGGATGAATTTTATTGGTTGTATATTAAATTAATAGTATAAAAGTAATTAGAAAAGGAGGTGTGTCATCTGATGAAGTCCAGTTAATGGGGACGAAAACGCGAGTTGAAACATAAAGCGTTTATGGTTTTAATCTTATTTATTACCTGCTGTGGATTCAATAAACTTTGGATATATTTTGGCAAGTTCGCTCATTCACTCTTCTAGCTGTTGCACTCTGGATATTTTTTCTTATTTATTTATTTATTTATTGCATTTGTTTACTGGGATGGTCTGACTGGGTAGACAAGCTGCTCCTTTTCTGCAAATGCCTGGGGTGAAAAGTTCCACAATTAAATCAGTAAACAATAAAACAATAGTTAATACATTTTAGACAATAAGCATAAATGCAGTTTCGGTCACTATAAGCTAGTCACAGTTTGATAAAGATATTTTATGCATATGATATGGAAATAGTATGCAGTAGAATGCAAAATCAATTTACTTAGCTTCTCGTGTCACTTCAGGGGAATCCAGTAATGAGTGCCGAGTGGAGGGGAACAATGACCTCTTTTTTCCTGGATGAGAACCCTTTTATGATGAGGTGTGCCATGTAGAAGGACTTCCTGGCTACTGTGGCTATGTGACTATCAAAGGAGAGACTACTGTCCACCTGGGTCCCAAGGTCTCTTATCACACATTCGGTGTTAAGTAGATTGCTGCCTATGTGGTAGTTCATGGGTACAGAGTTTTTACCAAAGGAGATGACACTACACTTTTTGGCATTGAGTTTGAGGCCATGGCTCTGACACCAGGCATCTGTTTCAGCGCCTTCTGTAGGATGTCCACATCATTTGGGGACTTGACTCTGGCTCCTAGTTTGCAGTTATCTGTGAACTTCATTAGCCAGAGGCCTTCTGTGTTAACATGTAGTTTGGAAAGTAGATACCAAACAGGAGAGGTCCCAAGATGGAACCCTGTGGTACTCCACTTGTCACTGCTTTGAGGTCAGATTTGGAGTCTTCAACTTTTACAGTATGGGTTCTGTCAGTGAACCAGTTGGCAACCCATCTTGTGACATAGGGATTTATTCCTAGTTTAGTGAGTTTAGCTATAATTCCAGAATGGGAGATGGTGTCGAAAGCCTTGACAAGGTCAAGATAGGCTGCGTGAACCACCTTAACCTCATCTATGGCTTTGGTGACTGCCTCAAAGAAGTCGATCAGGTTCAGGAGGCATGATCTGCCTTTCACTAACCTGAACTGGGTGGCATCCAGAGTTTGGAGGTTACCAATGCCTTTGTTTATGAGTTCCATGATTATACGTTCCATGACCTTGCAAACCAGGCTCGTCAGGCTAATAGGTTGATAGTTCCTGGGATCAGTGGTGGCTCACCCTTTGTGGAGTGGGATAACTGTTGTTGTGAGCCATTCAGTGGGCACAAAGCCTGATGCGAGGCTATTATTGAACATGGTGCTTAAGTGGGGAGCCAGTTCATTCTGAAGTTTATGTAAAACGCAGCCTGGGATGTTGTCTAGTCCCATGGATGCTTTGTTTTTGGATTTAGAGAGTGCAGCTTCTACCTGCGTAGTTGTGATTACAGGGACTCTGCATTCTTCCTGTATAGATATGGGCCCTTTAAGGGGTGAGGGGGGGGGATAAAGTTAATACTGAACCTATCTGCCAGGATGTTGGCAATATCAGTTGGTTCTGTAGTTTTCATGCCATTGTGCTGTAACTCAGAGCAGATCTGGGTGTTGCCATTGAAATTCTTGACATAGCTATAGAATGCTTTGTGGTTGTCCTTAGAATTAGTGGCAATTTTGTTTTTGTAGCTAGCTTTGAAGGATCTTATAAGGGATCTCAGCTTCTTAGTGAGGCTGACTAGGGAGCTCCTCCACTCATGGGATTTTACTTTCTTTTGCAGCAGTTTCTTCCTTCTGTTGTACAGTTTGTTTATGGCAGGGGACCACCAGATTGGCTTCCTTTTTTTGGAGGATAGTGTTTTGGTTCTGCTTGGGATAGCATGATCCATGCACTTGTGTAAGTGCTTCTAGAGTGCATTTGTGTAGGATTCAGCAGTTGTAACTGTATTGTCCATCTGCATGGGTGTCAGGAAGTTCACCACTTCTGTCTTAAGAAGCATGGAGTTGGCTTTGCAGAAATTTTTTACCATGGTTTCCTTAATGGGGGCGGGATGTGGATATAAAGGGTGATTAGCTTATGGCCGGATCCGACCAATGAGGTGTTGACTTCAGGTGTGGAACACTGGTCATTCATGTTGGTAATGTCTAGGTCTAGGATATTGTTGCCCCTGGTGGGGGTGTGGATAAGTTGAAATTCAGGCCCTTGAACATATGACCTACATGGACAGACTGAAGGCCCTGTCACTGTACTCTGTATCTTATAGGCTGCTGAGAGATGACTTGTCTCTGACCTACAGAGCAGTATTGGACCATGCCCTAATGTAAATACTGCACATCCCCAAGTCAAATGGGACAAGATTTACTCACCCTAGAGATCTTAACATAGCCTGTGACATTAACAGAACATGCTGGAGAGATAGATATGTATCCCAGAGATTGCCACTCCTTTGGAACAAACTCCAAATTCATGTAAAACAGAGCTCCTCAATGACCCTATTTAAGCATAACTTAGACAACTGGATGGGAGACCATAAAATTATCCTGGGGTTCTCAAGTATGTCCCTCTTGGATAAAGCAGTCTGTGCTGATTATAGACTCTCACTGGAAATATAGACCATCCAACTTGGTGAGTAAGGGAAGAAGGGCATAACACGGCTAGGCTTATAAAGGCCCTAGGGGCAATAGCCTAGCAATCTTCTATGAACCTATGAACCTATGTTACGTCTGAGGGCAAGAAAATGAAAAACAGATGGTTTGTGATTGACAAATAATGCACTTTGTTACAAAGCTTTATGGAATGAATTTTATTGTAGATTATGAGGTTGACGGTAAGCACAGGAGGTTGTTTGAAGTATAAACAGCAGTAGACCAGATAGTGATTATACAAGAAAAAGTGTGAGAGACATTTAATGAGTAGAGAAGCTATATGGAGAGTAGAGAGGGCCTGGAAAGAGGTTTAGAGAGAGTATTTGGTTTAGAGAGGGTCAGTATTTAAGTAATCCAAGGAGAGGTACATGAGCATAGCCATGTATTTTTAGGTGATTCTTTAAGTGTAGTTTGAAAGCCTTATTTTTTAATATTCTAAGAGAGAGAGAGAGGTATGGAATTCCAGGTATTATAGAGAATTAGTAGTACAGGGATTCTCCAGCAGTTTTGTTTGATTTAGTTACAGTTAGCAGCATTTTGTCAGTAGAGTGTACTGATCTTTTGGGCCTGTAGAGTTGAAGAATATTGTTTAGACTGATTATCTTCCTGGTGGACAAAGTTTGACCTCTCAAGCTTCATCTCACTGATGATTGGAGTTCCTTCATAAGAAATCACTGTGGATGAGTTTTGCCAGAAGTGATTCTTGTTTGGGGACTGTCCCCCTTCTTCATGTTGGTGTGACCATGGAGTTCATACATATATGTTTGGGGGGTGCAGGGGGGGGGGGCTTGCTCCCTGCAAAATCACTTAAATTTTTTTTGTCAAGATGTTTCTCACAAATGCATTCTGATTCTTGGGTCATTAATTTTTGTCCATGCATAGAGGAAGCATTTAGACTTGGGCACTTGGCTGGGACATATATGAGATTATGTGTTGTAACAAGCTGTGAGCTGGTTAAACAGTGTCTTAAATCCAGTCAGAGAAGTTGCTTTAATGCAAGGCAGTGATATATCCTATAATGATGGTTAGCAGCAAATTTTGCAGTGTAAAAATATTTAATTTATATTCATCACATTTAAAGAAAATAATTCAGACTTCCAAAACAGAAAAAGTAAAATACAGTTTCCACAGTACATATGCAAAAGTTAAATATGTAAAAGAAGTTCAGTACAGGTGTTTGATGAAATTAAAGGAAGCTTTTAATGCATTAAAACTAAAAGACACAATTACCACAATAATAGCAAATGAAAGGATGAGAAAGCAAAATAACCGGCCTGAAATACTGGCTCCTTGATTTTATCAAGTGCATGTTTTGTTATCTTTTATTGGTGTTGAATTTTATGTATTGTGTTTTCTGTGTTGTGTACAAAAAGAACCTGTTGGCAAGATAGGTATGTCTCCAAAAGCATACTTTGCATTTAGTGGAAGCTCCTGCTGCATGTTAAACAAAGCATCTCTCTCACTCTCATTAACCTAACATAGATGAGTGAGTGGCTGTCTATAAATCCACCCTGGGATTAGTTCTGTTTTTTTATGGAAATGGAAACAGGTAAACTACAGTGGCTTGGCTCTTAATGATCTCCTAGATCAACTGTCTAATATACACCTGTAAACCTTTGGTACTACCAAATTGCTACAAAAAAGTAAATAACACCTAAACATAACTCCCTTTTAATACAACATAAAGTCATCCGGATACACAGAAAACCAGAGTGATATTAAAATATTGAGAAAAAGTTAAATGCTGATGCACAGCTGATACCAGTATCTAAGCTAGATTCCATATAATCAACCCATAAAAACAATAGCAGTTTCCAATGCATAGGTGGCATGGAAAGCAGTAAAAAGTAAAATTAATATAAAAAGATATGCAATTTATAACTTAAATGTAAACTGTGCAAGTTCATGAACTTAAAAGTATGGAAAATTAGTTGCACAAACCAACAAATTCCAAGTCAGTTGAGATGTACAACTATATAAATGAAGTAAAATTGTGAACTTTTTTTGATGATTTTTAGCTCTGCCACACTGACTAAGCTTCTCTTAGTGTCTTTCCTTATTCTTTGGATTGAATGAACCCAGCTGTCCTCCACTAATAAAGTTAGTGAGGATAATGAAGCATCCATGGACAGTGTCATACTGCTGCTGAAGTGTTGTTTACTTTTTGGTCTGTTCCTCATAAAATTTGTGGTTTTCAGGTAAATTATTGTGGACTGGTAAATAAATAAAAACAGGCAACTGAGATTCAGACAGTGTAGCTTTCAGAAAATGCATGCTAATTCAAAACCTCTTATTGTATCAACTTTCTAAGTCTATAAGAGCAATATCTAAAATGTTGTAATGGATGCGCCAAATAAAGATTTGAGGATGCTTATGAATCATAAAATGATATTCAGTTATTAGACTGACCCTCTATGCAAGGAAGCAATGAAATTAGGTTATTGCATATTGTGGTTTAGTTATAACATCTAGAAGTGCACGTGTGTTGATGTCATTCTCAGTGCATTATTGAGGTTTAGACTCAAATATGGATGTTCATTATAGAATCTGTATAACATGCAAACAAGAGGATGGATAGAAAAAACAATGAAATTATACAGTGACAATAACATATTTTTAAGTTCTTGTCATATTGGAAGTAAGTTACAAAAGCTCAGGCGATACTTACTACATTGTAAAAAGCAAAAACAAAGCTTTATTAACCTCTGAACTACATATTTGTCATTCAACCTAGAAATTATGGAGAGGTGAACCTTGGCTGCAAATTCCATCATGCCTACATCAAAACACATACATAATTCACTGCTAGGGTAGTCACTGACTAGAATAAGCTAAATCAGGAAAATAAAACTGCTTGCAGTTTAGACAGTATTTAAGATAAGGCTAGATGATTTTTATGGATGAAAATAAATTAATTATAGCAGGCCAAGAGTGATAAATTATCCATCACCTGAATGAGTGAAGTAAAATAAAGTAAGTAGTAACAAGATCCTGAAACAGATCATATCCATGCATACCTCTCAACTGTACAGATTTTTGCAGAATGTCCAGATTTTTGCCTCATATTTTTTGTCAGTTTTTCATAAAATTTTGGATTTCTGGCAAATCATTAAAGACTGAAGTCATTTAATAGTGAGAGATATTTGAGTTTCAGTCTTCATATCCTTCAGAAAATGTATGCTAATGAAAAACTTGTTATCTATCAACTACGTTTGTAAGAGCAATATTTAAAAAATGTCCCTATTTATTGCTTTGTCCCTCCATTATTTATTGCTTTGTCAAGATTTCTTGCTCTAAGAAGTTGAGCGGTATGTGCCCATGCCTGGTAAGTCCTTGCATGAGAGGTGCACAGCAGATTTGTTTCTTCCTTTATGCAGTCAAAGCCATCATGACCTATAAGTGATCAGCAAATGAGGAGTGAAGCATGTGTACTTCACGTGCTCTTTTAGATCCGTATTAGTAAGGAGTAAATCAGGGGACTAATTAGTAAGGGCATTAGGCTTGGTAACTAGCATAAGATATTAATTATGCAGCAGTTGATTGTTCTTCAGCTTATGCTACTTGTTCAAGTTGGACACAAATGCAGACTTACACTAAATAATCTAAGGTCAGTATTCCCCATTTACCTCAAAATTTTCACTTCCTGCAGTTAATGGCAAAAACACAAAAGTAGCATACATTTTCTGTGACCACCAAATATTAGTACTACTACAACCTAATCCACTTAAAAATTCAGTTTGTATATTCATTCATTCATTTATTCATTCATTTGTATTTATTTATTTATGTTTGTTAAGCAGGTAGGTGAACTGGCCTGAGGACCATTTTCAGCCACAACCCAGGTCTAAGTGTATCCACGGGAGTGCAAACTGGTAGCATGCATTATTAATTTGTGGGACTGTTCCAGTGAGAAAAGTGAAGTTTTTGGCAGTATTGTATGAGTTAAGTCTCTAATTTGACATAAAAAACTAAGGAGATTGAGGAAGCAAAAGAACAAGGAGGAGTGTCTGACAAAGTATGAAGGTGACCAGTCTATGCCATTGAGGGATGTATCTAGGACAGCTAGTTTATGTTGTGGGAATGGTCTAGCAATAACAATTTGAGGGGGTGTATTTATTGTTCTAAAGGACCATGAGGATAGGACAGGGCAGTGATCACTTAGGCCATCTGGAAGGACTTTGATATGTAGTCACCTGTTTAATAGTATGTTACTTATACCAGTCTGCTATCCTGGCAGATGAGGTGAAAACCTTTATGAATTGCCTCCTGCCATGACAGTGGAGCAGGAAATCTTCACTGTCCTCCTATGTGTGGGAAGGTAATTTCTGGAGAGATCAGACGTCATATTTAAAAGTATTGTCATTGGCAATAATTTGAGGCAGCAAGTTCATAATATGCATTTTTAGCAGTACCTTGTGTTATACTTAGAGGTTAACTTTTTAAACTAATTTCAACAACAGATTCCATAAATCAAAGTTCTCTTTTACATCTGTCAGATCAACAGTAGTCATTTTCAAAGGCAGAGTCAAAACAAGTAAATAGTGCTAATCTTAGTTTAAATTGTTGTCCATTACTTGAAATTTTAAATTGCTGTAGTTTTTTTTAGTAGTGAAAGCTTTTTAGGCTGATGTATGCAATAACTCTTTTCTCTGTATCATAGGGGTGCCAACCTTCCGGAATTCTTCTGGACTGTGCAGAATTAAGGGAAGCTTTCCGGAAAACAGACTGGACAGCATATTGTCCGGAAAAATACCTGGAGATTAACTTTATTTTAATTTAAAAAAAATTACATTTTTTAAAGGCATTCTTCTTTAAGAACACCCTTTGTTTCCAGTCACAAGATGCAGAAAACGAAAACAGTCTTCTGCATCTGTGCATGCAACCGATTATTTACGTTGTTGTCTTTCATGAGTGGAATTTGAATTCTTGTAGACATCTGAACTGCGCAGCATACCACAAATCAGATTAGTGAGAGTCTGCTATGCAGTGGGATGCAGCATTGATGTAGGCTAACTTTACAGGTAAGAGGCATAAATTGGTGTTTCAGATTTTGGGATGCCTTGAGAACTGTATTTGGAAGAAAAGGATTCCCAAATCATAAATCCTAGCACAGAAAATGCACGATCATTACAGTGCAGTTTATTGTGAAAGGGAAGAGGGGCTATATCAGAGAAAATAAGTTATCTAATCTGGTAGCTGTAAGGTTGCCACCTGTCCCGATGTCAGCGGTTGAGCTGCCTCATCCCATTGCCCGCTGTGCAAAGTAGTGGGACTTGAAAAGTCTCGCTTTTCAATCTCACTGAATTGCCATGGAAAAGCCGCAATTACTTCCGGCTTTTCCAAGGCAATTCAGTAACGTCACCAACCCAGACCTGCAGGCAAAGCTGCTGCCTGTTAGGTCAGGGTGCTTTAATTTATGCAGCAGTTGGCTGCAAATTATGAAAGGGGTGGAGATTGGGGCAGGAAGAGCTCTGCAAAGATCACGGCTGTAGGAGCGCTTTGTTTTAAGCGCTTCTACAACCACTAAAAAAATGACTGAGATTTTTTTTTTCTAATGAGCCAGCAATCCATCCGTTTGTCTAGCCAGCCAGTCAGCCAGCCATCCATTCATCCAGCCAGCCATTCATCCAACCAGCCAGCCAGCCATCCATTCATCCAGCCAGCCAGCCATCCATTCATCCAACCAGACAGCCATCCATTCATTCATCCAGCCAGCCAGCCATCCATCCATTCATGCAGCCAGCCAGCCATCCATTCATGCAACCAGTCAGCCATCCATTCTTGCAGCCAGGCATCCATCCATTCATGCAGCCAGCCATCCATTCATGCAGCCAGCCATCCATCCAGCCAGGCATCCATTCATTCAGCCATCCATCCATCAAGCCATCCATCCAGTCATTCATCCATCCAACTACTACTCCCACCAACCAGCTAGCCACTCCAGCAGCCAGCCAGCCAGTCAGCTAGCCACACCAGCAGCCAGCCAGCTAGACACTCCAGCAGACAGCCAACCAGCCACTCCAGCAACCAGCTAGCCAGCTAGCTAGCCACTCCAGCAGCCATCTGTCATACCCATGACAGCATCTCCTTCACCGCTCCTGTGGTGATGTCATGGTAGAGGGTGTGGCCAGTGTCATATTGGCCACACCCCAATGTCCTACTTTGGCCGGCTTAAAAGGTGGCAACCTTAGGTAGCTGGAAGTTCTATAGCTATACTGACCTGCCAGTATGGAGAAGGATTCCTGGTTTAGTAGTCTGAAATGTAGAGATCCAAAAAGTAGTTGTGCTGTTTGCTGTATAGTTAGCCATTTTACTTTTCGAAGGATATGGCAGTAGTGTTCTCCCTTGCTGTGAGGGCTCTAAAACTACAGATCTGGTTGAAAACTGTTAGTAGGGTTAATAGGAGCTTATGAAAAGCAGCAGATGTTAATGATGGGAAATGTTCTAGCCTGGCTTACAGAATGACATTTTCTACAGTATCACTCCCTTGTGGATAAATTAAATACAAACTTTTGTGGCTGAGAAATTTTGGTATTGATTATATTAGATTGTTGCTGAAGTTTAATTCAAAGTCAAGTCAAGTCAAAGACTGAGGTACTGGAAGAGGTCTGGAGGTTAATGTTGTGAAGGATTTGCTAGTTTGCATGTTAGTGACTTTAGTTTTTGTTATATCCCAAATATATATATTTTTCTATTTAAAAGGTGATTCATCTGTTGTAGAATGATAGAGAGGGTATTAAGCTCATATTCTAATTCCTTCTTGATTGTGTGTGTTTGTGGAGATGGGAGATTCAGAGCTCTAAATGGCAATGTAATGAGCATATAGTATAATTGCGATGCAGGGCAAGTCTGATGAAAGTGTGCTTATAAAGTTAGTGTAGAGCAAGGAGTGGCTAGTAAAGAGCCCTGTAACACTCTTCTTTTATAAATATTTAATAGAGGAGGTCCCTGGGCCCGTCTGACTTTGAAAAACTTGTAAGAAAGGAAGCCTTGAAATCATCCAAGAGCCTTGACACTAATTCCAATACTAGGGTATTTATGAGGAGATCGTAGGTAGTCAGTTAGGTTGAAGGCTTTTGTTGGGCCTATACAAGTAGTTCCCTTTAGGTTGATTTTGTATGTGTTCATTATAATATCTTCAGTAGAGATATAAATAACTTGTGGCCATTGCAGTGTGACAAGTCCAAAAGATATGTTACTTATTGGACAACAAGGAGTATTTCTGCATATAGCGGGCCAGCTGAGAGTAGCATGTCTTGTGCTGAAGAAAATATTTTTGAAAGTAGGAAGATGGATGCTTCTCTCCAGCAGTCCAGATGTAAGATATGATGTTGTTACAGAGGCAGGCGCTGTAGGCGTGGTATAAGGGCTGAATGACATGCTCCATACACACAGGAGTGGCCTTAGGTCAACTGGTGCCCTAGGCAAAAGGGCTCCACGATGCCCCCCACCACACCACCCGGTACCGCCATCCTGGTCTAACAACATTAAATAAATACTGGAAAAGTGCCCCTGTTAGAGCGGCACCCTAGGCGGCCACCTAGTTGGCCTATGCCTAAGGCCGGCTATGCATACACAGACTGAGGAATGAAGGTGGGAGTCCATCTGGACTATGTGGGCTATAAATCAGTACATACTTTAAACGTTTTTTTTTTTTAATAGCCACACTGTTTATTGAGGAGTAGACTGGTGGTTGTAAAGTAGGGGTTTGAAGATGGGTAATGAAGATAAGCTGAGGTTAAGAAATCACAGCTAAAGGGACTAGATGAAGTACCAAAAGTCATGTTTGAACTTAATATTATTTACTAGATTCCTGGCTTGTGAACTTTTTTGTATCTTTGAGGTGTGTAGGCAACTGAAAGTGTAGTAGACCAGTTGTGTATGCAGTTTTGGATATTGTATGTCTTGGGCTGACTTGAACTCTTATAGGGAAGTAGTATTCCACAGCATGTGGATGGATTGCTGATGCCGTGTTGTATTTTAAGGAAGTGGGGTGCTGGCTGCAGTCCTAAGTATGTCCTTCTTTGGATGGGATACCTAGTAACTATGCATATTTTCAGTTTGCCATCCATTTCCTATTGCAATATTACCAGTGTACCATTTTTTAATGTAACATAGGCAATTTATTCTTCAAGGGCAGCAGGCACTGAATTTATAGATGAAATGCTGAAATATAACAGCAACCTTTTCATTAGTTACAGATCTCTAATGTGGAATTATTTGGATAACTTTTACTTCTGCAGTGATTGTGCATATTGACTGATATTAGACTGCAATGACAGAAGTTTGAATGGATTTTTATGGTTGCAATGTTCTGAACTGGGCAGTTTTGTCATTATTGGTTCATATGCTTTGTTTCATTGCTTACTGGAATATGTTCAAAACTATAAATTTAAAACATGCTCTGACAAGTGGTGCTGTATTATGCAAGGGATATAATTTAATTATTATGTATTATAATTTAATACAATCAGGAAGGTGAATCAAAGAACTTTTGCATGGTCCTAAAAATGTGTGCAAGGGGCCTATGATTTGAAAACATCCCAAAGGTAAACTTAATCCATCACTGGCCAGATGCATTTTCTTTGAATGTGGGTTTGAATGCTGTTTCAGTAAACATGAGTTTCAAAGGCAGAGATGTTTTAATGCTAAGTCTGCTTTCGCTGTCAGACTGTACTGCTTTGTTTAACAAATGTCTATCAGTGTTTGTGCTATAAAATTTGAAATCAAAGTTTTAAATTAAATATCTGTAATCATTGTAGAAGTAAAGCAGAAAACAGTATACACACTGAGAATTTTGAACAGTGTTTATGGCAAATGGGAAGAAATGGAGAAATAGCTAAGTAATGGGACACTGGAATGACTGCATGGGAGGGGACAGAGGTACCAAAATTACATGCATTTTGCCTTTACACACATTTTAAGAATTTTTGACATGAAATTTGGCAACCCTACTGTATCTGTGTTTTTGTAGCTACTGCTGATTGACAGAGCTCATGGATGCAATGTAGCCAATAACTGGAAGCAGCTGTATGCTTTACTTTTCTGATGCTTCCACCTGTGTTGCATTTCCAAGATGCTTTTTTATCGAAATGGCTATCATCTTTCATATTTTATGGTACCTCACATCTCTCAAGTTTTAAGGTATTTTATTGCATTTGGACTGCAAAAGCACTGCCACTGTAACAATATGGCATAATGTGACAAAATATTTAACAAAAGTAATGCTTGATAAAGTGTATAGATAGTATTTTTGGATGAAGCTGAGGGGGATCAGTGGACAGGTCTGCTTACCCAGTGAACAAAGAGAGAATAAATGCATAAATTCAGGATTGTTTAATTTATGTTTTGTGGCATTACCTCCTTATGCTGCTAGGTTCTTGATTGGCCCACCTGTTCACATTATGTCATTAGCACAATTCACATTTATGGACAAAGCTAGTGTCCAGCCAGTGTCCAAACCGTCCAGTGAATGATTTGTACAAGTTCATGTCATGCTTTTGAATATGGGGAGAATTTCTGATTCTGTGGTTGAAATTCGTTTTTCTCGCTGATATCTATACTATTACTATAAAAATAAACTTCGACTTATCTCCGCATTTCCTAAATGACTGAATACTCACTTTTTACGGTAGTTATTGCAGTATCACTGCACTGTTCATCAATATTCTGTGCATATAGACTAGGAATCTTGTTACCCTTATCAATTGTGGTATTTAAACTGAATAGATAATTTTGTATTGTTCACTTCATAATTTCTTCAAATATTTCTTTTCATTTACCTTTTGCAGTCTAAGTCATACTGTATTATAATTGTATGTTTTTGACTGAGTTATTTCTCCCCTGGGCTTCCTGTCAACTGATCGTTTTATAACATGCAATAAGTCCTATTAGCTACAGCAGTAAGTACCTGGTGAATAAAATCACAACCTGATTAAAAATAAAGAAACTAAAGAGATTATCATTGTTCTACAGCTATCCTGCAAGGTTATAGTATTTATTCATTTGATAAGTAGTTGAAGCCCAGGATAGATAACGGCAGCATCTTCACATGACTCCCCAAGTGTGTTGGACACAATGGCAGACTCCTTACAGCCATGGTGAAAAACATTCTAAAAGGCACCAGAGTGTTGAAAGAGGCCAGTTAAATCAAGAGATGAAATTAAAGGCGCTCTCAGAGTTAATAACTATACAAAGTAGAGAGCTTCACTTGCAAAAAGAAATGGCAAGCTTCATGCCACAAAAACTGCATGTTAAAATGCAATAAAATGCACATAAGGTTGGATGATTTAGAGAATCATAGTTAAAGGAACAGTCTGTGATTCACTGGTCTTCCAGAAGGCAAAGAGTACAGTGATCTGGTTGAGTTTCTCAGGTTGGAGCTTAAAAGCCTTTTGCAAATTAACCAACCCCAAATATTAGAAAGAGTCTACAGAATAGTAACCAGGCATGCATGGGGCTTATTTTAATGGCACTTAATTGCCAGATTTCTAGATTATAATGTCAGCAAGCTGGTATTGAGGAAGAGCAGGGAACTTATCCAAGCTTGTGTGATTGCAGGTGCAATGGTGAAGGTAAGTCTGGACTACAGAAACATGCTCTTTGCCAAATGGAAAGCCATGTTGCTTGTCATAAGGAGGATGAGAGACTCAGGCCTTAAGGGCTAACTCAGGTTCCCAGAAATACTGCACATGGACATTAATATGAAACATTTTGCACTTGGCAACCGTGGGGAATCACATTCCCTCCTGGATAACCTATTGCAATTTACTGCGCAGAAGGAGGATGGAGGGAAGGTTCCAGAGATGGAGGTGGTGCAGACAAGAGGATGGCCAATAAGCATGTCAGTGTATCACCTAATAAACAATTGGCAGACAAAAGGCAACTTCACCATCAGGAACCCTATATCCCCTGAACTTATATATACTAACTCTGAGATCACCATACCTCAGAGAATTGGGAATATTCTGAGAAATGGCCAACTTCGTATATGTAAGTATGTGTAAGTGAAATCTGCCATGAGGACAGGAGTTCCACCTTACAATCCTACTGCACAAGGCTGTGCAGAATTTGAACTGAAATTGCTTGGGCAAATTGGTGTGTGTTTTGGTGCTTTTGTGTGCTTTTGTTACTGAACTGGCATATTAGTAGGGGATATTTACTCTTATAACTTCTGTTTTAATATTTACTCTTTTTTCTCATTTGTTCTTTTCTAACATAGTCTTGAGTGGTTGCACATTTTCAGACAACAAGAGATAAGAAATTCCACTAGAGAAGCTGAGATATGTTAGGAGCAAGGAGAGCATAAATCTGATATCCTGGAATGTGATGGAAATAACTACACTAATAAAGTGCAAGAGATGTGTTGCGAATATATATATAGAGAGGCTGCACCTGCAAATTGTATTCCTGCAGGAGACAAAGCTTAAACTTACAGATTTAATTAGTGCTTATAGTGGTTGAAGTGATGAAGTATTCATAGCTGTATCAGAACAGCAAACAGAAGAACCTCAGCCCTAGTCCACAAGTCTTTATACTGGCACAAGGAGAAGGAATTAACTAACAGGTATGGAAGATGGGTACTAGTACATGTTAAAAAGATGGATAGTAATATAATTTTGGGTCACTTCTATGGGCCCAGAGAGGATAATGCCAGCCCTCTTAGGGGCTTTTTTGAAGCCCTTGAGAATCTTTATCAGCCAGATATGATAATTTTGGGGGGAGACTTTAACGTGACTGCCAACCCTCAACTAGATAGGGTTCCCCTACAGAATATAGCCTGTCTAAGGTGTCTAGAGTATGAGAGGGCATGTTTAAAGATCATGATCTCACTGACAGCTAAAATGCCTTTCATACATCAGAAAGAGACTACGCATATATTGCGCTGATAATGGGGTAGACATGTAGGATTAATTATGTCTTTATAAGCATATCTTACATTAGAGGAATTTTATCTTTTGAGCATAGGTCTGTTTTCTTGTGAGAATATAAGTATATTTAGATGGAAATGGGTAGCTGGACAAACTAAAAAGCCAATGTCCGTGGCATTTTGCTAATTTACTGCTTAAAAATTATTAGGTTCAATCAAGTATTAGTCAAATGATTCAAGGCTACCGGGGCCAACTGTATAGCCCAGAAGAGCTATGGAATTATTTCTGGGGGGCATTTAAATAGGATAGAAGTAGAGCATCTTGGCTATTTATAAGGTTAAAAACAAAGTGGGAAGAGGAAGCTAGGCAGGTAGAGAAGAAGACTGCAAGGCTAGAGAAGCAGTATGTAAAGGGCAGATGTGGTAATAGCAGCTTGAGCAACCAGATCTCACCACTCAAGGGGTGTAAACCTTTTTATAATTGCACATATCAGAGAAAATAGAAAGATGGAAGCAAACGCTTATTGCCCAGAACCTCGAAGAAGGTAGGAGAAAAAGACAAATTACAGTGCTTAGGGATGAGCAAGGGGCAGGTCAAGGCACAATGACACATATGAAATTAATCACATATTTTAAAAACCCTTCAGCCAAATCTATCAATTTCAAATAACAGTTATACAGGAGAAAAGAGCCGCATTTTGTCCAGGGTACAGCTCCCAAACTTTCTAAGGTGCAGTTAGAAGAATTAACTTGGCCAATTAGTCTTGGGGGACATAAAGTACACAGTAAGGAAGATAGCAAAAAAGAAAGATACCTGGGACTGATGGACTAATGGATAGTTTTAGCAATAAAATCAAGAAATACTGGCCACTGCCCTCTTGGATCTATAACATTTTTCTACTCCCTAAATGCTGTCAAGATCCTTCTATGGCTACAAATTATAAGCCTATCTCTTAGGAATTTTTGGAAACTAAAATATTTGTTATAATTTTAGCAGAAACACTAGAAGGATACCTGACCCACTTAATTCAAGAGTCACAGCAAGGTTTTGTTAAGGGAAGACAGGGATTAGAGATGATCAGAGTCTCCAATGTAAATAAGTGTAAAGTCTTGTATCATACGCCCTTGACTCAAATAGTGATAAATGGGATACCATCAAAGCTCTTCCTGCTCACAAAAGTAACAAGGTAAGGTTGCCGACTGTCCCCACTGCTGTGTTTATACTTGCTTTAGAAACCCTAGCAGCATATATTTGACAGTACCATAGAAGAGTTGGGATACAGCTTACAGAAGGTATGGTTAAATCATCATCAGGGTTTGTACACGATGGTCTGCTATTGTTCATGGAACTGGAATCCATCCTGCCACATTAGACTTGCTGTAAAAGTTTGGGGGGAGCCATAAATAAAAATAAATCCACCTTGGTTCCTCTCAGTGATGCATGCTTATGCAAGAAAGGGGTATTAATAGATTTGGGTACAAAAGTAAGTACAGAGTATAAATATATGAGGATTTATATGAAAACAAAATTTGAAGGTATCTTTGATACTAATGTTAAGCCATTATTAAATGAAACCCATTATAGGTTAAAGTTGTGGAAGCATCTTAAGCTACCTTCTTTGAATAAGATAAAAGCAGGGAAGATGTTCTGTTTACCTAAATTTATTTCCATCTGTAGAGATTTTCCCTTATCTGTGTCAAAACCAGTACCCTGTGAAATTTCAATGTTTAGTAACAGACTTTCACAGGGAATCTCACCCACCCAAATCAACAATGAAAATGATGGCAGGAATTTTTAAGGGAGAGTTAGGTTTACATGGCATTAACAGGTATACCACAGCAGTTGTAATGAGTTAGGTATTTCAAGGCAGGAGACTGCCCCACCTGATCTAGGTTATTCCAGAAATGCATATATATGATTAATGCAAATCTCAAAATTCTGAATGGAGATCTGCATGCAGTACGGAGTGGGAGATTTCCCTTTTCCTCACTGTAGTGTGATCTTGGAGTTGGTATATTTAAGTAGCGGGACTGTGGGGGAGTGCAGAGGGGCTTGCCCCCTACAAAAGGATTGAGAAACTTGGTTTTGTATTTTTTTTGGATTAATTTCAGAATTTTGAGATTTCAAACCTCTCGACCATATAAAATTCGACGTTTTGGAAATTTGACATTCTGAAGTGAATGTGTGGTGTGTAATGTGTATGTGTATGTATATGAGAAAGCATCTTTCTATGAAGACCCGTACAGGCAGGATGATTGTGATGTTAATTTCTTGAACTGCTATGGCTTTTATGTGTTAGTTTTTGAAACTCCTAAGTGTAATTTTGGTAAAACTTTACTTTGTTATAGATCCATTGTAGGATGTAGTCAGACCCTAAAAATACAAATATATTCAGTGAAGTAGGAAACAGTGAGCCATTGTTGAACTATTTATAACAGCTTAAGTCTGTTTTTCAAATAATTTCAATAGGGCATAGTATTGTCATTTTATGTCTTTGATTTTTCCTTTGTTTGGGGTTGCTAGCCTGAACACAGTAAAAACTGACATTTGCTATTAAAGCACAGGTGCCAATGTTTATCAGGTTTGCTTGGAAAGTAACACTGTTAGTCTTCCTTTTTATTTCACATGGTACATCTGGGGCACGTGCTGTCGCAGATTTGATAGGTCTTTGGCTGTTTTCCAGTGTCGGTAATCAGTTTTCTTGTCAAAATGGGCAGATACTGGAATTAATATTTTATGGATGCTTTTAGTCAATTAAGTAATTAAAATGCTAACATTTAATGTGTCAGCTTAGTATAATTTAGCCAGAAACCCCATTCTGAAAATGTATTAAACAGTTTAACAATGAATTCCAGAGAGTGGTATATAATCATGAACTCCATTCTGAAAATGTGTTAACCAATTCAATAGTGAATGTCAGAGAGTATTATAGTGAATGTCAGAGAGTATTATATAACCATAAACCTCATTCTGAAAATGTGTTAATTGGTTTAACAGTGAATGCCAGAGAGCAGTATATAACCATGAACTCCATTCTAAAAATGTGTCGACTACTTAATTTATTTAACATCGAGTGGGATGGTCAGCACTCATTTTTTTTAGGTATTGACTTGAAATGTCAGTGGTGTTGCAGTGCCAGCCTGCACACTCGTGTAAGTTTGGTACATTGGTTTCCTTTCTTAACAGGCAGAGTCTGGTCATAAAGGAAAACATTTGCAAGACTGTGGCTGCATGAGATTTGAATCCCAGGCAGCTCATGATACTTAACTTTATTGTAATGTTTGCTGAAGGGTTCTTATTAGGCAGATCCATCAATGACCTGAACTGACATACAGGCTTTTTGGTTTTGTATGTCAAACTTATATAACTGTTCTTGTGAGATAGGCACTGCCCTTCTCTTTCTTGCATTCAGTATATCAAGTTAAATAGCCACAAAGCAATTCATTTCAGTGACCTAAACTCAAGCACAGGCTTTACTGTTTTGTATGACAGACTTATATAACTGTACTGGTAAGAGAGGTGCTGTCCTACCCTTTCACTTACATCCATTACACCAGCTTTGTAAGTTAAGTAGCTCCAAATCAAATCATTTGACATACACACAAAACAGCTACATAATCTTATTTATTGTAGCATTGATTTCATTGTCTTTCCTAGTGCCCATTAAAGCCTGCATAATCTGCTCCGTGTGGATATTATTCTTCATATGTCTATAGGAATAGGTGCAACTGTGTAGGAAAGTATTACAGTCCTTTTTTTGCAAAGTTTAAAGGAAGTCACACCCTTCTAACAATCATTCATCCCTTGAATTTGTTCTCCTTTCACCTACTGTTAGGTTAGATTTCAAGGATATTTCATCTGCCCAGGTATGCCACAAAGTCCCACAGCTGAGAAATGTAATTCTTCAACATAACAAAAAAAAATCACACTATGAAAATACTTACAAATGCCAGAAAAAGTTATCCTGTGAAAAATTATACATTGCTTTTCCTATGAGGACATAAACCTGCACGTGAGAATGAGGTCATCATGAAACCACAGCAGTATATGTAATTGGAGAATAGCAAAGGTCCTTCCATATCACTGTTGCACTAATCTTTACAACAGGGATCCCCTGCCAAGGGCAGCCCAATGTATGCCAGTATACAAAAGCCTTTAGGTGGTAATGGCTTTACTGTACATCATACGTATGTTCCCTACACACAAAGTAGGGCATAAAGGTGACGTCTGGATATACCATCCTCATAACTACTTTGCCACCAGTCCAAACGCCATCTTCAGTCGTCAGTCTGAATGCTCGTTTGTCTGCTGGTTACCTGTTTGTTTGTGTCTTTCGGCTTTTCCTGGTTAGGGGTTGCCACAGTGGAACTCCGGTCCGCTAATGATTGGTAGTGGATTTTTACGTACCAGGTTACCAGCCCTGACGCACAACCTTCATTGGTTTCCTTTGTTAACAGGGCAGAGTCTGGTCATAAAGGAAAACATTTACAAAATTGTGGCTTCATTAGATTTGATAAATACTGTGGGAAGAAATAGCCAGGGAATTGTTATGGCTAGGCTTGTATAGGTCCTAGGGCCGATAGCCTAGTACCAACCTATGAATCTCAGGCAGCTCATGATACTTAATATTATTAGACCAACAAATAATCCACGAACCACTGAAAAATATTAAGGCGGTTGGAACACAATGAGAGAGGCCGATATTTCCACAAGTTTTATTTCCAATGTACGTTAGCGCTTTCGGCAAGTTAAATAACTCGCCTTCTTCAGACAAACAAACAGTGGGATGACTTTACACTGCTGTTTAAATAGTCATGCTAATACATTTAGACCAATCAATAAAGTTACAATTAAATTCTTGATTAAAAACCATGGGAACCTAGAAATAAGTATAAAACGTCACATCCTAAAATATAAAGTGGTGTTTCTGCATGTTACTAGCCGTTAAATAACTAAACACTCAATGTAAAATACACACAATACAAGATTTCATTTTAGAACTACTAAAAAATATATATGTAATAAGCTTACATGTAATCAAACAGGTGAAAATGAAAGAATATATTATAATATAAACAAGGGACATCTAGCTATGTTCTTACTAAAGTTCCTTGTTATTATGTTTAATAAAAATTAAATATTTTGAATTTATTGCTGTTATCAAACATTTTTCATTGTTTTCTAATACTAAACAAGCTTAATGAATCTTATAAAAAGTTTTATAAAAAGTTTTGTAAAAAAGAGACGCCCTCCCCACTTACAAGTACCTTATTGAATATTATCCAAACAACCTCACTACAAAGTTAATCTAGCAGGCTGTTTACTATGTTAATATGTATCAAGTTCTGAACGAATTTGATAAGACATTAGATATAAAGTTGTGATATAATTGACCAGAAGAGTCAACTTGATGTTGTTCAAAACATAGTGACCATGTAGGATACAGTTACATTCACTTAAAAAACTTTTATCACAAGAACCAAGGAAAAACATTATCTATTGTAAGAGAGCCATTTAAGGACACATTTAATTGACTGTGCTTCATTTATACCTGGGGACAGATGAGCTCTCGTGCGGATCTGCCACAAAAGCTCATCTATTTCGAGGCGTGTTTGCCATGGGCCCCCCCTAATGTCCGCTTCCCTGTGTTGCAAAATTAAATAATTGAAAGTATGACCACTAAATTCCATACAATGCCTAGCTAGTGCGTTGTTGGCATCATTCTTTTTTATAGCATATTGGTGTTCATATATCCTATGCTTAAGCATCCTCTCAGTTTTACCGATGTAGAATGCCTTGCAGTGGTTACATAGGGCTGCGTACACCACAGATTTCGTTTCACAATTGAAACATCCTGTGATTTTATAATGTTTATCGTTGATGTTACAACCACTGGTGACCTTGATATGTTTACACTGAGTACAAAAGCCACATTTAAACATTCCCTGTGGTTTGGTGGAAATGGCACGAGGTTTTACTTTTTCTAAAATAGACTTCATGTTTTGGCCTCATCTATATGTAATTTTTGGACGTTCCCCTAAAAGGAAGCATAAGCTTCTGTCATTTTTAATGATGTCCCAGTTTTTATGAACTATTTCCCTTATTTGTATAGAATCCAGGGAATAAGTGTGCAAGAAGCTAGTGGTAAACTTGCCCTTTCCTGTTTCTATTGTAGTAGTCAAATTTGAATCGATAATCACGTGGTCATCATTAATACCAATGGAGACTGTCCCTAGTCCTGAAAGTAAAGGGAGGAAATGGCCTGTTGCTCTTTTTTGGGTCACTTCTGTAACTATGTTTGTTATCAAAGAAGACGGATATCCTCTTGACTCAAACATATTAATAAGTTTGTTGCATTCGTTGCCAAAATCTTGTATGTCTGTAATCATACGTGCAGCTCTTACTATTTGTCCTTTTATGACTGCCTTCTTTTGGTGGTATGGGTGGTTACTTGTGAAATGTAAAAGTGAGTTAGTGTAAGTTGGTTTTCTGTATATACAACTTTTGAATCTCTTGTTAGTTCTATCTTTGATAAGCAAGATGTCCAAATAGTTGATCTCAGTGTCACTTATACTATGTGTGAACTCTAAAAAGTCAGTTGTCGTGTTGATCTTGTCCATAAATAAAGAAATCACATCCGTCTTACCATCCCAGATGCAAAAAATGTCATCCTGGTATCGAGTGTACCAGGTGACGTGTTTGAGAAATAGTTCATCCTTGAACAGTACCGTGGACTCCCAATGTGCCATGACTGCATTTGCGAATGAACCCCCACAAGGTGAGCCCATGGCTACACCTGATGTTTGAATATAAAATTGATTTTCAAAAATGAAAAAATTGTTAGCCAAAATTAGTTCTAGGAGGGTTTCAGTTAAATATATAGAGTCATCTCCTATATTTTTAGCTGTCATGTAATCTCTAACCCAAGCAATGCCAACCGACTGTGGTATAACGGTGTACAGGTCTTTGACATCTATTGTCAAAAACAGAACATGCTCACTATAAGTGAGTTTGTTAATGTTCTCCAAAAAGGACCATGAGTCCTTACAGATGTGCTTCTCATTTTGAAGCAAAGGTTTTAAAATGCTGTCAACGAGTTTAGCACACGCTTGGGTCACTGATCCCCTCCCATCAATAATAGGCCTAAATGGGGGTGCATTCAACCGTTTATGTAACTTGGGTGTTCCGAAAAATGATGGAATTTTTGGGGCAGGCATCAAAAGATATTTGTGTGTGTCAGTGTCAATCAGTCCTTCCAAAAATAAATCATTTAGGGTATTACTGATTTTCTTATATGCACCATGAATTTCATTTTTAGTGACCAATTTGTAAGCGGTTGAGTCTAGATGTTCAAGCATGTATTCAACATACTTACAATGGTCCATGAAAACAATGCCCCCACCTTTGTCTGGTTTCATGGCTCGAATGTGGCAATCATGCAAGAGGTGAATGAAATCACGTTCTAACAACGTGATGTTACTTGGGTGTTTCTGATTCTTGTAAATAACCTGGTTCTTAATAGCCCATAAGTCCATCTCACAAATTTTCTCAAATGTGTGCAAGGTGGGGTGTAAAGGTGGGTTATAAGAACTAGCAACTCTAAGTAGTTTAACTGTAGATGAATCATTACCCATCAGATGGTTCAGATTTAATTTTCGTGTAAACACTTTTAAATCTATAATGGTTTTACCAATATCCATGTGATTTCCAGGGACAAAGCTAAAGTCTTTTGCCAAAAAATCTACAATGTCCTGCTGGATGTTTATAGTTGTATAATTATAAACAGTAAAATCACCATTAGTACTTTTATACAATCTTGGTTTTACACCAAAGTCTAATATGTCATTCATCTCCTGCGTCCACGACGTTTGTTCCTCGTGTTGTTCCTTATAGGAGCCCGGGGACAGTTGTTCCCCGAAGGATAGGTCACCAAAGGAAAATCCTGGTTGTTGTTAAAGTTATTGGCACCCTGACTTTCAGAGGATGTAGTTGGCATTACTTGTTGTTGCAAATTTGCAACTATCCTCTCACCTGACAAGTTTGTTTGATTTGGCCCATTACTGTTGTTGTTGTTTAATCTAGGACTCCTTCTAGGGGCCTGTCTTTGTTCAGGTTGATTGTTGTTATTATTAGCAGGGAATACAGTTGTAGGAAAAGAATTGTACTGATCATTGTCCCCATTGTTATTTAAATTAAATTGTCCATTACGTGGGAGTATTAGAAAACAATGAAAAATGTTTGATAACAGCAATAAATTCAAAATATTTAATTTTTATTAAACATAATAACAAGGAACTTTAGTAAGAACATAGCTAGATGTCCCTTGTTTATATTATAATATATTCTTTCATTTTCACCTGTTTGATTACATGTAAGCTTATTACATATATATTTTTTAGTAGTTCTAAAATGAAATCTTGTATTGTGTGTATTTTACATTGAGTGTTTAGTTATTTAACGGCTAGTAACATGCAGAAACACCACTTTATATTTTAGGATGTGACGTTTTATACTTATTTCTAGGTTCCCATGGTTTTTAATCAAGAATTTAATTGTAACTTTATTGATTGGTCTAAATGTATTAGCATGACTATTTAAACAGCAGTGTAAAGTCATCCCACTGTTTGTTTGTCTGAAGAAGGCGAGTTATTTAACTTGCCGGAAGCGCTAACGTACATTGGAAATAAAACTTGTGGAAATATCGGCCTCTCTCATTGTGTTCCAACCGCCTTAATATACTTAATATTATTGTAATGCATGTTGTGAGGTTCTTATTAGGCAGATCCATCAATGACCTGAACTGAATTACAAGATTTTTGGTTTTGTATGTCAAACTTATATAACTGTTCTTGTGAGATAAGCACTGCCTTCTTCTTTCTTGCATTCAGTGTATCGAGTTAAATAGCCGCAAAGAAAATCATTTCAATGACCTAAACCAAAGCACAGGCTTTTCAGGTTTGTATGACAAACTTATATAACTGTACTAATAAGAGAGGCGCTGTCCTTCCCTTTCACTTACATTCATTACACCATTTTTGTAAGTTAAGTAGGTGCAAATCAAATCATTTCACACACACACAAAACAGCTACGTAATCTTATTTATTTTAGCATCGATTTCATTGTCTTTCCTAGTGCCCATTAAAGCCTGAATAATCTGCATACATATAGAGTAATAGCTATGACTGTGTAGGTAATTATTACAGTACTTTTTTATGCCAAATTTAAAGGAAGTCACAACCTTTTAATAATCATTCAACCACTGAATTTGTTCTCCTTTCACCTACTTTTAGGTCAGATTTTCAAGATATTTTATCTGCCCAGTTATGCCACAAAGTCCCACAACTAGGGTTGCCACCTTTTCAAATAGCCAAAGTGGGACATTTTTGGTACAGACATCAGATTTTTACAGGTCGACACATACCCACGGCCAGTGCAAAGGACAGAACTTAACTTTTTTGCCTAAATAAAAGCTTATTCTTGTAGTATTTTAGTTGCTTATTCTGTTTCTTATAACATTTAGGTATTTCAGATATAGAATAACTGTTTTATGCAACTATTACATAAAATATAAGAAATAATTTTGTCCTAAAATCTCAGGACATTTGCCATTTTTACAATTTTTTGTCAGGACACAACTGCCCAAAGAGGGATTGTCCCTCGCAAAGTGGGACAGGTGATAACCCTACCCACAACTGAGAAATTTAATTCTGCAACATAATAAAAAATGTCATTATGAAAATACTTATAAATGCAGAAAAAGTAATCCTGTGAAAATTATGTGTTGCTTTTCTTATGAAAACATAAGCCTGCATGCAAGAATAGGGACATCATGAAACCATAGCAGTGTATGTAATTGGAGAATAGCAAATTTCTTTCCATAGCAGTGTTGCAGTATTCTTTACAATAGGGATCCCCTGCCAAAGGCAGCCCGACATCCGACCAGTATACCAAAGCCTTTAGGTTGTAATGGCTATGCTGTACATCACATATATGCGCCTCACACACAGCATATGGCATAAAAGTGACATCCAGATATACCATCCTCAGAACTTCTTTGCCACCATTCCGAATGCCATCTTTTATCATCGGTCTGAATGCTCGTTCATCTGCTGGTTAACTAGCCTATTGTTTTTTATCTTTTTTTTTTTTTACTTTGTTGGGTTGTTGGTTTCATGTTATCCAGAAAGGGGAAATGTCAATGTGGGAGACAGATTCCTCATAAAGACTATCACAAACTGTTAATTTTGCTTAGGTGCTTCTCATGACCACACATCTTGTACTATTTGTCATTTTTTTGTACCTAACACATTGCATAGTAATCTCTCTTCTCTAGCTATTTACCTAGAGAACCAGCATTTTAAACTTCTTGCTAAAGACACTATTAAAGAACCTTCCTGGCCTGAGGGACAGCCATCTATGAGGAAGAAGGCCAAGAAAGGTAGGTCTGATTCTTATGCTGTGCTGCCTCCGCTAGACATCTCTCTTGAGATTAGTGAAACCTGGAAGACTATCCGGTCGGTCTCTTTGTCGGATTACTCTGCCATGACTGCTTTGGAGGCCGGCATGGATCTTGGCTCAAACCCTCCAAATGTATATGCTGATGTCCCCTTAAAAAAGAAGTGGAAAACCAGGAGTATTTCTCCTGCCCCTAAAGACTCTCAGGATGAATGGCAAAACGTCACTCAGGGTTTAATTAATGCCCTTATGGCTTTGAAGCTCCATCAGGGGGTTTCTGTTCCTGCTCCCCTTGGTCTTCTACTTCTCTTAAGAAGTCTAAGGAGCAAGATTCCTAAGATAAGGATGTAGATTCCGATGAGGAATCTCTGACCTATGCCTCTCAGATTCCTTCTCCCTTAGATTATGGCTCTGAGAAAGAAGAGTCTATTAGTACTGACTCTACTTTTGAGGAGATTTCCTTTGGTTATGCAATTTCCAAAATGATGGAATTTTTAAAATGAGTTTGTGCTCAGGTGTCTGATGTTCAGAAGAGATACCATGAGCTCCTGCAAATAGAGTCTCCAAGGGCTTCTGCTGTCCTTGCTGCCTTGTTGGATGCCTTTTCCACTGTCTGCTCCTAAAAAAAACTGATATATTTTATAAGGTGCCTGATTACTGCAAGTTTCTTTATAAGTGTCCCCCTACTGACTCATGTCTGGTGTCAGTTGCCTCTGACAAGCCATCGAAGCTTTTACCTTCTACAAAGTTGCTTCCCTCTGACAAAGATAGCAGAACTATGGAGAGGTTATGTAAGAAAGTGTATACTTCTGCTACTCTGGCTTTTAGAGTTGTGAACTATCAGACTCATATGACCAGATATATTTTGGTTCTTCTCTCTGAGGCCTGTCAGGTTATTTCTTACTTCCTGACTCTGAGGGGAAGACTTTTGTGCTTTCTTTGTTAGGGATTTCATCTCTGGTTGCTTGCCATTCCATTAAATGTAGCTATGACACAGCTGATGCCTCATCTAGGGCTGCTGTTGTTGGCTCTGTGTTGAGGAGTTAATCCTGGTTCCAGCTTCATTATTTGCCTGATGATATCAGGGCTAAGTTGATGGATGCTCCTCTAGACAATAAAATTTTGTTTGGCACTACTGCTGCTGAGTTGTTTAAGTCTCTCCAGGAAAAGGGTAAAGCTTTATAAGAGTTGAAACAAATTTTTTCACCTCTTTCTAAATTTCAAATGAATTACCCTAGCACACCTGCCTTTGTCTGTAGACAGTCTACCACTCCTCCCAAAGGTAAGAAGGGTGGCAGAAGAGCTCTTCCTGTGAAGGCTACCCTAACTCCTTCAGTTCAGAAGCCTCCTTTTCCTCACAAACCAGGTGCTGTCTGGCTATCCTTGTCTTACTCTTCCCAGTCACATTCATCTCTCTCTCTCTCTCCTCATCTTTTCCTGTCCCTTCCTGTTTGGTGACAGATCACCCAAGACTCCTGGGTCCTTTCTATAATTCATCAGGCATATTTCATGGTCAGGAAGTCTCTTCGCCCCTTCATGGGCATTTCTCATCCTCCTGAGGAACAAATGCCCTTTTTTCCAGAGGTACTTCAGGGCCTGTTGGCTCAGGGAACTATTCAGGAGGTTCCAAGTCCTCAGAAGGGGAAGGGGTTTTACTCCAGAACATTTTTGGCCCCCAGGAAAGAAGGCACATGGAGAGCCATTCTGGATCTTTTTCAGCTGAACACCTTTTTGAAGGTTCCTTCCTTTCAGATGCTATCCCTTCAAACCTTGTTTCATCTACTTCTTTAGGCTTTTCTTGTATCCCTGGATCTCAAGGATGCTTATCTACACATCTCTATCCATCCTCTTTTCAGGAAGATTTTACATTTCTCTGTTGCTTCCTGGCATTTTCAGTTCTCTGCTTTGCCCTTTGGCCTCTGTAATTCCTTAAGGGTCGTCACCAAATGTGTAGCTCCTGTGATTGCTTTTTGCAGATTAAGTGGACTACATATTTTTCCTTACCTGGATGACTTACTCATTCAGTCCTCTTCTCGAAAGATTTTGCTTCAACATCTTCACTTTGTAATTTGTCTTCTACATAGCCTGGGGTTTGCTGTAAATTTCCAAAAGTCATTCCTGACTCATTCTCATGATCATGATTTCCAGGGTGCAGGCTCCAGATAGTTCCAATGCTGGCATCCCTGCCTCTTCCCAAGGTTTTAACACTGACTGCTTTCTTTCAGGCCCTTCTTCCTCTGGTGTCTATTCCAGTCAGGGAGTTTCTAAGAGCTCTGGGTTTCATGGCTTCTACCACTCCTATGCTCCCTCTAGCCAAGCTGCCATGAGAAATCTTCAGTGGTTTCTAAAGTCAGTTTGGCTTCAACATTCTCATCCTTTAGATTTTCTAGCTCCTCTTCTTCCATGTCTCGAGCAGGAACTTTGTTGGTGGATTCATCAGTTGTCCCTCAACCCAGGGCTTCTTTTTCAGTCTCCAGTGCCATCTCAGGAACTATTTGCAGATGCTTTGGATGTGGGATGGGTGCATCCTTCGGTTCTCTAAAAGTGCAGGGCCTTTGGCCTCTTTGTCAAAAGAAGGACCATATCAGTGTCAAAGAGATGAAAGCACTTCTCCTGGCCCTTTTTATTCTCTTTTCCTTCCAGGCCCCTCAGAATTCTCACAGACAATACCACAGTGATGTGGTATATCAACAAGCAAAGGGAGACAAGACTAGCTCTTCAGGTCTGGGATCTAGCTATTCAGTATCAGGTGATCCTTCAAGCAGTTTATATTCCCTCAGCTCAAAACATAGTGGCAGATTTTCTGAGCAGGTCCATTAAACAATCCCATAAGTGGATGCTTCACAGGGTTGTGTTACTAGACATTGTCCACCAGTGTGGTAGATCTCTTTGCCTTCACTCTGAACGGATAACTTCCTCTCTTTTGCACCACAGTCCCATGTCCTCTGGCTTGGAAGGTGGCTGCCTTATCTTTTTCTTGAAAAGGGATGTTTCTTTATGCCTTCCTTCCCTTTCCTCTCATTCGGAAAGTCCTGTTCAGAATAAAACAGGATGCTCCAAAAACCTTGCTGGTGACTTCCTTTTGGCCCAGACAGCACTGGTTCCCTCTTTCTCTGCATCTTGCCAAGGGCAGTCATCATAAGTTACCTCACAGGGTTGACCTACTCACACAAGACACGGGATCTGTCATCCATCCTCACCTGTCCACTCTAACTTACATTGTGGGTGATAGGGTTTTGATCCCCTATAGACACCTTTTTTCTGAGGACGTGCTTCTGGTCCTGGAGGAGGCCAGGAAGCCCACTACTACAAAATCCTACTTATCCAAATAGAAGAGGTTCCCTTACTGTGTATTCCTTTGATTCTCTCTAATTTGTGTGAAATTCTCAGTGCTGGATTGGTCTATTCTTCTGTTAAGGCCCACCTTTCAGCTCTCTCTCTCTCTCTCTCTCTCTGCTTGCCTGCCTTTGACTACTTCTTTAGACTCTAAATTTGAGGTCAGACAGTTTCTTAAAGGCGTCCTTCATATTGGACCTCCCAGAAAGCCTGCCGCTCCTTCTTGGGACCTTAATTTTGTTTTAGAAAAATTAACCAGACGTGTTTGAGCTGCAAGCCCTTATGGCTGTTCCTCCTTTTTTAGTTTTCCATAAAGACAGGGTGTCCCTTTGTTCTAATCCTTCTTCTATGCCCAAGGTGGTTAATGAGTTCTCTCTTAATCAGTCTATTCATTTTCCCACTTTTTTCCCTTCTGTATAGTCTGCTAGTGAGACTGTTTTCCACACCGTGAATTTGCATAGACAACTCAGATATTATTTGGATAAAACTAAAGCTTTTCATAAATCTGAACAGCTTTTTGCTTCTTTTCATCCTAGGTCTTTAGGTTTTGATGTTTCTAACAAGCCATTTCTTCTTGGATTTCTAAAGCTATTTCTTTTTGCTATTCTTTTCATGGGAAGAGCCTTCCTTCCTCTGTTAAGGCTCATTCTACTAGTGCTGTGGCCTCTGGTGTTTTTTTCAAGGATTTGGATACTAATTCTATTCTTGAGGCAGCCTACCTTTACTTAAGTGCATTCCTTTACCAAGCACTATAAGTTGGATGTGATTTCTAGGGCCAGAGCCAATTTTGCCAAGGCCATTCTTTATGGCTTCCTAGAAGGCTCTGCTGGCCCTTCCTCCTCCCAGTCTTCTTCCTGAGCTGTTGCACTCTCCTGATTATAAAGAATAATGCAACACTAATATGGAAGGACATAGTACAGTTATGTAAAACCTTCCCATAACAGTAGATGTCCTTCTCTTCACTGTTGCAGTATTCACTCCCTCCCTCCTCCCCCTGGTGCTTTTTCCTTCTGGATGTACTTGTTAACTTCTGGTATCCTTGGACTGTTGTTCCTACTGGGGCTTTTCAATTCTCTGGATGGTATATCTGAATATCACCTTTATGCCCTACGCCATGCATGGGGAACATATGTGTGATGTATGGCATACCCATTACAACCTAAAGGCTTTGGTATACTGGCCGGACATCAGACTATTGTAAAGAATACTGCAACAGTAAGGAGAAGGATATCTATTTTTATGGTAAGGGTTAGAGCGAGGGTATTCTTAGTGAATTCACTATAGTACATTAAGGTAGAATAGTAGGCCTGAGAGTCAGACTTGTGTTTACATATATGCATTCAGTTTCAGAGAAATAGAGAATGTTCCTTTCTCAAGGGAAAGATAGAGTCTTGGTGGCTAAGCATAAGATGTACAGAAATAAGGTTTATACAATGTTCTTTTCTCAAGGGAAAGATGTGCATAGCAATGGAATGCTAGATAAAGAGGCACATGCAAGACAAGGCTTGGAAACCAAGGCAGCTAAGGCTAAAGAGGAGTGAAAAGCATTACAGGGTTCTGATATTATTAGGAATTATGGTAGATACAATTAGTGAAGTCAGTTAATTAGTTTGGACTGACATACAGAAAAGATTAAATATCCATCATTTTAGAATATGTTAGCTTTTGGACTTATATGTAAAAGGGTCTCTACAATACAGACACTCAAGCCTGAGTACAGAAGACAGGTCAAATAAAGACTGATTCAATATATATTATTCAGGAGAATCAGAATATACATGCATGACATTGAAGGGAGACTTGAAGAAGGACAAAAATAATTGCTTCTTAAACAAAACATTTGGCTGCTTAACAAAGTAGATGATTTGGAAAATAGGAAAAGGAGAACTATCATTAGAATTTTTGGGTTACCTGAAAACACAGGTGAGGACATTATCTCCTTTTTATCAACCTGGATCCCTGATTTCTTAAACTTAAAAGAAGGTATCTCCTTTGGTATTGAAAACGTGCACAGAGCTTTGGGGAAACCTGTGTCCAACTCAGCAAATTCTCTTCCTAAATCAGTAGTTATAAAATTCCTTTTATATTTAGACAAGGAACTAATTTTAAAATCTGCCTGGAGGAAAGCGCCTTTAAAATAGAATCAGAACTTGATAAGGCTTGACAAAAACTATTCTACCAGAATAATAGAACAAAGGAAAAATGTTTAGCCAATGATAACATTTCTAAAACAAAATAATATTAAGGCGCAACTTGCGTATCTAGCTAAGATAAAAATATTGTATGCCAATGAGATGAGAACCTTTAATGACATAGAAGAAGCTTCTTCATTTATTAAAAACAACAACGTGATTTCTATCCCAGAAGATATGGAATGCCTGTCCCCTTCTTTTAAAAGAACAAAAGAAACAAATGCTTGGACTGATGTCAAAAAGAAAAAAACAAAAGACTGATTCTAAACTTGCTGTACCAACCAAATCTTTCAAAGTATCAATTATGATTTGAACTGCTATCAATATCTGTTTAAAATGAGTATTTTTTGTCTGACTTCTTAAAGCAAAAAGTAATTTAATCAATTTCAAAACTTTAATGTCCAATCCTAAAAATAGAGGGGACAAGTGGTTTTTCATACAAGTAGGACAAGTGGAGTAGCTTGCTTAATCAGAATGAGGATTATGTAGTACCTAAAGTATATGCACTATTAACCCAGTATGCATACATTTTTTTTGTTCTCTTTCTTCGAGCTAATATATACTCTCTTTTGTTGACAGCTTATTGCCTACACTCAACTAAATAATTAATTAAACTAATCTGGTTAGAAAGAGGAAAGTTATGTGTTTCCAATTTTTAAGTTAACATTTCATTCACAAATACTGCTGTGCCTACTAGTCTCTTAACTAAGTGTTACAGCATTTATTAGCTGTATAGATTGAAATTCTATTAATAATATCAGATGTATTTGCTTCCTTGTATGGCAATTTAGAATATGCCTCCTAGTATATTTAAATGGATAACCTATGTATATGCACGACTATGCCTTCGAGTTTGGTAGAATGTTTTTGCCTGTTTACTAACTAGATTAACCAGTTATATAATCCGTGATTGATGTCGTGCCTGTCAGCTAGTTGAGGGAAGTCCTGTTATTGCTGAGAAGATTGTAGCATTATCGTGTTGGAAAACAGCTGTGCATGTTAGTTTTATTAGTTTTATTTAGATGGTTATCCATGTTTTTGCTGACCTGCTGTATTTGGCGAATTGATTGGTCTGACATGTAGTCTGTGAGTAGAGTGGTGTATGCTGAATTTCTGAGGGGTGTTGCCATGATTGGTAATGTCTTTTACTTGATATATTATGTGGAGATGCTGTTTTGTATGCTGGCTTTTGAATGGGTGTTGTGTTTGCCGGCAGGTTTGACATGGTGTGGTGTGCACAGATGTTGTTGTGTTGGTTGGCTTATTGGAAAGAAAAGATTGCTGATGAGCTTGCTGATTTCTTGGATGGGGCTTGGGAAGGCCGTTAGTGCTTGTCGTTGTTGACTTTCTTTTGTTCTTAAGGTTTTTTTCTTTCATTAATACACAAAGCACAAAAGGAGGGAAAAAATTGCTTGGTGGTGTATGAGGTGAAGCTTTTAGCTTTCGGAGTGCCTCACGTGCACTGTAGATTAACATTAATTTACATTAACTGCTTAGTAGAATCTGTTACTATGCTGGTTCCCATGGTAATGAAAAACAATGACATTATCTCTTAATGTCTCTGTGGAGCAGCCAAGGAGAATCTTGGCAGTTAGACATTAAAAAAGTATCTGAAATGCTTAACTTTAATAAGTTTGAAACTGGGAACTAGGGGAAAAATCAAAGGCGGAGATAAATTTTCTGATTCTGCTGATGTCTAAAATGAATGCTTATAACATAGACACTTCACTTTTATGCAAAAAATGATTATATAATGATACATTGCTGCCATCTTCTGTTATGTTTTATAAACACCCAACCAAATAATTTACACACGACTTTTTTATAAGGAGAGGGAATTCCAACTTTGTATTAATGAATAAAAACTTTTGGTTGATGTTGTCCTGTAGAAGTGATCTATTAAGGAAAACATGTACACTTTCCTCACTGTGCTGGAGAGAATCTTGCAGCTGACATTTCTTTTGTTACTATGCTTCTGACATCAGCAACATCAGGGAACTTAACTATGTGTGCTGGCTGGTGGCTAGTTTGTAGAAAACTATGACTTTTACAAATAGATAAGAAAAAGGCAAGTGATTAATTTTTTCATTCTTCTGGTTTATTTGATCACTGGTGTAACAAGACTGCTCTATGTTATATTATTGAGAACAATGCACATAAATGTGGAAGAATTTGGACATTTAAAGCTTGTTAACCAGCTACAAACTGTGCAAATGATGTAACTCTGTATTTGATTCTTTCAGCTTCCTCTTACAACCTGTAGTTTTGAGGAACTTTCAAAAACCAGACCTATAATTTGTGATACCAGAAAACAAGCACTTGTGTCCTGTCTCATCTTATGGTTCTTAAAATAGTAACAAATTAAACAAATTTAAAAAGAGCAGTCATTCATTCTGTTGATAATATTCTGAAACATTTGTTGAAATATGTTTTTTTGTTCTTATTTGCCATATATTTATACAAGGCAGAGCTTAACTCTCTTACAGAACAAGTTCCATACAAACCTCTGTAAGGCATATCCTCATAACTGAGACAGCAGTTTGTATACTCATCTGAAATGGTTATAAAGGTGCATATTTATTTCAAGTGATGTTATATGTGACACACCTTCTTTTCTTATCATAAGAAAGTCAGCACAGAATATATACAAGTACCTATCTTATACTAAAAACATTATTTGAGACAGGAAGAAGAGATCTTGGATTTAAAAATGAAGGCTTTATATAAATGAGGAATTAATGAAAAGTTTTGCTTAACATGTCTGTTTATTAATTAAATACCTGCATAAATGTTTTTTTTACAAGTTGTAAATACTTTATTGACATATAATGATGCTAAGCTTATATGATTGAAATTGCATAATTTAGTGTTCAACTTTAGGATTGATATATGACTGATAAGCTGTAGCAGGCCCATAACATTTTTAGTATCTCAGTGAAGGGTTTATTATTCACAAGCAGCTTTTTACAGAAAGAGGTTTCTCCTTTCATACAGCATTCCCATTCAACCAAGTTTTCCTTGTCAATACCTTCATAACCAAAACTTCCCTGTAGTGAGAAATGTGCTGATTATATGACTTAAATAGACTGTAAAGATTTTAGTCCATGTCTAAGAAATTAGAGGCAAATACCAGTAGCTTGAATCTCACTGAACCAATGGTTTCATTTTAGTAAATGAATTTCATTTATAAATTCAAGCAAGTCCTGGATCTTGATGCATGAAACTGCTATGGAGCCTTAGCGACTTAACTTGAATCGGGATAATAGTGCATAATGTATACCCCAGTTTTACACTGAACTTAGTAAATTAGTCATTATTTTTATTTAAAAAATGGCCTAAGCTTTTGTTTCACTAGCCCAACACAAATTGTTTGTTGCTTCTCAGAATTTCATAGTGTATCTATAAGGGGATATAAATACTTTATGAACATTATCATGCCAAGCTTGTCTGTAATAAATAAATACTGAATACTAATTACTTGTGAATACATATAAAGTCAACTAATATATTATCATAAAAAGTTGGACATTATATAACTATTGAACTGAATAAGAATAATAAAGAGAAGTAGACACATCCTTAAGCATAAATAAATTATCAATAGTAATAAACATAGTATAATGGCATTCATTCTTGAGTCATATTAAATGTTTCATTTCAATGTAAATATACAATATGTTTTGAGAATTCATATAGGTAATTATCAGGTATTTCCTAGTGTAATAAAATTGTTGATTATACTGCTAAAGAAGTATACCCTGATACACAAAATAATTCAAAATGTCATATTTATTTTACAAAATATTCTCCATACAATAGTTTAGCTTATGGAGCTCAGTTGTTCTTGATGGTAAAAGGTATGAGCGATAATCTAATAGATCTATCTTTATCTATTAGATTAGGAATGACTTTCATTCCATGTCAAGAGGGGAATTTATATAAACTAATAGTTGTTATTTTAATCTTGATGTTATCTAAGATTACTCTTTTAAAGCCTGACCAAAGTACTATTTTACTTGTATTCATAGAAGAATTAAGACAGACAATCTCTTCTAAAATCTTATATACAAACATAACTTTTGTTATCAGAGGAATAATAATAACTTGATATGGATTTAACTTTATTATCTTTAAATACCAATGGCTTAAATAATTCAAGCAAAAGATCAAACTTATTGAAATATTTAAAAGTTAATAAGGCACAAATAGTCTTTCTTCAAGAAATGCATTTTAAAATAAATGATAGTTTTACATGGAATCCTAAGGAATATATGATCTTAGCTCAATCCTCCTATAAAACAAAGACAAAAGGAGTATCAGTTCTTTGGAGAAAGAATATTATCATCTCAGAAATTATTTATAAATATGAAGACAAAGAGGGTCTCATAGCATTTGTAATCATTACATTTTATAATAGAATATGGACTCTAGCAACTCTATACTGGTTCCCATGTATTGGAATAGGAATGGTTAAAATACACTTAGATTTTATTTCCAATAATTATAAAGGTAATTTAATAATGGGAGGAGACTTTAACTGTATCCTAGATTCTTCTGAAACTACCAAGATAGCTTTTTATACAACTTCTATTTCAAAATCTTTAAAAAATGGGTTGAATCATTTAATTTAATAGATACATTTAAGACGAAAGAAGATACGTCTTTATTGTTCTTCCATCAAGATCACATATTTAGGACTGAAACTAGAATAGGTAAAATATTTGTTGTTCAAGATTTACAAACAAAAATGATCAATTTCTCAATTGCCCCATGCCCTTTTTCAGACCATGTCTCTCTGATTTTGAAATTTCAAACTGAGTTCAAACCATTAATCTTCTCATCTAGAATACCATCATATATCACAAAAATTAAAGAGTTCAAACCCTGGTTGTTGTGTTACATTTTTTTCCTAGAAATTAATTATACAACAAAAATCAGTAGAGTCATGGTATGGGATTCATTAAAAGCTTATATATTTGGTAAAAACCTTACCTGGTATAAAAAACAAAGTTAGAGAGTGGGTCTCTGAATTACTAAATTTACAAACCAGTCTTTTGTCAGTAAAGTCAGAAAAAAATCAAAGCTATCTAGAAATTAAAAAGAAAATAGAGGAACTAAATAAAAAATATAATGAAATTCTAACACACAAAACCAGTCTAGCCTTAGAAAAATTAAAAGTAAAATCATTGGCCACCTCCCCCAGATATTTACATAATTTATCCACAAGAATTAAAATACTATCTAAAGCAAATAACAATAATATTTATCATGAAAAGAAAAGAAGGAAGTATTGGATATAGGAGACATCCTTGATACATTCAGATATCACTACATAGAACATTTAAAAAAAGAAAATTTAGAAACTGATCAATTAAATTTGGATACAAATCTCATCGATATAAAAAAAAATTCCAGAAGAACTAAAATTAGATCTGCAAAAACCTATATCCTACAAAGAAATTATCGACAAGATAAAAGAAGGTAAAACTAACAAAGCACCAGGAATAGATGGTATAACTATGGAAATATATAAAATTTTCGCCTCAGCAATAATTTCTTTTTTTCATAAAACTTTATTAGAAATTCAGTCAGAAGCAATAATTCCACCCTCTTGGAAATATTTTTTAATCACTCCAATCTTAAAAGATAATAAAATACCAAATCTTTGTATCTCATATAGGTTTATATCATTACTAAATAATGATTATAAAATACTTATGTCAATTTTAGCCAATATAATGAAAATACCACTATCCAAAACAATAAATAATAATCAAAATGGATTTATATACAATAGACATATGCATGCTAATATTAAAAGGATACTCACCCTTATAGATTATGTAAATAAAGAAACACTCATAACTGGATTAGACATAGAGAAAGACATTGCCTCCTTAAAATGGGAATATCTGTTTAGAATTCTAGCATTATTTGACTTTCCCCTTTCCTTTGTTCAGCTCTTAATATATATATATATATATATATATATATATATATATATATATATGGTTCCACTTCATATCATCGACTTACCATTTCATCGAATTGCAAATCATCGAGACCAAATCGTCGAAACCTCATTTCATCGAAAACTCATTTAATCGAATCTCAAATCATTGAAAACTATGAAGCAACTACAAATAACATCCCAGACACTTTGTAGTATATATATATATATATATATATATATATATATATATATGGGTCTACTTTCTATCACCGAACTTCCGATTCACCGACACACATGTTACCGACCCCAAACAACCGAAAACACACAACACCAACAACTCAAAACACCGAACACCACTACACCGACACAAAAAACTACACATTGCACACAATAACATATCCACTAACCTTAACCTAAACCCTAACCCTAACGTCCGACACTACCGCACACTTACCCAACTCGCACCCTAACCCTAACTCACTTAATCCACCCCTAAACCTCAACACCATCACTATCGCACACTTACCCTACCTGCACCCTAACCCTAACTCACTTAACCCACCCCTAAACCTCAACACCATCACTATCGCACACTTACCCTACCTGCACCCTAACCCTAACTCACTTAACCCACCCTAAAACATTCAGCCCGTCACTATCGCACACTCACTCCACCCGCATTCTAACCCTGACACACTTAACCCTTCCCTACACTGCTCGCCGTCACTTCCACACACTTACCTCACCGGAACCCTTAGTCCGACACTACCGCACACTCACCTTTCCCACACCCTAACCTAAAATCCCTCACTATCGTACACTTACCTGTCCGCTCCCAAATCCTAAATCTTTCACTTTCGCACACTTACCGGATCACGCTCACACACTGCCGTTGTCGGTCTCTCAGCTGTCGGGATATCGTGTTTTCAGTAACCTACCTGTTCGGTCGTTCCGTCTCGGTCTTCCGGGTGTCGGTGATGTGGCGCTTCGGTTATTCGAAGTAGACCCATATATATATATATATATATATATATATATATGGGGTCTACTGCTTTTGGTCAAATTCCATTTGGTCGAAAATGATTTCAGGCAGCCACTTCACTGAAAGCTCATTTGATTGAAAGCTCATTTGGTCGAAAATGGAATATAGCCCCTGCCCCACTGCAGTGTGACCCTGGAGTGAGAATATAAAATAAGGGTGGGTGGGGGGCACAGCCCTCCACATTGGGGGTGTGGGGGCAAAGCCCCCCACATTTTGCAACTAGTTTTTACTGACATTACATGTTTCAATGTATTTTTAATGGATACATGTATATAATAGTGCATACATTGCAATTATGTGGGGGCTATGCACCCCATACCACCCAGTATGGGGGGCTATGCCCACTGCACCTCCCATTACTTTATATTCTCACTCCAGGGTCACACTGCAGTGGAGCAGGGGCTATATTCCATTTTCAACCAAATGGAATTCGACCAAATGGGTTTTCAGTGAAATGCATTTTCGGTGAAGTGGGCTGCCTGAAATTACTTTCATATGCAAACAAACAGGTGAAGTAAGCAACAAACAACGTAGAACCAAAACAAAACCAATCCGAAAGCCCACTAGTAAAATACAAAAACAGTTTTAATATGAAGCGGTTTTCGTCACTATTTGTACAGTGACTTCATCAGATTGATCTGATACTACTGGGCTTTTGTATTGGTTTGTTTTGAAATCATTTTCAACCAAATGTAATTTGACCAAAAGCAGTAGACCAATATATATATATATATATATATATATATATATATATATATATATATATATATATATATACAAAATACACCAAAAAGGCTGTCCCCTGCCACCTATTCTATTTGCTTTGGCCATTGAAATACTTGCAGACTCAATACGTAACAACATAAAAATGAAAGGGGTGGAGGAATATGCTCTTTGCTGATGATATATTACTAAACCTATCAAATTCTAGGGAGTCTTTAGAGAAGCTGAAACTAGTGATAGACACATTTTATATGATTTCAGACCTTCATTTTAATAGATCAGAATCAAAATTTTTATTTTTAAATAAGAAAAAAGAATTAGAAGTCAAAGAAAAACATATCATAGGAGAACAAGAATGTACTCTAAAATATCTAGGAATTGTGTTATGCAAAAATCTAAATGAGTTCAATAATCTATAAAAATATTGTCAGCATAATCAAAACCTATTTGGAAAAATGGAATAAAATAATATTAACCTTTGAAGACAGACTACAATTAATAAAAATGGTTTTACTACCTAAAATTCTGTATGTAGCATTAGCATTCTTAACGAAATAAATTCATGCCTACTAAAATTTTTATGGTTTTCCAAAAGAAACAGAATAGCCCTAACACATCACATTAGACCATGCAAACAAGGAGGACTGAACTTTCCAAATATTGAATCATATATAAAAGCATCCATATTCAAAACTAAACTGCTGTAGATTGGATAAACCCTAATTACTCCACTAACTGGAAACAATTGTTAAAGATTATATCAATAAATTAGTTCAATTTACTAATTAAGTTCTCAATATTAGGTAAAACTAATAAACCTTGATACATATTAAGTATTAGTATGCAATATAATATAACAAATCCAACTAAAACACATTTGATTAATCATTATATTAATCCCTTTAGAAAACGTATTAATGCAAATATGGATTTAAAACTTGTGATTGACCTTTTAACCCCATTCATCATAACTAAGAACTATCCCCACAAAATATATAGAAAAAATAACTTCTTGGGAACAAAATGAATTTATACGTTGGTTTCATTGTATTAAAAAATTAAAAGTTTTAGACTTACAAATGATAAAAACTACTTATAACATTCTATCACAAGATTGGTTAACTCTACAAAGTATCCTTATGTACTCTCAAGACTTATGCAGAATAATTAAGATATACCAAATCTTATAATTTGCTTGTATGGATTTATATATAATAATTATAATAAAGGAAATAGCATTTCAAATTTATACAAAGAACTAATAAAACATAAAACAATACCTAAATCATCATATTGGGAGTTTATAACAAAAGGTCAGTCCTTACAGTTAACAGAAGAAATTAAATCAAATATTTTATTATCAGTAAACCACACATCTATTATACAATACTGGTAAATATTTAATTGGAAATACTTACACAGAGCATTTTAACCGTAGATAAAATTAATAAAATCAGTTCCACCACAAATGGAATATGTTGGCAATGTGAACAGGTATATAGAGCAAACTGGAATCACATTTTTTATGACTTTAGTAAAATTAAATGATATTGGAATGGAATTAATTACTTTTTACAAGCTTTATTCAATGAATCTTTCAACTTATCTAAAGTGTTGCTTCTTTTGAATGTGAATTAAGGTCCTCACTTGAATAAAACAAATATGTACTTGTTATGGGCAATACTAGCAATTTCAAGAAAATGTATAATCAGAAGATGGAATTCAAATATATCACCAACTTTAGAAGACTTCTACACTCTATTGAGGACTTCAGCATTGATGGAAATCAAAATCAAAGAATTAAGGATTTATCCTAGGCCATTGGCCAACAATCCATTGAAGAAAGTTAAATCTTTGGTAAACACTTTGCAGTAATTAACAAAGGTACTCTGATAACTAAAGTGATAATTCTATACTGTATCTGTATACAATGAATAAAACTGAAAGGTCAGGTTGATGTAAATATTGTATATAGTTATTTAAAATGTTATATATAAAATATTATGGAGATGTTAGAATATTATTTGAAAATAAAACACTATTTGAGTAAAAAAATAATATACATGCAGAAACTTTGGATATATTTAGCAGCACTGTTATTACTAACCAGCATTCTAACATTTCTACAGACTGTTATTGTTTATCAACACTGTTAATGAAGACAATATTCCGATATTGTGAACATCTAATAAAGCCTTATTAACTGAACTACAGTATTTGCAGAATTCATTCTGAAAAGTACAAAAGACTTGGCCCATAAAGGAGAGACTGGTACCTGTTTAGCTCAAGTTTGGGTAATTAACAGATAAAGACTTTCATTCCAGTCTCAATTCAGTTGCTTCCATTTAATTCCAGTACACTACATTCTTACCGATTCTATCAATGGCAACCCATTATGAATGGAGTAAAACAGTTAAAGTAAGTCCAAAAACCCCATAGCAACCTTGCATCAGCAGTCAGACAACATGTATTCTACAGGAAAATCTATAGAAAAATACTGTTTCAACCAACTACTTGTGTTCTGCAGAGCAATCTACAGAAAAACAGTGTTTCCTTCAAAACAACATTATCAGCAGTCACAGTACAGGTGACAGTGTTCATTCAAACCTCATCAAATACACTTGTAAAAAGTAACCCTTTCAAGTTCAGTTTCAAGTGCAGCAGCCAGCTTAACACTTTTTTTCAGTCTATCAATAACTAGAGCAAATGACAGATTTTTCAGCAGCACACCAGTATTTTTCCAGATGGGAGACTGTGAACTCCATACAAAATAAGGCCACAGCTGACAGCACTACAGTTAGTCCTTACAGAGCAGACATTTTGGTAAGACACCACTAATAAACGTTATACAGAAAACTGCCAGAGCAAACAACGTCCCTCTACATACAATTGTAGCTGTAAGACAAATTGCAGAGCACCAACATTTTACTTCAGAAAAAGCTTTAAAGAAGTTCAACAGACCACCACTAAATCAACAAACTTCAGCAGTGTTCTGTCAGAACATAAAAGACATTAGCCAATTAACAGCTATGTACTTCACCATCTCAAGTTTCCAGTGTGACTTCACAAAGCCAAGAATCAAGAAAAAGGTTAAAAAGCTGCAGATGACAGAATGCATTCTTCCAGAATCATAAAGTTATGTAAGACTTTATATGCACTTTTAGTTAACAGCTCATAAATGTTTAAGTACATCAGTAAAAATCATTTGCATACCTCTTGTATAAATATCTCAAGTAATACTTCTGCAGTTAAGACATCAGTAAATGTTTGGTTTAAAGTTAAAAAAATAGATAACACAGTCTAAAAAACTGTGTTCCAGAAATGTTTTTTTAAAGGTAAAGATTATTAATGCAGAAATGTTACATCTTTCCAGATGCAAAAGGGTTACATCAGAGAAGCACACTGCATCTCATCATTCACAGAATAAATCTGTTTCAATTTATATTATTCATGAAAATCAGAATATATGTGCAGAAACTTTAGATACATTTAGCAGCACTGTTATTACTAACCAGCATTCTAGTATTTCTACAGACTGCTGCTGTTTATCAGCACTGTTAATGAAGGCAGTGTTCTGATACTATGAACATCTAGTAAAGCCTTATTAACCGAACTACAGTGTTTGCAGAATTCATTCTGAAAAATACAAAAGACTTAGCCCATAAAGGAGAGACTGGCACCTGTTCAGCACAAGTTTGGGTAATTAACAGAAAAAGACTTTCATTCTAGTCTCATTTCAGTTGTTTCCAGTTAATTCCAGTATACTACAGTCTTATCAAGTCTTTCAGTAAGATTTTGCACAACTGTACAATCCCATCAAACAGTAATTAATAGAAAAGAAAATATGTCTTGATCATCAAATTATTAATTTCCGTGGCTACTGCATGCAAGTACTGCACCATTATCCATCTTAGTGTTTTTAGCACCCGGTCTTGGAGTGTCCCAATCAAATACTGGCCACTACAGTTCATCTTTTGCAACTCAATATCTTTGCATGAGAACATCCTCAGCTCTGAGATATTTCAGTATACATGACAGACCACAACTGGCCACTCCACCTGTACTCTTAGTCAGACATATGTGTTGATGTAGCCATTGCTCACAATTCAGTAACATAATCCTGAACCTGAATATTAAAGCAGAAAAGACCAAATCCAAATGATTTGATACCATAGCAAAGCTACAGACCTTGCCCCTTTCTCAGATTATATCCTGACCCATTACAGAGTTTAATGAAATAGTGAACCAATTAAGATATCCGAGGCTCCCGTTGGTGTTTTCTTAACCATCAACATCCATTTAAGCAACTTTCAATGGAAAAATGGTAGTCAACTGAAAATGTATATACGTATCCACTACTCCTGTACACTGAAAATTGAACTACTACCTACAGGAGCATTTTAATAACATCCACAAACTATGGGACCCTGTAGTTAGGGAGTCTTTAGCCTTAGCATTACCAGGCTTAATTCTATATTCATTATGATTTGTAGAATTGTTCTTAGCTCACCACAAACAGAATATCACAATATGTTTTCTCAAGGTTGAAATGGCTCCCAGTCACAGGATGGCATCTTACTGTTAAAGTGACATTCATGTCTAAGCTTCATAAATTTCACAAGTGCCCTATGTTTATCATCTGATTAAGCCATGGATATCTTTCCTAGTCTCTCATTTTTTTCTCATTTCTCACTGTTTAGGTTCCATTCCAGAAGTTGGTAAGTGGCATTCAAGTATTCTCCATTGCCTGATCCAACTGTAGTCCATCATTTTTCACACATATTTTCAGAAGTCCTAATACAACATTTCCATTACATCCAACTTTGCAGCTGTTTGAATGACCTGATGAGCATAGACTTATATTCTTTATCATAGAGTAAGCAGCTAGAGTTATCGCCTATGAACAGTTAACTAGTACTACTAGCCTTGACTACTAGAGTAGTATTAGTGTATTTACTGAACATGTTCTTAAATACGGTATGTATTTTATATATATATATATATATATATATATATATATATATATATATATATATATATAAAATCATTATTCTGGCAACCAAGAAGACAGGCTCATCCTTGGATCCTTTTCAGCCATGACCCAAGCACAGTGGCAGAGAAATTGCAAGATAACTACCAATATGCATTAGATATTTAATGTTCAGTTGTATAACAGAACAAAGTAAAGAAAACACCAACACTAAAAATTGCCTTCTGTATGTACTTTGGAGTAGAAAATTGTCTTTGATATTACTGAATATGCATGCCTGATTGTATGTGTAATATTGTGTTCTTTTGTTTTCTTGTGTTCTGTATAAAAAAGGTCCTCAGTCTAAATCACCAGTCTGGTTGCTGAATAGAAATAGTAATAATAATAATAATAATAATAATAATAATAATAATAATAATAATAATAAATAAATTACTGTATACATTTAAATCCCTCCACTGTAGCAAATAGTACCCTGTATTATCTTAAGCTCATCAAATTTTCCCTTAGGACTAGCCAGTTTTTCACTTTTAGCACTCAAACCTGATTCTTTGAGCTCAACACTTGCTTAGAACTTGTTGTAAGCACTAGATAGTCTATAAATTGCTACAACACTCAACTTTCCTTACTAAGTTAAGAAAAAATCAGTTTTAGTACTTAAACAAATAAGCACCTATCCAAGCATGTCTAACGGTCAGCTCCTGGTGTTTTCTCCTGTCCACCTGGTGAATCTGGTCATCTTGGGGCAATGTAGCAATTGCCTCATGTACACAAACAACCCTCTCCTCCTACCACCCAACACTACAAACTGTGAGAGATGCACTTATATAGCCAAGCTGGAAGCCAAGCTCTCTCCAGCCAAGACTGAACTAGTCAGTCAAGAGGAGAAGGTAAACACCCACACCACGCCACGGGGTTTATATCAGAACACCGAACTTTCAAAAGTTCAAGTGTTCTAATATCGAACCCTATTAATCGAAAATTTAACACATCGAACATACAGAACAGCAAATTTTTTCCTAGGGAAATTGCTGTTCCAAAACACATACACACAACACAAGCACACCAAACAAACAGTAATCCACACGCATACACCTAAACTCTTACACCTAACCCTACACTAAACTATACATACACCACTAACTATCCACTTACCTTAACCCAAACTCTAACCCTAAGGTTCGTCACTATCACACAGTCACCTCACCGGTGCCCTAATCCTAACTCACCTACCCCGCCCTAACCCTCACGTCCACACAATCGCACACTTGCCTGACCTGCGCCCTAACCCTATCTCACCTAACCTGCCCTAACCCTCACGTCCACAAAATCGCACACTTACCTGAACCCGACCCATAACCTTCCACCACAGCACTGAAAATACCGAAGCAACAGAAACGGACTACCGAATTCTTTCCCTAGGAAAAAATTTGGTTTTCTGTTTCTTCGATATTTTCAGCTGAAAACGGGTCGATATTAGAACACTCGAAATTTTGGAAGTTCGGTATTCTAATATAGACCCCACATCATGCACAACACATAGCCCTTCAAAACCTACACCACCAAAACCCACACATAGCAGCACAAGACACATACCTACATTCACAGTGGGTCTTAAAATAAATCTTTCCAAGCAACAGAGACCTCCAAAGCTGAAACACAAACTACCACCACCCTTCCAACACAACCCAAGTGACACATAGCTCACAAAACCAGTATGCCACTCAACCTCAGCCCCTAAGGCAAAACAACGCACCCAACACACTAGTCATTGGTGACTCTATAGTCAGGTACAGTGATGTCCCACTCACCAGGCTAAACAAGGAAAAAATTATGGGCAGCTGCTCGTCAGGTGCCAGGATCCGCCACATAACTCACTTACTCAGGTCACTCCACAACAAGTACAAATACGACTCTGTCATTGCCCATGTTGGAATGAATGACCTGAGACATACCTCCCCAAACTACATGAAAAGAGACATGGAGGTGCTCTCGGATCTTGTAGCCCAGGCAGGTATGACCCTAGCCCTAAGTAGCATCCTGCCATCACCCAGAATGATACCACAATACAAAGACAAAATGATTAACTTCAACAATTGGCTAAGCTTCTGGTGTCATTCTAAGGGGATCCAGTATCTGTCTGCCTGGGATGACATGATCGACAGACCACAATGCTTTGCCAGAGATGGCCTGCACCTGTCTCCCCTGGGATTCTGGATACTGGCCAAGGCTCTTGCCACCCCTATAGTGCCTTTTTTAGGCAAGGTTCAAATGACAAAATTACCATCATAACAGGTACAAGCAAGCAAAATCTGAGGGTAATGCTACTCAATGCTAGACGTCTAAACCTCAAAATGCACTCACTCGAGGCACTCCTTAAAATGGAGAACATCAATATCTGTGCAGTGACAGAGACCTGGTTCAAGGCTCCAGAGAGCATCCCTGCAATACCAAGCTACAAGTCATACTACACCTTTCGGCCACATAACCTGGACCGAAACACTAAAGGAGGAGACGTGTCCATATTCACCAAGGATATCCACACTTCCAGGCTAGTTGCCCAACATAATGCATCCGAAATTCCCCAGGTGCAACTAACACTAGGCAAGACTGCAATCCAAATTGTAGCTTGCTAAAGATCCCCCACCATGCCCCAAGATTCCCACTCCACTTTTCTTAACATATTGGAAAATATTAAGGTACAACCAAATACCCTAATACTGAGCGACTTCAACTACCCCGCCATTAACTGGGAAAACTACTCATGTACCAACACATTTGCTTAATGTTTTTTGGAATTCATAAATTCTAACATCTTGGATCAACTTATCCATACCCCCACCAGGAGCAGCAGTATCCTAGACCTGGTCATTACTAACATGGACAACCAATGCTCCACATCAGAGGTCAGCTCCTCATTGCTCAGATACGACCATAAGCTAATCACCCTAGACATCCATATTCCGCTCACCCCACTAAGGTAACCACCATAAAAAAACTTCTCCAAAGCCAACTTCATACTTCTTAAGACAGAAGTGGCAAACTTTACAACACCCATGCAGACGGAAAGTAGAAGTATGGCTGCTGAATCTTACACCACTGCACTGTATGAACACATACATGAGTGCATGGACTGGGCCATCCCAAATAGAACCAAGATGCTCTCCTCCAAAAAAAGGAAGCCAATCTGGTGATCCTCTGCCATAAACAAACTCTATAACAGAAGGATGAAATTGTTGCAAAAAAGAATAAAATCCCATGATTGGAAAAAACTCCCTTGTCAGCCTCAGTAAGAAGCTGAGATCCCTCATATAATCCCCCAAAGCTATTTATGAAAACAAAAATACCACAGATTGTAAAGACAGCCACAAGACATTGTATAGTTATGTCAAGAATCTCAATGGCAACACTCAGATCTGCTCTGAGTTACAGCACAATGGCACTAAATATACAGAACCAACTGATATTGCCAACATCCTGGCGGATAGGTTCAGTGCTAATTTCACACACCCCTAAAGGGCCCAGCTCAGTACCGGAAGAATGCAAAGTCCTGGGAATCATGGCAGCACAGGTAAAAAACACAGTCTCCAAAGTCAAGAATATAGCATCCATGGGACCAGACAACATCCTGGGCTGTATTCTTCATGAAGTACAAAATTAACTGGCACCCCACCTATGTACCATGTTCATTTATAGCCTCACTTCAGGCTTTGTGCCTACTGAATGGCACACAGCTACGGTTATCCCACTCCACAAGGGAGGATCCAGCACGGACCCCAGGAACTACCGCCCCATTAGCCCGATGAGCCTGATCTGCAAGGCCATGGAACATATCATCATGGAACTTATAAGCAAAGGCATAGGTAACCTTCAAACTCTGAACCCCACCCAGTTTGGGTTTGTGAAAGGTAGATCATGTCTCCTAAACCTGATTGACTTCTTTGAAGCAGTCACCAGAGCTGTGGACAAGAGTAAGGTGGTTCACACAGCCTATCTAGACCTTGCCAAGGCCTTTGACACCATCCACAACTCTGGAATCATAGATAAACCCATATAACTGGGCATAACACCCAATGTCAAATGATGGGTTGCCAACTGGCTCACTGACAGAACCCACACCATGAAAGTAGCTGACTCCAAATCTGACTACAGACCAGTGACAAGTGGAGTACCACAGGGTTCAGTTCTGGGTCCCCTCCTCTTTGGCATCTACTTCTTTGAAGTTCAGGCCAACATAGAGGGTCTATGGCTAACAAAGTTTGCAGATGACTGCAAACTGGGAGCCATTATTGAATCCCCAAATGATGTGGACATTCTACAAAAGGGCCTCACTGAAACAGATGCCTGGTATCAAAGCCATGGGCTCAAGCTCAATGCCAAAAAATGCGTAGTCATTCCTTTTGGGAAAACCCCATGCCCATGAACTACCACATAGGTGGTAGTCCACTTAACACCGAAAGTGTGATAAGAGATGTAAGGACACAGGTGGACAGTAGTCTCTCCTTTGATAACCGCATAGCCACTGTAGTCAGGAAATCCTTCTACGTGGCGCACCTCATCATAAAAGGTTTTTCATCCAGAAAAAAGGAGGTCATTGTTCCTCTTTACTCATCTTTCATCAGACCTAATATAGAATACAACTCCCCATTTGGTATGTACCTCGCAAGACATTTGCAACAACTGGAAAGGCCACAAAAATACCTCACAAAGAGGATCACTGGTCTCAAACAGATGCCCTATGCAGACCGTCTCAAAAAACTCCAGCTCTACACCATCGCATATCGCCTTCTCAGAGGCGATCTCTGCCTAACATACAAAGCCATGTCAAACCCAGAGCTGGTGGACATGCTACACTTAAAGAAATCCCAGTCCCTTTGAGTCACCCACTCCAGGGACCTAAACCATGTCACCACAATAAACAAAACATGCTGGAAGGATCGGTTCTTGTCCCAGAGACTTCCCATACTCTGGAACAGACTGCCCATTCATATCAAGCAGAGCAAGAAAAATCTTGATGATTGGATGGGAAATAGGAAATTCACCCTGGGGATCACTTCTGTGGCTCTGCTCAACAGGGGCACAGGAAAATAATTTTTTGGGTGGCGAAAGCCAGGAAATCTTTATGGCTAGGCTTATATAGGCCCTAGGGCCGATAGCCTAGTACCTACATATGAACCTATGAACCTTAGGGAAATAAAGCAACCATTTTTTACCTTTTATGCATACTGCTGTCTACTATTTTACGTGTTTGAGTTGCAATTCCACCACGTCAGACAAAGGCTGTGCTAGATATGAGGGGGTTCATAGGTAGATCTTGATCATGTTTATCTATTTCGGACAGCCCATACATTTTAGCACATACATGATAGCTAGATTTTAAATGCTGACAAATCTGGATATTCATTCACCATCAGTTCCACTAATAAGGATCACCTATCTGTCTTTCTATCTATCTATTTATCTATCTAGCTGTCAGTCTATGTATCTATCAACCTGTCTCTTCTGTATGACTATTTATTTTTATATTCCATCAACCACATTTATGAATCTGTTTCTCCTGCAAAACAGAAATGTTTAAATATGAATGCCATGTTTTATTCTTAATAGTAGTCATACTGCTTTCAATTTAATATCTGAAATATTATGTTTTATTTTAAAGATCTATATAACAGCTTACTTCTTTCTGGTGCAGTTCAGTTCTCTTTACCCAGTTTTGTTGTTCTTTCAGGGTGTTTTAGATGCCCATTTTATATTTCCATCTAAAATCTTCACATTACTGGCATGATTATGTAATGATTAGTTGAAATGTTTAATGAGTGACCCAAAAACATCAACCAAAATACATCAGTCAGTCATTATAGCAGCAAAACAATAGAGCAACACATAGTACATTGAAAAGGGAAAGAAATAACTTTTTTCCGATTTACAACCCATAAATCGATCACACATCTATTTAAGGGGTAAAGTAGAACATTTCAGAGCTTTACTAAAAAGGCTCACCCAGATTCTACCACAGTTTGCTGTGAGGAAAAGGTTCATTTGCTTTTTATTTCTTGTATTTTGTATTACTTTACTGCCCTTTTCTATTTTGTATACTCTGATTTGTTTTCTTTACACTGTGTTTTACTTGTATTCTGCTTTTAACTGCATATTAAAACTTGAAGAGACCACAGCCCTGTCCCTTGTGAGTCAGACAGAAATTTTTCCCATCCTGACACTGTTACTGTTGTATTCTTAACCACTGTCTTTCTAGTTGCCTGTCCCTTATGTTAATTTGACCATATATCTTGTTTCCTCTCTGCTTTTACTGACTGGTGTGAGTAAGCACAACATTATCATTTTGTGAAATCACTCCCCTTCAACTATTTAAATTTATTGGCCATCCTATTGTATTCCATAGTACCAGAATAGAAAAGTGCCCACCTCTTTCAATCTATCTTGCTCTTTTAAAAATAGTGTCTCTTCACTAAAACTTAACTTTTTAGACAGGTAAAACTTAAGTTACCCACTTTCATATCTAACTGCTTAGTGCATACTGCAGTGTTTAGGATAAACCATTTTTTTATCTTACCTTTAAGCATCTATTGCAAGACCACCAGTTACTGGAGAGCCCACATTCTACCTCTCAGTAGTCATCTTGGGATTAGTGCTTCTTTTTTCTCCTTGTGAGAGAAGGAGTACAGGGACATTATTTCCTGGAGACTGCTGATCACCAGAAAGCCTAATAACTGCTTTATAGGTGACAGCTTGGAATCTGTGCTTATATTTTGATCCTGGTGAGAGTAGGAGCAGAGTGCATTGATTTCTGACTCTTTCTGGTTGGAGAGTGAGTATCTGGGCTTAACGTACCTGATTGGCCTGGTTGGCATTTCAGGTATCTACCAGAAAAAGGCTACAAGCCTACAGACCCTTGCATCATCTGGAACAAGACTGTGGATCACCAAACAGGCTGTGGCCTGCTTCTCTTCTTGTGATTGGTGCTAACATTTTGCTTCTGGTGAGAGAAGAAGCAAAGGAGCATTGTATCCCAACAGAGTGAAGCTGTGGTGAGACTAGCATTAGTAGTAGCCAGGCAGTAGGAATTTGTGCGACTCCCCTCTTTTCATCATTTTTGACAAGCAAATTCTTTGTTTTCAGTAAGTACTGCTTGATTTCCTTCTAACTTCAGAATATCTGCCTGCATACTTCATCCTTAAATTTTCAGGGTCTACTTATTAGTTTCCCCTCAAGTGTTTGGCAGTGTTCTGTACAGACTCAGATACCTTGATTGACATTTTCCCTGTAAAAGCACAATTGAAATTTCTCCAATATCTAGTTGTACAGAGGACATCTAGTTTGCAATGACAAGCACTGTCCACATAGTTTTAAACCGGATACTCCTGACAGTGATTGATATTCTCACTCCAACAGTCTGATCAATAAAGAAGGGTCTGTTGCCATGGATATGAACTTTCCTACTGTCTCTGTTACTGGCTTGGTGGATACGGGCATCCTGAGGCAATGTAGAAATTACCTCATGTTTACTGACAACCAGTTAATTCTCAAATAAATGATTATGGTGTGTCAGAGATGTATTTACATAACATCACTGGAGGCAAAGCTCTCACATAAAAGTACTCCTATTGTCAATAAGGTTGTCTAGTACACATGCTGCACCCAGCACTCACAATTCATAGCAGACATATAGACCCACATATACTGAAGCACTTACATGTAACCTTCCTAAACCACAAAGACGTGCTAGGCAAAGTACACATAAGAAATATCCCCAGCAGCCCCAAGCACACTCTTTCAAAACAACACCCACATCAACACATATGGAGCCTCTACCTCAAAGTCCATAAGGCAAGTCACCACACAATCCAACATTCTAGTCATTGGAGACTCCATTGTGAGACACACTGATGTCCCTCTCACCAGGCTGAGTAAGGAGAAAGTTATGGTCAATTGCTTATCAGGGGCTACATTACGCATGCACTCAGGTTGTTGGATCACAGTTACCAATATGACTCAGTCATAGTCCATGTGGGAGTAAATGACCTGAGATGTACCTCCATAGACTATATGAAGAGAGACATCACAGAGCTCTCGGAATATGTGTCTCAGGTTGGTATGGCCCTAGCATTGACCAGCATTTTACCTTCTTCAAGGATGATGCTGCAGTATGAACAAAAGATGATTGAATTTAATAATTGGCTTAGTTTCTGGTGTCATTCTAAAGGGGTACAATATTTGTCAACATGGAAGGAGATGGTCAACAGACCACGCACCTTTGCCAGGGATGGTCTGCACTTCTCCCTTCTAGGCTTTTGAATATTAGCTAAAACATTGTCTTCTCCCATAGTGCCTTTTTTAGGCAATGCCAAACTGAAAGTACTTCTGACATAGCAAATCAAAACCAAGAAAATCTAAAGGTATTACTGCTCAGTGCTAGGAGCCAAAACAAAAAACTCCACTCCCTAGAAGCTTTCTTTACCCTAGAGAATGCTGATGTCTGTGCAGTCTCTGAGACATGGTTTAAAGCAGGCATGGGCAAACTACGGCCCGGGGGCCACATGCGGCCCGTTAAACGTTTTGATTCGGCCCGCCAAGGCACCCCTTCATTTCCGATTTTTCGTCTTTTTTTTAGACTTTTTCATTTTTTGTGGTTTTGGAGCTGACGTCATCACGTGCGCGATGACGTCAGCTCCATCAGCCTGTCGGAATTAAGATCAAGGGACATGCGGGAGCGCGTCTATTTGAATAATGGGACTGCCCGCCGTTTTGGATTTAAGCTCAACGGACTTTTACACCATAAAACTGCAGAGTTTTCCAGGCAGAATGGGAGTTGCTGCACAGCTTGCTTTGAAGTTTTCTTTAAGGTAACACATGTGTGTGTGTGTGTGTGTGTGTGTGTGTGTGTGTATGCAATCGGAGAGAGAAAGTGAGTGAATGCAGGTTTGAAAGGTGAAGAGTGTGTGTGTGTGAGCGATCGGAGAGAAAAAGTGAGTGAATGCAGATTTGAAAGGTGAAGTGTGTGTGTGTGTGTGTGTGTGTGTGTGTGTGTGTGTGTGTGTGTGTGTGTGTGCGATCAGACAGAGAAAGTGAGTGAATGCAGGCTTGAAAGGTGAAGTGTGTGTGTGTGTGTGTGTGTGTGTGTGTGTGTGTGTGTGTGTGTGTGTGTGTGTGTATGCGATCGGAGAGAAAGTGAGTGAATGCAGGCTTGAAAGGTGAAGTGTGTGTGTGTGTGTGTTTGTGTGTGTGTGTGTGTGTGTGTGTGTGTGTGTGTGTGTGTGTGTGTGTATGCGATCTGGAGAGAGAAAGTGAGTGAATGCAGGTTTGAAAGGTGAAGAGTGTGTATGTGTGTGTGTGTGTGTGTGTGTGTGTGTGTGTGTGTGAGCGATCAGACAGAGAAAGTGAGTGAATGCAGGCTTGAAAGGTGAAGTGTGTGTGTGTGTGTGTGTATGCCATCGGAGAGATGGAGTGAATGCAGGTTTGAAAGGTGAAGTGTGTGTGTGTGTGTGTGTGTGTGTGTGTGTGTGTGTGTGTGTGTGTGTGTGTATGCGATCAGAGAGAAAGTGAGTGAATGCAGGCTTGAAAGGTGAAGTGTGTGTGTGTGTGTGTGTGTGTGTGTGTGTGTGTGTGTGTATGCGATCGGAGAGAGAAAGTGAGTGAATGCAGGTTTGAAGGGTGAAGTGTGTGTGTGTGTGTGTGTGTGTGTGTGTGTGTGTGTGATCGGAGAGAGAAAGTGAGTGAAATTAGTGAATGCAGATTTGAAAGGTGAAGTGTGTGTGTGTGTGAGCGATCTGCTTCATTATCTATTCTCTTGCCTTATCCTTCAAAAAAAAAGAAATGATCTGACTGCTTAAAATAAGTAAAATGTGCATTCTCTCCACATCACTAGGCACTCCATTGAATATTTGTATTTTTAGTGTGTTCCCAACAGTTGGGTTGTCACACTGAACTGCACTATAGTTTGGTTGCTTTGCTTGCTTAATATTCATCACAGACTCAGCCTCCCATTCTTTATCAGCCCCTTCCCACAAGAAATGTCTTTCTTTCAACTTTGGACATTTCCTTCCTGCTCATGTTGGTTCTTTAAAGTATACTACTGTAGTTTTCCTTTCATTTGTACAACTGCATTGTACTCCAGTCCAGATGCAAATGTACATTAAATGCACAGACCCCAAATCTGTCCCCTGACAGCTATAGTTATACAGCATGTTTATGAAAAGTTCTCCAGGTATATCTAGTGTAATGCAGTTCAAATAAAGTGAAATATGCTGTACATTTATGAGATTTAAATTTTTTTTTTTTTTTATTTATGTGGTTATGGATTACTTTTCTGTCACAGCAATGGAACAGCATATGATGAGAAATCAAGTCCTGTTTATTAAAGTGAATGTCAGGGATTTCTGTAATGAGATTGAAGAAGAGGGAGGAAGCAAATACCTTAATTTGAATTATTGCATTTTTATATAACCCATTAAACAATCAAGATCTGAAAAATTACACACTGAAATAAAGAAATTTAAGTCTTCAGTTTAAACACATTTTTAATCATAACACTGAAAGATGCATTGCAATAACTTTTCTTCATTTCATTGGAAATTAAAGCACATGTTTTCTCCATATCCCAAGATGTGTATTTTTCCCCCAATGAGGTGATGTTTTCAAAGCATGCCATCTATCTGCTCCTGTTCTGGCCCCTTTGTCAAATGTTAGAACTCAATGTGGCCCACGAATCAAAAAGTTTGCCCACCCCTGGTTTAAAGCCACGGACAGCACACCAACAGTGCAGGGTTATAATGCCTTCCACGCATTTAGACTAGCTGCTTCACAAGCAGGGACTAAAGGTGGAGGTATCTCTATTTACACCAAAAATAAATATACTTCAAGGCTGGTCAAATAGGACAATGCACTTGAGCTGCTCCATGTTCAAATCACCATAGATAATATCCAATACCACTTCATTGCAAGTTATAGGTCCCCCCTGTATGACCCAGGAAACCCATACCATGTATTTAAACATTGTTTTTAACTTTTGTTACTATACAATGTGATTGGTTAATTCATATAGGTGAGGGACTATATAAAGGGTAAAAACAGTATTCTAGGTCATTTGATGAAGTCTTTATGAGGAGAGATGAAAACGGTGGTCCTACAAGTGCGTTTATGTGTCTATGCTTTTAATCAAGTTTGTGGATGGTGCATTAAAATATATATATTTTTCAAAAAACACCTCACATTTTCCATATTCTGAAAGTCCTATTTGGTGGATTCCAGTTACAATTTTGGTGCTTTTGCTTCACATTTTTTTCGTTTACATCTATTTAAACATATTAGAAACACTAACCATCCAACCCAAAACCATATTCATGGATGACTTTAATTACCCCACTATTAACTGGGAATCCTATACAACATCAAATGTACATGTACAAAGATTCCTGGATTTTGTAAATACAAACTCCCTGGACCAGATAGTCAGTATACCAACCAGGGATGCAACCATACTGGATCTGGTCCTCACTAATATGTAATGCCTTCCCTGATAAGGTCAGATGACAATATGGTCTCCTTTGAAGTAAAAATAAAACCTAGACCCTCAGCAAAACTGGGAATATTCAGGAACTATTCTAAGGCTAATCTCCTGCTATTAAGTGATAACCTGGCAACATTTCAAGCCCCTATAAACCCTGAGAACACTTCTGCCTATGCAGAACTGTTCACAGAAACCCTGTACAAGCATGTTAATAGCTGAATAGAAGAAGTACAGAACTAACTCGGAAAACAAGCCAACCTGGTGGAATCACAAAATCAGTCGGATGTATAACAAGAGGAAGAAAATCATGGCAAAAATTAGGAGGTGCAGCACCCAGCAGGATAGAAGCAGTCTCAAACTAAACAAACAACTCAGAGGACAAATAAAGTCTACCAAAGCCAACTTTGTGGTAAGTTTGGCCTCCCAGGCCGAGTACAACCACAAAGCATTCTTTAGCTATGTCCGCAACCTCAAAGGCAATACACAATTGTGTGCAGAGCTCATTGTAAATGGAGCCACATATACTGAGCCAGAAAATACAGCAATCCTCCTGGCTGATAAATTCAGCTCCAACTTTACTTCTCCCTCCCCCTCAACCTTCCCTCAGGAAATATCATCAAATATAACTCCCCCTACTATCACAAGGGAACAGGTCCTTAATGCCCTCTCTAAGACCAAGAACACTGCATCAATGGGCCCAGGCAGTATCCCAGGATGCCTTCTAAATAGCATGAAACATGACCTATCAGGGCATCTGGAATTACTATTTAACTGTAACCTCCAAACAGGTTTCGTGCCTCATGAATGGAAAAAGGCAACAGTCATCCCTCTGCACAAAGGTGGGCCACCTACAGACTCTGGAAACTACAGACACATAAGTCTCACTAGTCTGATATGTAAAGCCATGGAAAGAATTATCATGGAGATGATCAATAGAGATATAGTAAATTTCCAGACACTGGACCCAACCCAGTTTGGTTTCGTCAAGGGCAGATCATGCCTACTCAACCTGGTGGACTTCTTTGAGAAGGTCACCAAAGCAATGGATGAGGGCAAAATTGTTCACACTGCCTACCTTGACCTAGCCAAGACATTTGACACAATACTCCACTGAGGCATTGTTGACAAACTCAAGAGGTTAGGTTCAAACATGTACGTCACCCAGTGGATAGCCAACTGGCTCACAGACAGGACCCAGGAAGTTAGAATTGGGGATTCCACCTCTACAAAGAGGACAGTCACAAGTGGAGTCCCTCAGGGATCAGTCCTTGGACCTCTCCTTTTTGGCATTTACTTCTCAGATGATTGCAAATTAGGAGCTGTCATTGAATCTCACACTGACACAAATGTTCTTCAGGAGGGGCTGACACATACAAACAACTGGTGTCAGAGTCATGGACTAAAACTAAATGCCAAGAAATGCATAATAGTATCTTTTGGGAAGTCATCCATTCCTGGTAAGTATCATATTGACAACACACCCCTTAGAGTTGACCCTGTAGTCAGGGACTTAGGGACACACATAGATAATAATCTAGCCTTTGATCATCACATGTCTACAGTGGTGAACAAATCATTCTATGTTGCGCAACTTATAAATAAAGGTATGGCATCTAAGTCCAAGGAAGTCATTGTTCCACTGTATTCGGTATTCATGAGACCTATCATTGAGTACAATGCTCCCTTTGGTATGTACCTAACCAGGCATATCCAACAATTGGAATGTCCACAGAGGTTCCTCACTAAAAGAATACAGGACATAAGTAATATGTCCTATGCAGACCACGTGAAGGCCCTATCCCTGTTTTCTGTCTCCTACAGGCTTTTGAGGGGAGCTCTATGCCTGGCATACAGGGCATTGTCAGACCTCACTCTGACGGACCTCATGCATACCCACAAAACAAACAGTACCATAATTATCCATTTTAAAGACTTAAACCTTGCCTATGATATAAATAGAACCTGCTGGAGAGATAGGTATGTATCCCAGAGACTACCCCATCTATGGAACAAGCTCCCCATCCATGCGAAGAAGAGCTCCTCCCTAATCCAATTCAAGTACAACTTGGACAGTTGGATGGGAAACTGGAAATTCATCCCTGGTTTGGCACTTTTGTCTCTAATGCAAACAGGTAACCTGTAAATGGTTCATCTTGCAGGCCCATGCTTACACTTATCAAGGGTATCAGAACTTGTCAGAGATTTGGGATGCATGGCTAGGCTTAAAAAGGCCCGTGTGGTCATTAGCCTAATAAACACCTACGAACCTATGAACATTCAACTGAAATTTATCTGAATAGTGATATTGTTATAGAAAGGACTTTTTGTAAGGTATTCTGCATGTTAGGGTTAGGGTTAACAGATATTACTAAGGTGGGCTGGGGGGCTTCATTTACCTAACAAAAAGCCATTTCCATAATGCTACCACTACACAAGCCAGCTTGGACACTCAACATGAAAACACACACACTCATGCACTACATCTAACCCTTAGCACTCACACTTCCACACAGACTAAATCTATCCCCTCACCCTAACCTTAAAACACACATGCTTGTGCACAGACTCTTTGCCCCACCACTTACCTTTATCAGCCAGCCAGAACTCACACAACTCAGCGTTCGCACAAATGGTATTTGGCTCACATTATGCGGCAGCTCAATTGTTTTACACAAACGTATGTCAATCAAGTCAGTTGCAAACATTAGCATATGTAAAAATGATGATTTGTAATAAATTCTACCTAAAAGATGAAAATTAAAATAGCTTTTAAACATGTCAGTTCAAATGTTGTAGCAGATATAAAAGAAAAAGCAAGGAGATTTGAGGATTTCATTCTGCATTATGGTGTATTTGCTTGTTAACGGCTCAGCCACGAGACATTCTGTTTTGGGTGCATATGTACTCAGATTGTCAGGTTTTTCAGACTTTGTTCAGCAGTTATATTCTGAAGCCGATAGCTTCAAGGAAATTAAATGAATCTTACCTGTGTGCATGGCAGTGTGTGTAATACCGGATGCTTATCAAAGTGTTCTGTAAACAGCACGGACACTGTGGATGTTATACCAAGTTCCATGAGGTGTTTATTATGATTGGTTTTAGAAAGAAGTGTAGCACGTCAACACTTCTTGTAGATAAGCATTACTCTGCTTAACAATAGGTGACCTCTTATGCTAGATCCCCCCTTTACTTAATTATAAAATATACCTGTTGTAATAACATTCAGTGAGGCTTTATGATCATTTTCAAATTATGCTTAACTGCGTACGTATGTCATATACTTTTACACCAAACAGTACTCCCACTGGATCAATAAATGAAGATTGCAGTCCTTAGAATCCTGTCTTAATGCTTGAGCTGTTCATAATACTTTTTTCTCCGTATCAGTAATATTTATAGTCCTTAGAATCATGTTAACCCCTTGAGATGTTCATATATTTGCCTGCTTTCTTTAACAGTCTTTCATACATGGGGTAAAATCTGCTGTCTATGAATTGTTGATACTCCTTTTGGGAACGTTCTTGCTGTTCAACAACCTGTCAAGTCCACATGACTAAGAAAGTATTTCTCTGCAACTCTTGACTAAGACAATTTTCAAAGTATATTTTCTTTAGACAGTGCTGGTTATGACAATTCTGGTTGGTCATCTTACTTCAACTTTTACATTTTTTTTTTTGTCTTTTTCTCTTGTAGGACAGTTCCTATACCGTTTTGATTGGCATCTGTTTTCATTACAACTTGTTTATTCACATTATAATATAAAGTTGCTACTTTTATAACTAGCTTCTTTTTAAAATACCTTTATTAAATTATCACTTAAGACATAGGCACACATACATTAATAGAAATAAAAAATCACATTTTCATTGACATACATCATACATTGCATATATCTTTTCTTCCTTTTTAAGAACCATCATTCACTCTAGCATTACATACATTGCTCAGTCCTGCCTTCCCTTAAATCTCACTCCCCCAGAACATTATTCTGCATGCAGTTCCAAAAATTCCAGTTATTTCTATGTAATTTTCTTTCCTATTTCTAAAGATCCAGCCTCCAATTCTATCTCTTTTACAGCATTCACTACTTCAGTTGCAGTTAGTTTATATTTTATTTTCCATTTTCTATTAATTGTTTTTTGGTGGCCAATGGCATCAGCATTAGTACGGTCTTAATATGCAAAGGCAATTCAGATCCTGTATATCAACTTAAAAGAATTGTTTCTTTAATTATAACCCTTTGCTTCCACAACATTTCTGGCAGAGTACTCTGTAGGGAATTTTTGAAATCTGCAAACATTGCACTCCCAAAATATATTCCCTGTTACCCCTTTTCTTTCCTATCAGAACTCTAGCAATTGCTAAATGCCTGAAGAAAACATTTTCTGAAATCTGTTTGGAGTATAAAAAAATACCTATGCAGACACTTCCAAACAAAATCTTAAATCATCTTGAGAGTGTTCCTTTAGAAATCCCCTTTCCAGGCACTCTTCTCAACATTTTATAATCTCCTGTGATTTATTCTTATATTCATTATACAATATTTCATATGCCCTACTAATGTCCCCTTTTTTTAAACATTCAGTTCTGTTCCAGACTTGACTAAAAACTATATAAAAGCTGATCTTTCACTTACCACTTCCCTATGTCTTTCTCTTTGCTGATATTCTGTTTCAATCCCATGTAGGGAAGGCAGTCTCTAACTTGCAGATCAAACCTCTGCTTGGACTCTTCCCACTCTATTACCTTTCCCTCTGGCAAAATCTCGCATTTCAAAACTTTTGGTACATAGCTTAATTCTTAATCTACATTGTTTCTAACAACTTTCTTGGAGGCATAGATATCTTAGGAATATTAAGTTTAAACTTTGAAAGATACTGTATCATTCTTAGAAATCTCTAGAATGAACAAGTGCTCTGATCTTTTAAGAAGTGGACTTCAGTTCCTTTGACCTTAGAATGTGGCTCGTTTATTTTAGACTTGTCAATTTATTTAACCTTTGCTGTTATTTGAGTAAACTTAATCTAAATAGTATCTCTAAAAATTGTTTGTCATGCTGTATAGTGTCTGATTACACAGCAATGGGTCATCACTTATGTTTACAGTACCTTCTAAGTATTTAGGCCCACCTCAGAACTATATGTACTTTTTGTAGTGCCTATACCTATGTATTCCTTGCACCTAGTATTTTTACTGTATTTAATACTTTTGCACTTCGTAAATATAGACTGATTCTGCTTCATTGTCTCCTACACATTCTGGCATTCTGCAATATTTTGTATTTTTTGCATACTCTTGGAATTTTGGTATGTTTTGTATTTTTTTTGCATGTTTGTATTTTGTATTTTTGTATACCTGTATTCTTATATTTTTCTGGCATATTGTATGTGGAACTTTTCTCCCTGGGCCTCCACTGAAAATGGGCTCTTCACCTAGTCTGACACTCCTGGTAAACAAATGTAAAATGAAAAATAAAATAAAATAAATGTAGTTATCTGTGCAAAAGTACTATGGAATGTTGTTGGTGCTGATAAAATACTATATGGAAGTCTGAGGCAGTGTATTACCTATGCATACTTTGAAGCTTTCTTCCTGTGGTATTTATATGTATTACTGAAAATCATGTATCATTTCATATCTTTGAATATACTTCTTCAACTGTAAGTATATATTTAACCAATTCTGTTTTAACTACTTTATTCAAGCTTCGCTAATTGAAGCCAATGCAAATGTCTTCCTCTTCAATCATAAGCATACTATTCACAAACTGTTTTGGCTCTGTTTGCTTCTTAATAGCAACTGAGTTTTTTATTCCCTTAAATTTCTGCTCAGATCTATTTCTAAAATTTACTTGTACTTTCCTTAGAGCATACATTACCAGCATAGCATCAGGATTAATGTGTATATGATATTCTCCCTACAAATTTAATATTCACTTCCCTCCTTCTAACTCCATCCACTTAAACTACCAAACAAAAAACTTAATGACATCACTTAATTCCCATTCCTTTCAGATAGCTACTGTGACTAGGCTCCATATCCAAACCTTCACTATGAACTACCCTCTCCAACTTCAGCTCGTAACATAAAACAACATTGTCCAGCATGAAGAGCATAAACTAGCCAATAATGATCCAGGAGTTGTTAATATGTTATTTAAAGTTCTTACCAGATTTTGGAGGGAAGGCTGTCCTATGGTGATGGGAGAAAATGTAAGTGTGGTCTTAGAGTCAATTTTGGATAGATGATCAGCAGGAAAACTTAGGCTAGCCAAAAGGAATTCATCAGTCAAATATCAAATTCAAGAGCTGGGTATAGTAGATAACATGAGGAATAAAAGCTCTTTTGAGGTAGAGTTTATATACATAGCTGCAAAGGAAAATGTTGCTGGTAAAATTCACAACTTGCTAATTAATCAAAAGTTAATGGATAATGTCCAAGCAGTGTAACATGAAACTACTGCTCTTTCAAACTATTCCATTGTAATAATAGAGCTGAATAATGTGTCATTGCTTACTACAATAGGGAACTGGAACTAATATTTAAATACTCTAAGAAAGTATCAGTTCTTATAAACATGTTTCCTTATTCACATGGAAAAGATGTAACTAACAGGCTTAGTCTTTACTGACCATACCAGAGCATTCAAGATCATCAATTATCATATACTATCAGAAAAATTACATTCAGTCTAATCTAGGAAAAATGCCATTTGATGGTTTAGAAACTGAATGAAGTCTCCCAACCTTCAAAGTCATTACAGCCAGCACTTTACAGGCAGTGCGACTTTTACCTCTGCTGTCCTCCATTTCTTTAGTTTAGGAACTGTCTTTTTTTTTCTTTTGTGTAAATGACATCTCTACTAAAATACCAATGCATCTACACAGACGACCTAGTGTTGCACAAAATAGTGCCCTCCTCTAGTCCAACACAAACTGACCTTCAAAAAAAGTTCTTCACCCTCCACCTTCTGTGATTGGATGAAATCAAATGACTGTTCAGTTAACTTTTGCTTTATAGACTATACGTTATTTGGAACTCAACAAAACTATCCAAAAACATGCATATCCACTGCAAGCAACATAGCCATACAAATGTTACCAGAAATACCTAATACTAACCCCTGATCTCTCATACATTTTTCAAAATACACAATGACCTTATTACCACAAAATTAAACACACAACTTAAAGCCATATATTCTATATACAATTATCGGACACCACATGTTAAATGCTCCCTAGTCACGAAAATCCTTATACTAAGACTAGAATATACATTACCCGTTGCTATCTTACATTCAGCACAGTAATACTAAGCCAATACCTTTTGCTCATTTTTACCTTTCCTCTTCATCTCCAGCCAAATTATTTTTTCTTTATTTAACACCTCACTTTCTACTTATTCTCCTCATATTTAATATAAGTTATTATCTCTCCTCTAGAACTAATTCCTAATAGATATTTATTGGAAGCTTTCTGGTATATTATTTTTTTCTGTAAATGTATATTTATATTACAAACTTAATGTTATATAGTAGTTAAAATTAACAATGTAAAAATCTCTGTGTCTGCTTTTATTATATGGAAGTTGTACGACCTAAGGATTAAAGTCTGTTTCAACAGTTGTGCACATATTGTATACAGTATATTAACTGTGGCTAGCACCCACGTCATGGCTGAAAATGGTCATAGAATCAGCCCACCTGCCTAGGGAACAAAGACAAATATATAAATAAAGAAAGAACCTTCAGAATATTATATGCAAGAAAGCTGAAATTACTGTGGTAGGATGGAGAAAGTGGGTATTCCAGAGGAAGGCTTGTATAGGCCCTAAGTCCAATAGCCTAGTACTAACCTATGAACCTACGAAGCCTATAAGAATGGAGGTTGTTAGAGACGGCTATTAATGAATAATCTCAAGAGACTAAAGGAATGATGTAAGCTATCCCAGTTTGGCAAAATCCAGAAAAGGGTGAAAAAAGTGAATTTAGATGGACCAAAGTATGTTCTTCTAAATGTTTAAACAATTGGCTCAAAGAGATAGAGACAGAGTGAGAGAGAGAGAGAGAAATCAGTAACAGTCTTTTCTTTTTTTTTTTCAGTCTCTTGAAATTAATGTGATTATGATGTGAGGATTCATTGAAATCCGTATATCTACATGGAATCTCATGAACATGGAGATAGAAGAATTATTAGGAGATTTTTCTGTTGTCATAAATTAATTAATTAATTAATAAGGAAGATAACAGCAGGTTAGCTTAACCTGTTTCATTGCAAGAGATCTGTCAGGTTATTGAACAACTGAAGGCTAGGAAAGCTCTAGGACTAGATGAGATTTTCCTGAATTATTATAAGAAGCTTAAGGGGGAGATAAAGTGGGTTTGTTTGAAATGTTTTCATTGTGGAGCAGCAGGCAGCCTTTTCCAATACAGCTAAGCTTGCTGGTTTGGTGGTCATACTAAAACCAAGGGAAGACCTAGTTAGTCTAACAAAGTATAGACCAACATAATTATATATAAGAAAGTAGCATTTCGTTTGGACAAGGTAGTTCCTTGCCTCACCTCCATAATGCAGCCGAGTTTGTAAGGGGTATACATGGGAGGACCCAGTCCTGTGGCTTAATAGTTCAGGGTTAGCTATTTGTTTCTTTAGAGCAAACCAAATAACAAACCAACACTACAGACTGATGAAATAAACCAGTTCTTTATTTGGTAGGTTCTCAAAAGAAAAGACTTGTTTTGCTGAAATTACCTTGGCTTCCTCAGTAAATATGAAAAAAAATAAATAAATAAAACATGTCTCTTACAGTGGTTTAAATAAAATCATTAAGTGGAAGCACTATGCTGAACATGAGGTATATGGTATTTATGACTGATTTGATGAATGCATTAATTTTAACTTTCATGCTGGAGATATACACATTTTGATTGATTCTAAAGTTACAAGGATCTCTGATGTATTTAGATGTGTATTTAAATGTTTGACAGAAAATACATTTTTGTACTTTTAACAGACATTGGCAAGACATTTAATATTCTGTTTAAATGAGCTTAAGCATCATATGACCTGCTGGCAGTCACCTGACTACGTTTCACTACTATTTAAATCATCGGCAGGAAAAATTATTTTAGATTTGCTGAGGAAGCTGAAGTAATTTTTGATGAAACCAGCCTTTTCTTTTGAGCACCTACTGAAAAAAAGAAGGGGTTTATTTCATCAGTCTATGGCACTAGTGGTTTGTTATTTTGGCTGCTTGGAAGGTTGGAGGTTTTTACATTGCACCTTCACTGAATCACATTGACTATATGCACCATTGTTGGGATTTGTTATTCACTGTTTAGACTTAGTTCTGTGATCTTGTTAGGTTTGCAGCATGTATTCATATCTGTGGAATAGTTGTTCTACAGAAAGTACTTGAAAAGTTTAGCTTTCCTAAAAGCTTTACTGACAAATGCAACTTTTGTATAAAACACTTCCAGCTCAGATCTTAACAAATTGAGAAAGCTCCTTGTAATTTTTATTTTCTCAGTGGAGGTGCCCATCAAGAGAATCCACTTTTCCCATTTCTCTTTATACTTACTGTGGAAATTTTAGACTCATTGATTAGACAGTATTGTAAATGGGGCAAACCAGTACTTCTGATTGTACAGAAAAACAGTGGCAATCCAGAGGGCTTGAGTCAAGTCTGGTATCCCACCTTTGACTCAGAGGGTGACAGCATACCTCTCAATTGTACAGATTTTCACAGAATGTCCTGATTTTTGCCTCATATTTTTGGTCTGGTTTTCATAAAATTTGTGTTTTTCTGGATTTTTGTAGCAAATCATTGAGTACTGAAGTCACTAAATATATTAGGCATTTGATTTTCAGACGTCATCCTTCGGAAAATGCATGTTAGCACAAAACCTTTTATTGTAGCAACTTTCTAAGTTTCTGAGAGAAATACTTTAAATTTCTCCTATTTTTGGTGCTTTGTCCCCCCATTATTTTTGTCTTTGTCCAGATTTTTTTGAGAAGAGGTTAAGAGATATGGGTGACAGGACTAACAAGAAACAGAGCGCACAGGATTGTCTGATAAATGTAGTTCATTATGTAGTAAATATCTTGCATATAGTGCATATAGTAAGCAGCAAAAATACAAAAGGTTTGGCAATTTGATTATTGCAATGGAGGTAGAAATGATGGTTAATAACATAGATAAATGTCATATAACTGAAGCTTTTTGAATTATAATCCAAGATCCAAACAGATCTTGAACCAAAACTGAAACTCCTGTAAATGAAGACTGCAAGCTGAATACTCAAACTTCTGTAACTCTTAAGACATGAACTGAAGTCTACTAACTTTTGTAACTTCTGAACTGACTTCTGCATTTAAAGTATCTGTCTCATATATCAAAACTCTGTACATTTCATACACGCTTCTTTAACCTTGCTTCCTAAGCCATGTGCCAAATAAGTAAAGTTTATTCTTGCAGGTGCCAAATCTGTGAAAGTCTCCTAAATGTCAGTTTCTGTCCCTGCAATGTCTTAACAAATGTTCACTAGTTCTGCATATCTTTATCAGTGTTTTGGTCTGAAGGTTATTCACTGAAATATTCCTTTCTATTGACATTGCATTTAGTTAAGCTACATGTAAAATGTATAATATAAAATGAAGCTATACGCCTGTTTTGAAATGGCTGCATTTCCAAGCCTTTGCAAAGAGGATACTGTATTTATATAGGATTTATTCTAACAAAACTATACTTATGTAAGATGTGACCTTACAGTTCAGAATAAAAAGACCAAGTATATGAATGGTTGAACTACTTATCCACAAATGATAACAATGTAATTCTCAATTCAAGGCCAATATTCTTTGATAGCATGTTTCCTCTGTCTTTGCAGAAGAAATTCATATAACTCAGAAAGGACTTTTCTTTGTAGAGATTATGACCAGGATTCATGAATGGCTGCACATTTTGCAATTCAGGAAACAGCAGGACACATTGCAATGAGCCAGAAAACAAGTTTTAGCAGAATTATACGCTGACTGTGTAATGAGCCATGCTGTATACTAATAAACTGAAAAAAAGGAAGAATCGCATAACAATTCAGAAATGTATAAAACAGGCGAAATCCTGATGTGCCTACTTTAGCAGTGAATTCGAGCATATGCTAGAATACAGCTACAGGAAAACTTTAAAAAATGTTAGGAGTTGCTGCAGCTGTTGTAAACCTATATCTGCAGTAGGCTCTGATACAAGGTGCAGCTGCCATACCTCCCAACCGTACCGAATTTCTTGGCATTTACCGGTTTTGAGGTGCAAATAATGGGGTGCCACTAGTTGTTGTGTGCCCCCCCTTAATTCCTGAATTTCCCAGCTCTTTTTAAAAATTTTTTCAGCCTTTTTTTTTTTGCTGATGTCATCGCATGCAGAGATGTGCATGATGACATCAGTTTCGTAACTAGCCTTCCAGCCTGTCTGAATTCAGCTCTGGGCTGAGTGACAAGTCTGCGGTTAGTATGCAGTGCTTAGTAGTATTACAAATGGATGTGGTGTTTTGAATGTATAAAGTTTTGTAGGACGACAGATGTGCACATGCTTAATCTTATAAATTGGCTTACCAGGATTTTATTTACCTACATGATGTTGGTACTGCAATGTGTTTTGCTGTAGAAATGTATTTCAGAGGATGTTGTGCAGCTTGTGCTTCAGAGTTGCTGGTAAGAAAGTGTCTAAAATAACCCTGGATTTAAAATAGCAGCAGTCAGCAGCAGCACACAGTGTCAAGCTCTCAAGTCTTGAGCTTTTTTTTTTTTAATTAATACGAGCGACTAGCAAGCAAATGTGCCGTTAAGTGCAGCAGTCGAGCTGCAGTCTGCAGAGTTGGACCAGTCTGCCCAGCCAGTGACAGTCAGAGAGAAAGAGAATGAAAAATTGACTCCTCCAGGTAAAAAAAAAAAAAAAAAAGTGGTTAGATTTTATCATAGTCTCTCATCTCTCTCTCTCTCTCTCTCTCTCCCCCTGTCTCTAGAATAATAAATGTTATTGTTCATGTTTGTGCAGATGCGTGTGCATGTTTGTGTGAATTTGTGAATGCAAGCAAGGCAAGCAGTCAAGCACGTGTATTTATGCTTGTGTGTGTTTGTGCATGTGTGTGTGTGTGTGTGTGTGTGTGTGTGTGTGTGTGTGTGTGTGTGTGTGTGTGTGTGTGTGTGTGTGTGTGTGTGTGTTTGTGTGTGTGTGGACTTCTCACGCTGTTTGCTCTTGTTTCAAGGCAAGCGCTTATGTAAAACCTAGATTTTCAAACCTGTTCTTTATCCCTATTTGATGGTAATGCATTGGCTTTGGCTTGGAATTTTGTTTAAGGTAAGTCATATAATAGGAATGTATGGAATATAAATTGTGCAGTATAGCTCTTAGTCTTCCGGTATTATCAGTGTTGTATTCAAGACATCATAAATCATGTGCTGAAGGTAGCACTCACATATCAGGCTACAAATACATTACAGCTGCCCTAATGTAACAAATACCATTACATCTGTGCTTCAGGATGGACCCCACATTTTTGTGTTAGAATAATGCCTGCTATGAGCAACACAAAGAACTTGACAGAAAGCAAATATGTTACATAGATTATCTAGCATCACCCACTTAACACACTTGTAAAATGTTATTTAACTGAAGAAAGCTGTTTTTCTGTTTAAAATGAGATAGAAAGAGGAATGTTGTGATTGAGGATCAGGATAGAAATGCAATAACTGTAACACATCATGGGAGTTGGGGAAAAAGATGCCCTGCGTTTTAATGTTAAAACTGTAGAGTATTGCATATTTGAAATGACAGACAATTCCAGTGCAGAAATATAGCAGAAGAGGATAAGAAAAGGAAGACATGTATGGCTAGGATAATTGAATTACAACTTGCATGTCACAGCACTATGTCCAGATCTTGAAACTGTATTTAATGAAATCAGACCAATGAGGTGTGTAGACCAGCCATGACATTTTTTTGGGGGGGGGGGGGGGGCTGATGTGGGTACATAAACATGCTAGCGCTAATAACCAGGTGTACAAGTCAGACATGTGAGCAAATAAAGTTCCTCAGAGCAGAAGTATCATACACTTGTACAATGTCATTTATGCACAAAACGTCTAGTAATGTAAAAGAACCTGGCAAGATTGGACGAATGTTATAAAATGAGGCAGCTTCATGTCAGTTGAAAAAAATGCAAAATAATTCAGAAAAGGAGTGCACATTGGGAAGGGAGACAGTAACTTGGAAACAAAAGTAGAAAGAGGCTTCAGGGTCATTCACATCAGATAAATGAAAAAATGTGACAAAGTATTGTAACAAGCCAACAAGGAAGACTAATGAGATTTTAGATTGCAGATTAAGAAACATTAGTAGCAGAAAACAAGTTATCTTTTTATAAACTTTATTTGAGATGTTCAGATGCTATGTGTAGTATTTTGTGTGGCTTTCAGAAATCATCTTTGCAAGAATTTAGATCAGATAAAAGCCTTCAGAGAGTACATACTCTTCCTCAGCCATATAGACAGAAGTATTAGAAGGGTTTAATCTGTGCAGATTTAACATCAAGGACTGACCTCATAGGATTCCTAATGACCTATTTATTATATAGTTTATTTGTGCAGAAACAGTTTGTGTATGCATAGGAAAAAGCAGATGGGTTTATAATAGCAATTTGTGCTTCTTTGAATTTAGAGTTTGCAGCATTTAGTGTGTGGAACTGTACTGTTTAATACCATTGCTGCCTCGTTCTTTGCATTTAGGGTGTGTGTGTGTGTGTGTGTGTGTGTATGTGTGTGTGTGCGCGATTTACCATTAGTACTTTGTTGTTGCATTTAGTGAGTGTAATACACCATATTTTGGTTGTCTGTTCTTCAGTTTGCATTTGAACGTTGGCATCCCACAATTCCATCAGAGTGGGTGGGGTTGCATAACTATGTATGCAAATGTTATGTTAATTAGCATACAGATTTGTACCTATTTTCATGGGCCTTTGTCCAGATTTTTCATGTTTCCAGGTTGAGAGGAATGGTAGCTGCTGATTATGTTAGATGTCGCCATCAAAGATGTATGGTATTCAGACCATGTATATGACCTACCATGGACTACATGAAATTGAGAGTGGACATGGACACCTCAAAGCAAACAGTAGACCTCTGGTAGTCCAATCTGAGGGTCCATTGGGATCATGGAGAATCCATCATAGTGGATACTAAGGTATGTTTAGCTTAGCTTTATGTGTCATAGCTACAGGGACCTTTTAGTGAACTACAGAGGAGTCAGTGGGGATTTCACAGATGTCTTTTTGAAGTATAGTCCACCAGTTCCTCAGTACAATGCTTCAAGATGTGGGGGAACCACATGTGGTTTCCAAATACTCCAGAGGAGAGAGCTAGCACCATACTAAATTTCTATGCCATAACACATTTCTGTGTGGTACTAGGAGCCATAGACTGCATCCACATTGAAATAAAGGCCCCATCTGGAGAACTGGGAAGGAGGTGTATGAACAGAAAAGGTTGTCACTGCAACAGCTTCAAGGTGGTCTGCAATGCACAGGGTATCAACTATAATATGTGTGCAGGCCATCCAAGCAGTATCAATGACTCTCACACGTGGCACACCTACGAGCTCTCCCAAAGGTTTTTAAGGGGTGACTTATCACAAGAACATCTAATGATGGATGCTGGATATGCCTCAGAACCTTGGCTCATGACTCCTATGAGAAACTCACACAACCCCAATGAGTAAAGTTATAACATTGCATATGCACAGACTAGAAACATTATATAGCATGTTTTGGACTGTTCAAGTCATTTTTCTGCTGTCTGGATACATCTGGAGGTGTCATGCAATATGACCCTGCCACCTCTGCAAACAATACTGGCTGTGTGCACCATTTTACATAATTTTTTACTTGGAAAATAGTTGCAGCAGGGTGGCCCAGTACAAGAACTACAGTTTCTAGCATTACAAGCAGCAGTCCAGAGATAAGTAGCTAGCAACAGTAGATGACCATGGTACAGATGCGGGCAAAATATCTTATGGCACTGAGTAAGAGGTAGTTAACTGCACATACAGTCACCACTTAATTAACATGACATCTAAGCTAATGCAAACAGTATCATTGATACATACAAGAAAATACTTTGCTTTTTCTTACATTGGCTGACTAATATAAACATCAGACTTAGGCAACCCCAGTCTAGAATATGCATAGTAGTAGTTTCAAAGATATGTGATCAGCCTTTCATGAACAAATACTACAATACATAAAAAGAGTAAGCAGACAGTAAGAATGATTGATGCCTACTTAGGAATATTTTAACAATACACTCATATATCCTTCAAATACAGACACAAACTCTAGTGTGACCTCATTCTCAGCATCTGAGATCTGTGAAAGGGGGCTTCTGTAAGAATGAGCCCATCTTCGTTATAGATTTGGGATCCATATCCCTGTAGTAATGAAATATCACAACACAACTTAACACACACAGTACTACTGACTTTTTATAGTTATGGCAAAAATAATTTACACTATACAGTCAGTGGTAGCATAGCAGGTATAACCAAATATGCCTGTGTTCAAAAACAGGAAATGTACGCCCTACAAAAATAGAAAAGCTTTAACAACTATGCAAGTTCCCAAACATGAGTAAACATAGGTGTAAACCAAACCACGAACTAAGTCCCAACAACCAAAAGGAAGAAAGCAGTAAGCACCGTGGTAGTCCAATGAACCTCTCCAAGCTGTAACTGTAGATAAATCCTTTATTGAACACGAACAACACAATAAGGTAAACGAAACACTGATAAATCAAGTGCTTTCGCCTGCATAGATGTCAGGCTTTTTCAAGATGAAACAGCAGGGTAACCAAGTTCATTTAAATAGAGGCTTTCAGTGCTGATTGTTTCAATTAAACAATTACATTAATTCAATTAAATTAATTGAAATTAAGTTGATTGAAATGCTTTAACCAACACCAAGATGTAAAATATACTTTGTTGAGATGGAAGCATGGTTGTGCATAATACTTTTGATTTCAAGCAAACAAATAAAAACATGTTAAAATACAAATGCGTAGATGTTGTCTGACAAGAGCTGTGAATACTATCTTATAATGTTAAATACTATCAGTACATTCTAAAGTCATTGAAAAAAACCTTCTTAGTTTAAATATTTTAAATATTATAAATAACATGGACAAATAAACAATGAAATCAGAGTGGTGTGACAACTGTGTTTTTTTGTTTTAGTTTTTTTAAAATGAAACCTTCTAAGAACTGTGCATATAAAAATATACAATTAAAATGAACCTTAAAAAATTCCTTTATGCACTCAGTGCCAATAAAATATCAATAAATATAAAATAAATATAAATAAAAATACATTGTTTAATATATATATTATTTCCAGTTAATATATAATAAATATCAATAAATATAATAAATATAATAAATATAATATATATTAAACTTGTGTGCTAAGTCTACTGTTGTGTAACCAGTACCTAAAAATGTCTAAAGAATGGGGTTTTAATTAATAAATTATTAATTTATACCCATGTGCGTGTGTCATGATGTAATAGTGCCTTTTATACAAAAGCTTGTTGAAAACATACAAATATTTGCAACTTCTTACATTCAACCTGTGACATCTTTTGTAGATGAATTTCCAAATGGTCAACCTATGAGCAACTATATTATTCATTGTTCCATAAGATATTAATTATGGTTATAGTTTCGCTCGTCTAAGTTTTAATAAACTACTGATGCTGATAGCATCATTTAAGGCAGGTGGTTTCGTTGCATTTAGTCTGAGTTGCCATGTTAGTTCTTTGTACTCAGTGGTGGCTTCCCAGTCACCACCTCTTGGGTTATGGGGAACCTGTTCTAAGACTAAAAATTTCACAGACATATTAGGGCAAACCATCTGGTGTCTATAAAAAGCGTTCAAAAACAGGAAATGTACGCCCTACAAAAATAGAAAAGCTTTAACAACTATGCAAGTTCCCAAACATGAGTAAACATAGGTGTAACCTATGTAAATACAGCCAGCAAAAGACAGCAAATAATAACAGATACGTGAACGTATACTTAACAAGCATAAAAAAATCATAAGCAGAACAACAATATGGGGAATGTAAGAAAAGCTTACAGAACTCAGTCAGTGACAGTGTAACCTTTTTCTGTGTTGCAGAAAATATGTAGACATGAATAAATGTGTTGCCTGACCCCATGAGCTACATTTCTGATTATATTAACACATTTATATTTATTTATCCTTTGTTGACTGGGTTGTTGTATTGAAACAGTGCATTTAGACAGCACTTTGCAAATATTTATCAGAATACCAAGAACGAGCAGTTGTAACGGAGAACATATAACCAGAAATATTTCATAGACTACACCTGTAGTACTTTAGTGAAAATGTTGAAAATGGTGTGTCTGGCAGTACTTGGGAAACAAGCAAACTCCCTAGCATGACGGAAGCTCCATAACCCATAACCCATGCTGAGCTCATAAGGTGTAGATAAACCCGTCTGGGCATGAGGAATGTATTAATTAGCTCTCATTACCCTCTCTGAATCACACAATTACCATGAAGTGCTGTGTGCCTAAACATGGTAATGGTTTCCATACAATGACATGCACATGCCAGAGCAGTACAAGAATGGGGTCTGAGAAGTTTTACATGGCTAATGTCTTGAAAGAGTGCCTCATTAGCAGTACTGCTTAGTTCATGATGTGTTAAGGATCCATCCTAATGGAAATCACACTTTGAGACGGTGTGTCAGGCAAGTAACTCTTACAGATAAGTAGAAGTTATATTCATATTAAAATAGGACTGAACCTTACACAAGTAGTGAAAATACCTAACATTGTGAACAATAGCCACAAAACTGTGAATGTGGCTTACACCTGAAGTGTGTATACATATATATAAACACACACACACACACACACACACACACACACACACACACACACACACACACACACACACACACACACACACACACACACACACACACCTAAAAACAGTGGATTCAAATTATACCAAGCTTTAACATGTTCCTTGAGCAAAGAAAGTAGAATTAATTATTGTACAACAATGTTATGAATAAATCTTGCCTGCCGAAAGTGTTTCCACTGCCAGTCATTATCATCCTCATGTCTCCAATAATCATCTCACTGGCTCATTTATACCGAGTAAGGAAAATTAAGTCTAACATCATCATTATAGTGAAAATAAGTGTCCATTTCAGACATAGAAAGATCTGCACATGTTGTTGACTTTCTGCTTTTACTATAACTGTTCATGTGGCACATCTTGTTACTGATGTCATTGTTTAATATCAGTACCACAGGTGCAATGTTCACTTATTATGAAGGTGCAGTAATTATTGCACACATTCCTACATTGTTCATTCTATTTTTTTTCCATCATTTGTGCAACAGTTGCATTGGCACTTCAGTTTTTGGCATTGATACCCTTTAAGAAATATTAGTTCCCATTCTATGGCAAAAACTCAAGAAATGATTCCGCATGTGGAAAGACTTGGCCATCATTGCACAACGAGACTGATGCCGGTGTGCCACTCTTAACTCCACATGTTAATGAAATCTGTACTGAATGACAGCATGTTATGTGCAGGATTTGTTACCACATAAGGGATAATATATATTTATGTGTCATAATACATGTGATCATTTCTTTTCTGCATGTTAATGTACCCTACACATTCAAATTAGACATACAGTTTGCAGTGGTAATGTTGAAATATAATTGTACACTGTGGATAACCTTGATAATATTACTTGTGTGTCTCCTTGAGTGGTCGTCTCACTAATAACAGTTATGACACACTTCTTTGTGCATGCTGTAGAATAAATATTGCATGTGCAAAGAAAAGAAAAAAAACACAACTTGCAATTTCCATAAATAGTTGAATATATAGAGCACATAAAAACAACTTTGACATTTAGAAACACTGCGTCAGTGTCATATCTGCATAATGATCATGTGTAATTCTTCTTGGAACATGCTTGGGTGCACATTCCCTTGCACAGTCTATATGGCCCTGTCCTCTCCATTTTATCTCCCATAAAATAATACTGATGTCAGCTAAAGCAAAAACATATCACACACATGGATAACAACTGTCTTTGCAACTGCAAATATTATTTTGGCCATTCTTTGCATGACCATTGGCGTAATGCAGTGTCAGTGGACAGAGATGACTATAAAGAAATGTCACTTCTCATTCTGTGGAAAAAAAACCCTAAAAAAATAATTATCCAGGTGCTAATACTTTGCCATCATATGCAAACCTTAGCTTGGCATCGGCATGCATCAGTTAACAGTCAAGATTTAAACAGAATTAATGCAAGAAGAAAGCATTGCACCTAAAACCCATTTGTGCCTCAAATTATAACTGTACTGAAGAAATGTTATATACTGTAACCTTTACAGGGTTCCCATCCATTGAACAGGTCTTGATTTAAGTACTACCATTTCAGACTGCAGATGTAGAACAGTAAAATATAATCACTTCAAAGACAGATATTAGTGTATAATATATTGTATTTTTCCCCATGCATATAAAGACATGTTACATAGGTATTTCCTAATCACGTAAACATTGGTAATCATCACCTCACACAGCTACAATGTTAATTCCTCATGGTGTTACTAGTTAATACATAAAGTTCATATGTTCATGTCTCATTTTGTCATGGGTTCTGTTCCATTGTAGTATATGTAAACAATTACAAAATATTTTTTGCATCACAGCAATGCATCCTGTAATACTGAAACAAAATACAGATAAGGACAAGGCAGAGAAACAATACAATGCAAGTGACTGCATATTTGTGTGTATAACTGTTAACCATATGAATGTTACAGGTGGAACAATGTCAATTAAAAGTTTCAGTATTCTAACAGAAAGGAGACAAGTCAAAACCTAATGCAAAAATGTATGTGGACAAAGCATTGTGGGATATTAATGCAAATAAAAAAAATGTCCTTAGACTTTGCACCCTGGCTGTCAATGTTTGCAGATGACTACAAGGTGGGTGCTATTATTACCCCCCTCCACGTGAGGTTGACATCCTTCACATAGGCATACATACCTTAGCAGCTTCATCAGCTGTATGCGAACCATGGCTGTTGCTGTAGCAGGCAACTGGATTTATGTTAGGATAATCCTGGTAGGACAGCTGACCATTATTTGCTGTTAATCAAAGAGTCTCTGTAATTGATGGCAGGCGTGTACCCTATAAGATGTACTGCTGTAGTTATATCAAAAGCTGCCTCAACACAGTAGTAGCTTCAGCCTGTGCACACATATGCATCCAGGTTGTGGTACTATTGTTATGTGTCATTATTTTTCCCCTAACAGATTTGTGTGCTTTACAATTGAATTGTACAGGTTGTAAGTCACATGAAAGGTTGGCAGTATTTTGAAACTGTCTGTTGTGCTCTCATTTTTGTATATCACAAATACCTGGCATTCTAACTGGTGTGTACACCATTTATATGCACTGTATACCATTAATTTATACAATATGATCCTAGTTTTGGGCTTTTGTCCCCCATTTTGTCAGTCTTTGTCCAAATGTCCTGCAATGACAGGTTCTGAGGTATGCTGCAGATCTGTGGCATCTCCTGCAAATAAGCCCCTGTCATGACCACTGTGGTGCAATGCAGTAAACACCACCGCAAGTGAACATGCAGATATTGTCAAATGGCTGAGCGTAATAGTTGTGTGCATGGTCACATGCATTAACGTTAGCATGCCTAGGGTACTGGTGAGCCACAACTGGAAAATCCCATACTTACTGGCTTCAGGCTGCTGTCTCATGGGCAGACCAGAGGGACCTATGTAGTTGTGAGGGAGAGGTATTGTCAGCAGATTCACATTAGGCATTGGTACAAGATGAATGCTACGTATCTGCACAGGTACATTACACATTATGATATTACACAATTTGCTCTCCTTCACCATAGATGTGCACTTGTGTGCATTACTAAACCCCACCCACTAATCCATTTTGCACTGACATATGCATCTAGAGACTCTATAGAAGACAGTTTAAATGCTACCGCATTACATTGATGTGCACTTTGGCCTTACCTGGATGCTCCTCGCCTGTTGCCTGGATGCCACTCACCTCCACGACTGCTGTTTTCCATGTTTGAGGATGTGTGGGTGCTACCAGAAGGTTGGCAAGGAGCTCCTGTGTCACCTAATTGGGGCCTGTGTGGCTGGCCCCCCACCGGTAGCAGTACGGTCCCTCGCTACAGCAGCAGCCCTTTACCAGGGACAACGTATCAGGTCAGTTGCTCTATGCCTGACCTGATCGTATGTGCATCCATGGTGTCCCAGGATGGTCACTCTGTGGATGATCTTATCCCACAGGACAGTCCGCTCCCGCAGATTTTGTCGGCTACGGCCAGAAAAGATGGCATAGTTTAAGATTACAGCTTCTGTGATGGCTGCTCTCCCCACATTGGTGTAAGGCGTTTGCCACTGCATGGCACCTGGAAGACATAAACAGGGAAACACATCACAAGACCTCAGACATTGCCCAGAGTTCTTTACAGAGCCAGCACATGAATATTCACTATAATTAGCTACCACTTACAAACAAATCATACCCCTGTACCTAGCAACACTGTATGAACATGCATTGTACTCCTGGTCCTGATGTGTCATGTTCCCTCCAGTCAGGGCTAGTACATTGCATAAACCAACATTAATCATTCAGGTTTGTGTAGAGGGATGACAGTGGCCGTGTTCCTTGCAGATGGGATGTCAATGGTGCTCAGGCGTTGCTTGCATACAGTGTGTAATGGAGCTGGAAGCATATGTCTGGGTTCATGTAGGATGCAGACAGGAATATTATCAGGCCCCAAGGGGACTTGTTTTGTTAACTTTGATTAGGCAGTTTTCACCTTATCCATGATGATGAGGGGAGGGGTGCATGTCCTGTGCATATCCACCTATAGTGATGATAAGCCAGGGGGGTGCTGTTTGAGCTAAACCTGTGTGAAGCAGGTTGGCTGTAGCTATGGTGTATGTGTATGTGCTGTGATTGACCACCATTACAGGGTGGGTTGGGTTGTTGCCTCTGAGACTGCAGACATATGTGAAGATGACCTTGGATTGCCCTTAGTGGATGTGTCTAATTTGTACTTATAGTTAACCTTACAGTAATCCACCTGTTACCTAATATGCTTGTTCAGATAAAGGTTGACATGCTGCCCAGTTGTTGCCTGCACCTACTTTGCCCTGTACAGCCAATACAGTATCACATTATGTGCTTTGTGCATTGCTGCAGTCCAGCAAAGGGGTTTACTCTCATTTGGTGGAGACAGGTTTTACAAGTAAGGTATTGCTGAGGCCATACACCTATGTGAGTGGTCATATATCTATTTGTAGTAGGCATGGACACAAGGTCATAACACAGTTGGCCACCTCTACAATTTCAATTTGAAAATCGTGCTTATTCTAGTACCCATGTCTGTGTCTGGGCAATGCCACAACCAGTAGCTGTAGAAGTGTAACTCTGCTGGATGCACAGAAACTAAGATTACACATGTGTACAACATGTACAGCTTATTTACCTGATGTTTTGCATCCCATATCAGTTGTTATGAGGCAGCCAGGTACACCTACCCATACATATATATGCACAAGGAATACCTGCTATACATTTCTGTTCTATGTCAGTATGGCACACTGTAATTACACTCTTGCTTCCCAGTCATTCCTGTCAACATGTTAGGGCAGGACATCTGGAGGACGCCACACATACATGGTGGGCTATGGGCCAAGATCAGTGACACTTTCTTCATATTGATGTAACACACATACGTCATTTGCATTCACAGACATACCCTGGAGGATGTCCGCCACTAATATGGCAGGCAGAGAGGAGAAAGGCTAGGAGTGTGGTAGTGAGAGTAGGACCTTTTAATGTTGCAAGTATGGCTGGTGTGGGGACAGAGCTAACTGGTATGATGGACAGAAGAAAGGTGGATATATTTTGTGTGCCAGAGACCAGATTGAAGGGGGGTACGGCTGTGTGTATCAGAGTCAGGTACAAATAGTTCTATCATGGTGTGTATGGTGTAGGGGTTAACCTGAAGGAACATTATGCCAAGGGTGTTTTTGGAGGTGATAAGAGTGTTGGGTAGAGTGATGTTTATGAGTCTGGGTACTGATGGTATAATGATGACAGTTGTTAGTGCATATGCTCCGCTAGTTGTGTGTGTGATCGGTGAGACAGGAGTAGCTCAATGTAGTTTCCCCACTGTGATGTTATGTCCAGATATTTGTGGGATGTACAGTTGCCTGGTCCCCATATGTGTTGTGTATTTCTGACACAGCAGTGGGATAATGTGAGTATTTAAGTCAATAACTAGTGGGAAGTAAATGGGTTTTGGACTTGTGCTATATCAGTCAATATCCCCTAGAGGGGGACCAAGGTCATTAATACTGGAGAAACTGGAATTAATGTGGCAAATTCGTTTAGATGCTTGCCACTTTCCAGGTCTCAATGAAATGTGTTCTATCCAGTGCCTTTTTTGAGACTCAAACAATTGACTAGATAAATATTAAGTAAACTTTAGGACACAAGTCCCAAGGCTTAGGTGCGGGTAGGTCCAACATTTCAACATTTAAACACTTTAACACATTATCCTGTCAACATCAGTAGACTGGTTTGTGAGAAACAAAAAGTAGTTGATTGTATAAGAAAGTGTTAAGTAAGGTATAGCATTTACTTTCTTGTCTTTGGTAAAACATTTACATACACACACACACACACACACACACACACACACACACACACACACACACACACACACACACACACACACACACACACACACACACACACACACACACACACACACACACACATATACACATTTTTACTTTTATGTTGATTTTTTACTAACATCAACAGATGTATTAAGAAAATTGGTTATTATTTGTTTATTATTTACGTTTATCATCTTTTCAAGTGGTAGGCAAAGAATTATTACTGATATTGTATTAACTTAAGCACTGTGTTCATATATTATGCATTGTTTCTGCATTGAGATACACAACTAATTAATTAGTAATTGAATTTTTTAATTAAGTAATTAACTAACTTGGAGCAAGGAAAAATTATTTAAGAGAAATTGTATTGCACATTGTTATCTGAATAAGTCTAGTCAGTGAGTAGACGAAAAGCGCTTCATTGTATTGTGCATTTTATTTGTTTTTATTTATTTTATGTTAGTAAAGTCCAGTGTGTTGTCTCAGTTCCCGGCTTTTTGTTTCTGTATTCCTATATCAGTCAGTATATGTTAGAACAGAAAGAAAGGTGTTACTGCAGCAACTGTGTCAGCTTATCTACTCCAGTATTTGTGATATGTCCCTATTTTCATGGCTTCCACCCTCCACTTTGTTAGGCTTGGTTCAGATTTGTTGCAACAAGGGGTTCTGAGCATACTTCTCAACTGGTCAGATTGTGTCAGAATGTCCAGGTTTATTGCTCATATTTATTTCTGGTCTGTTCCACACATTCCTTAATTGTATTTCTCTGGTACATCAGTGTGATGATGTCAGGATTCCTGTCAGTAAGTGTTGACATACATTTCATTTTCTGAACTCACATCCTTCAGAACATGTATGCTGAAACTTACCCTGTTACTCTAGCAGCATTCTGCATTTATCAGAGCAATATTTACATTATGTCCCTAGTTTTGGCCCACTGTCCCCCCATTTTCACGTAAGAAGTTGAGAGGTATGGTGCTGAGGTATGATTCCACTACATGTTATATATATATATATATATATATATATATATATATATATATATATATATATATATATATATATATATATATATATATATATATATATATATATATATATATATTCTTTTTATATGTATATATATATATATATATATGTATATATTTTACATGTATATATTTTATATGTATATCTCTATAAATAGTTGCATATACTTTCTCATATTTATCTCACCATACATATCTTATATGTGTATAGAAACATGACTGATTCCACAGTGTTTTTCACTACTATTTAATACCTGTACTGAATGGTATGGTGGAAAAAGCAACAGAGATTCCTACAGCTCAGATGATGTGGTGGTACATTGCTCTGACTAGTGTGCACAGGGTCCTGGGTTTGAGACTTGACAGGGCTCATTATTTTGTTGCTGGGCAGAACAATGGCTGATGGAGCCAGGGTGATTAAGGCAGTTTTAAGCAGTTGTAAGCGTGTTTGCACAGGTTTGCATGATGGTAAGCGATCCCAACACACAGTTAACTGTACAGATGCTTAAACTGTGTAGGCATCGCTTAGTGTCACGCAAACTCCCTTACTGATGCTTACTGCTGCTTACTCCCACTTACCCTTGTGCTAATTTTTTAAAAGAAAAGAAAAAAGGCGTGATAGGACAGTGGTGAAAAAAGGGGCATGCAGAGGGAAAACCAATATGAGAGATAGCTAGGAATGTGCAGGATGGGAGTAGGGAAGGGCTATAGATGTTGATTTCTTCTACAGCAACAGCTGTGCATTTCTACAAAACTTGGAGGTACATTTGGACACTCAAACCCCTGAGAGAGGGGTGAAGACAGCAGTAATGTATTGTCAAGCTAATTAGACTGGATTACATGTGTTCAGTGGACACATGTGTGAAATGAACAGCTATGTATGGGGCATATTTTTTTTTGGGAATAGATTGCCCTTTTTTTTTAAGGTGAAAGTGGGATGTTGGGGAAGGATAGTAGGTATAATTGGGGAGGTAATAGGAAGACAGACATGACAGACAAGACAGCAGATAGGGGCAGTATATGACACATGTGGGGGATAAACACCTTGGATGGGGATGGTGTTTGGGAATTGGATGTCCATGAGCCCCCAAATGGATACAGTGGGACTGAGGTCCCCACCCATGGTCAATCAAAACTGCACCTTCAAAGCCCCAAAGGTGACTGTGCTGGAGGCTGAGCAGGAAGGGCAGGCTGACCCTCAAGATGTGCCATGCGGCCTCAAGCTGGTGTAGCTGATCTCCAAACTCCTTTCATGGCTCGCTCCTCACCAAACCACGGACCTGACTATGGGTGAAGGATGGTGTCCTGTCCATGCCCACTCCCGGGGGGGTACAGGCCCCATCCCCTGAAGTGATTCCACCCAAAGCTGGTGCAGGACCAGCAGACGTGGATGTCCAAGGTTGGGTCTCAGATGTGCTGGGGCCCTGTGCCATGGCCAGATGAGGCAGCACAGGTGGATCTGCTGGGATCTGCCTTCCCAGATGTGCTATGTTATTGAGGTTTTGTAACATATGTTGATTAGTCATGAACAACACATTCCAGCATTAGTTGTAACAGCATGCATGGGTGTTCCAATTGACCCCATAAAAGGGATTTGAAATAGTTGCATTGCAAATGGAACACATGCATATATAGAACCACAGTGAACATTATAACAGCATGCAGGTTACACTGATAGCAACAGGCCACCAATTATTGTATTTGAGCAAAGAACATTAATAATCAAATGTTTAAATATTTGTAGAACAATAGGACACATGTCCCAAAAGTAGTTTTGGTGAAAAACATACCTGTTGATACATGTGTATAGATTATTGGTGCAGACAGGGTAGGGGAGAGAGAGAGAGAGAGAGAGAGAGAGATGTCAATTAACAACTGTATAGGCTTCAATTGCTCACAACTGTAATGATCATTACTCTACTCATTACTCTCCAGGTATGACCTCACTTTACATCTACCCATGGCCTTGGGTTTGGCAGTGGTATGTTTGTACACAGTGTATTAATAATGCCTTTCTAAGGCTAATATGAACATTCCCTTACATGGCAGACCTGTGAAGGAAATGTCTGCTAACACTACCTGACTGTTTCTACCCATATTCACATAGTCAAGGTTACATATGTGCACTCATACTGTGTGTGTGTGTGTGTGTGTGTGTGTGTGTGTGTGTGTGTGTGTGTGTGTGTGTGTGTGTGTGTGTGTGTGTGTGTGTGTGTGTGTGTGTGTGTGTGTGTGTGTGTGTGTGTGTGTGTGTGTGTGTGTGTGTGTGTGTGTGTGTGTGTGTCTGTGTATGTGTGTGTGTCTGTGTGTGTGTGTGTGTGTGTGTGTGTGTGTGTGTGTGTGTGTGTGTGTGTGTGTGTGTGTGTGTGTGTGTGTGTGTGTGTGTGTGCTACTGCCATACCCTGCATTGATTTCACCCTGGGTGTTGGCAGCAGTGACCACTAGCCATGACACTTGAGAGACATTTATTGGAGGAGACTACTTGGTGTATGCACTTTTCTTGCTGTCCTTTGCAGCCTTGGGGTTGGACAGTGGGTGTTATACACAGTGTATAAGTACAGCCTTCTTACAGCTAATATATACATTTTCTTACCTGGCAGACCTGTGGAGGAAATTTCTGTTAACACTACCTGAATGTTTCTACACATATTCACATATTCCTGGATGAAATTATGCATACAGCTTACTACCACTCCCGGGATTCGAACCGTGCCTGTTTGTGCAAACATAAATGCAAGTTTGTGTTTCATCAGAATGAGGTTTTGAGGAACTGCTGCCTCTTGTTTGACTGTTTTCTGCCTAATACTTTCTTGGTTGTACAATCTGACATTGTAATTCTGACATTCATGCATGGCAGATAGTTCTTATACTGTGTATTCATACTTTGCCATAGGACAGTCTGGGAAACATTGGTTAACACAGCATTACTATTCAGGTATCAGATCTTGGTGCATGGAACATTTCATATAGTTAAACTCCTGTTTTACTCCACAATCTTTGTCTGATGAGCCTCAATTATTTAATGCTTTCAGGACCATAGTTGCTGTGCAGAACCTGCACACATTTAGATTCATATCACCACATACCAAAGTAAACACAACCAGTCTGGTGTTTTGAGTTTTATTGACAGGTACTGACACTTTTATTGATATATATACCCTGTACGTCACTATTACTGTGCTAATGTCTCATTTATTCAGTACAAACAATACATATTTTTAAATACTGACATGAGACATTCCACTACTTTCTATTTATTTGCCCCGAAAACTACAAGCTAGATTTGTACCTGCTAGCGTGGGCATCCATGTTCGTGGTGCTGTCATCTGCAGCTGTACAGGAGCTAGAGAAACATTTATGCATACCTATCCATCACATGCGCAGGCTGGACTTTGGCAAACACTAATTGATACTGATACTTACACATGTCTGGGACATTCCCTGCCCATGCATCGTGGACCCTCTGGACAAAGAGCTCCCTCTTCCTATGCGTTAGGTCAGCAAAATGGTGCTGGACCTGCTCACCAGTCTAAAGGATGCCAGTGGCACTGGTGAGATCATGTGTGAGACAGTCCCAGGCCTCCACTTTGTACTGGGAGCCCTGGTACTGGGCCTGCAGCAGTCTCCCCTCATGGACTGTCACTAGGAGTCCAACCATGACCCTGGACTCCTGAATGCCCCAGCGCTGCAGCCAAAAGTGCAATCCCTCACCAACTCCAGCCATAGTGCCTGCAGTGATGAGCTACAACTGGTTATGGGCTGTATTCCCACCTGTGAGGTTTAAATAAGGCTGATTTCCTGCATTTTGCCATAATTGGATAATTTTTGAATATGCTGAGCTAAGCTAAGTGATGGGCAAACCCACTTAGCTAAGGTTGGCAGTGCTTATAGGGTCAGATGTTGAGCACTGCTTACCAATGCACAAATCCACTTAGCTGGGCTACTCAGTGCTTAGCATTTATATTTAAGCAATGCTTACACCAACTAAGCCGAGCTGACTGCTAGTTAGCATTGCTCAAATTTCAGTTTATAGTCTGTCAGGTGTATGAGATTCATTCATCATTACTGACATATTATAATTTTATGTTTATCTTCCATGACACCCCCCCCCCCCCGTGTTTTCATTTACATTTATTCTTGCATGCCTATACTGTATGGGGCACTTGTATTTATATGGGGGTTTCACATCTTTTCTGGACTTACACCTCAATTTTGGACCTGCTACACTACCCTGATTGATAAATATTATTTACTACCTCGTTTAATAAAACATCAGACTTTTAATACTGCTTTTACATGTAAAAGTGAACAGACTTCATTAGGGTCAAACTGTGAATGACTGAATGCAAAGTGGAAGTTGTAACCACTACGTTACTTCAGCTTGATAATTTTACCTGCATATTTCTATTTAGCTCCTTCGGATATTTAAGCTATGCTAAGCACAGCTGTGTGACGTGCACACCTGCTGAGCTACGCTTAAACTTTACTTGGGATGATAATAAAAAAAAAAAAAAAGATAAAATGGATTTTAAATTTTGCTCACTTTAGGAGTGTGCACATACCTCCAACTTCTTTCAACAAGACATCTGGACAAAGTCATAAGTAAATGGAGACAAAAAGGCACAAACGGGGTGATTTTAAAATTTTCTCTTACAAACCTTACATGTTGATAGAATAACTGGTTTTGCATTGCATGAGTATTCTCACGTGTATGATGTCTGGCACTCAAATGTCTGTAAGTATATACTTTTACTTTGGTCTTCAATGGCCAGATATGTGGACAGAACTTTGTGGGCAGAACTCTGGACATTCTGCGAATATCTCAACCGTTGTGCGGTATGTCCGCAAACAACTGTTGTTTACATTTAACAGTGCCGTAACAACACTTTCTGAGTGCAGGGGGAATGTAACATGTGCAGGCACTGCTGTGACATGCCCCCTGCACTCGTTCATGGATCATGTCCATGTAGGTTATACAGCAGCGCGCCTTCATGAATATGCAAGGCGTACTGCTGTGCTGCACGGGCACGATCCACTCTGTGCAAGAATAGACGTATTCTTGCATGGAGCTTTCACAAATCTTGGGGATTGTGTTCACAGAAATATAAACAACTAAAATTGATGCTTCCATGTTGCCTCACACTTGTGATATAGTAATTCCCAGCACTCAGACTTCATAGCTCATTATAATACCTTTTTCCCTGTTGATAATTATCCTTTTTCCCTACCTATTGCAATGTGTTCTTATATGTCTCCTCTTATTTCATTCTCATAGGCCCATTTTTGAGTTTTAAACGTTTTTCTTCTTGTCTTACTGTGTAAGTGAGTTGCTTGGGTAATTCAAGCCAATCAAAATGATTTAGGGTTAAGCAGTAATGGGTTCTGTTTGGTGACTTAGTGGCAAATTTTGCTATTTTATTATAGCACTAGTTTAGTTTATTTTGGATGGAAGCTTGAAGGTTAAGCAGTTCTGGGGTGCCATATATTAAACTGGGGAGTAGGACTGTGGAGGCCAGGAGTTTCCTGGATGAATCAGTTAAGTAGTTTTTTTGTTCTACAGAGCACCCTTAGTTTTTGGTGATTTTTTTTTGATACCCTATTGCACATGTAAGTCAAATTTCAGGTTATCATCAATTGTCATGTTTAGAAGCTTGGTATGGGGACTTCTGTATGGATGTTATCAGATGCTGTTATGAAGATATTTTGTTTGAGGTGTGTAAGGGCTGTTGAGAGGAATAGCAGCAGCTTTTTTTTGGATTGAGTAGAAGCTGTGAGTTTTTGAGACAGCTTTCAACTGACGAACGTGACTCTGGGGTGAGGTGTTGTAGAGTATGTTAACAGAACAGATTAATATGGAGTCATCAGCATATTGTATGAAGGGTGCTTGACATTTGGCAGAGTGTAAGTTGTTGGTAAATATGTTGAACACCAGTGGCCCTGGTATAGAATCTTGGGGAACACCTGTTTTGACAGGTAGGAATAATGAGTAAGAATTAGTCCAGTTTTAAAAGACTGGAGTCTATTGGAAATGTAGTTGGAGAACCAGTTGGTGGAAGTGTTTGGTAGGCCATGTGAAGTGAGTTGTGTTAGCAGAAGGCCATGGGAAAATGGTATCAATGGCCTTGGGCAGATCCAGAAATATGGTAGAAACCAGTTGGCCTTTGTCTCTGGCTAGGTTAATAATTTTATTGAAGTTTAAGAGAGCTGTGGTTTTGCTATGCTCAGGTCTGAAACCATGTTGTGTGTGTGTGTGTGTGGGGGGTGAGGATGTTGTTACTTTGTAAATGAGTCATTAGTTGTTTATGAATGCATTTTTCAAGGATTTTTGAAAGTGGGAGAGAATGGCAATGGGTCCAAAGGTAGATATGTCACTGGAGTTACCTCCCTTGTGAAGTGGGATGATATGACATTTTTTCCTTAAGGCTGGGACATGTGATTTCTGAATAGAGCTGCTTATTAGAATGGATACTTGAAAGGAAATTGAGCTGGATGCTATTTTTAAGAACTCACCAGGAATTTCATCTGAAGCAGTTTGTTTGAGGTATTTCTTGATTGTTCTAAAATATACTGGTTGAAAGGAGAAAGAGTGAGTATTAATGGAACAGGGAGGTGTGACTGAATGGGATGTGGTCAGGTTATTAGAGGAGGTCAACTTGTTTTGAGTATCATTGTGGAGCAGTTTAGTAATGCTAGAGATAAAGTACAAATACAAGTAAATAAATACAAATAAAATACAAAGACATGCATCTGGAGCATTTCTCCCCGGGCCTCCGCTGAAAATTGGCTTTGTTCCAAGCCAGACTTTCCCGATTAACAAATGTTAAATAAATAAATAAAATAAATAAAAAAATAAAGTGATCATTGAAAGCATTAGCTGTTTCTTTTGAGGAACAGTGGGGATTGGGGTTTGGCTGTCCACTTGATCCAGGATGTTGTATATTGGATTTGGTGGCCCAGAATTGTCTAGAATAGGCTAGGATGTCTCCAAGTGAGATATAAAGACCCAACACACATATTGTTTTGTATGCATTTATTTTTACATTACTTAGAAGTAGTTCGGCATTGAGAAAGGAGAGTATGGGAGATGTGAAAGCTGACAGGTTTATGCTACAGTGGTACATTATTGCTACTCCTCCTGCTTTTTCATTATTTTATCAGCGCTAAAAATATTAAAGCTGGAGAAAAGGGAATTTTTCTGTGTTACTGATATTTGGTTATAGCCCAAATTCTGTTATTGCTAATATGTCAGGGGAGTGAATAAGATTTTATCCACACACATAGTTCTGGAATTTTGTTTACATTGTTTATGATGTTCACATGTAATAGACTGAGTTTCTTGTTGCTATTTTTTTTTTGTTGGGGGAGAAGTTTTAGCTTTCGGGCAGTATTTACTTATTATTTGTGGAATAACATGGTGTCTTAAAGGGTCCCGGGTTAGGGTGAGTGTTACCTGCTAGCAGTAAATACAATAGTGCATTCATATGAATGTGTTGTTTTAGCTTTTGTGGTGATAATACCTTTAAATCTGTTTTTGGAGGTATGGAGTATTTTAGGATGGAGTGCTTTAGGTTTAAGAAGGTTATTATAGTGATTTTTATACAATTGCCGAACTGCACTCCTTGATATTTACTGGTTTTGAGGGCAAAATAATGGGGTGCCATGAATTTCTGAGTGGCCCCTTCAATTCCTGATTTTTTTAATTTTTATTTACAATTTTAAATTATGGCTGACATCATCATGCATCGCCAGCATGTCCTGCGACATCATTAATGTGCAGGGGCATGCGGGTTGATATCAGCTCGTGTGGCAGTGCCTGACTACCTGTCAGACTCAGAGACAGTGGCAGGAGTTTCAAACCATGGGTAGTGATGTAGGTAACCACACAGCATGTTGGCTGTGGGGTGATTACTGATGAGGATGCCAGTGGGACCCTACTGCTCTTGGAATGAGGATAGTAGCAATCAGGAGAAAAGCTGGTGCTGGAACCATCCCATTTGTGTTGACGAGCTGCTGTTGCCCAATTTTACTACTTGGTATTCAGATGTGCCTACAACCAGAAAGACAGAGGTGGGAGAGAGGGGAGTGGAGAGAGTGACTTTGGCTGCTGAAGTCCTGTCCATTTGCAGTGTGGGAAGATTAGAGCCTTTTATGTTCGCACAATGATGGTTATTGAGAGATATTTTTACCGGTCTACAACTCGCCCCCAGCAACATGCAGTAAGGGTGTGTTTATTATAATAAAGTATTCTTCACATTTTTTCTTCTGTCTGTTTCCTTAGTTGCGGTTCATTTAAAGATGTTTGCCAGTTATTGTTACTTAAGTGTGGATGCTTTGCACATTTTGCTTTTTCCGCTTATTATACATTATTGTATTAGAGCAATAAATTAACAGTAAAGCTTTGGGTGATTCTGTAGTATTGGCTGACTGTACACTGCTTACTGAAGGTTAGACAGTGTGCATGTTCACAGGAATACTCATTATTTATATTGCGCTAATTTAGTTCTGCTGTTATTGGTATGTATAGTTGGGCAGTGAGTAATGCTGTATTGAAAACAGTTAGCTGCCCACTGAAATGGTAGTGTAAAAGATCGATATGCCTTTTACTGATGTTGTACTAGTGTCTGCATGGAAGGGATGTTAGTGCCATTTTCTTCAAATTTCTTTAAATTTCAACCATTACCACCTGGGGTGACTCCTCCCAGGGTGGATGCTGTCCTAACACTTTACTATTTCGCTGCTATGAGCTGTCCGAGTTTTGTGACTCTTGTCAGCTTCCCCCACCGGCAAGGTTAGTTTTCATAAGTAAAGGATTCTAGATGATACGCTGCTTAAGTATTTTGGTCTCACTCAGCTTGCATATTCTGTCTGTTGCTAATGAAACTACATGTTGTGTAACCCTTGCATCATTAGTTTGTATGTTTATAAAGTGGGTATATTTTATTGCTTTCATTTTTGATGTTTTCTCTAAATGATCTTATAACTGTATATGTATTAGTTTGTCTTAAAGATAATGGCAAGCATGATTATTGCTACCCACGTTCACACATGATCTTTGTTTACTGTTGTATGAAGTCTTCATGTTTAATCTGCACATAACTGCATGACCCTTTCTGTGTAGTTTCTTAAAAGAGACATGCAGCTTGCTTGATTGCCATCTTTAAATTGTTCACAAAGAACAATTCCATCGTGCTTCTGGTTGTCATGGTCACATAGTCCTCCTGTCCTGTTTTGCTCATAGTGCAATTGATTTCCCTACATCAGACATTAATATGAATTTGACAAAATGTGTGTGTGTGTGTGTGTGTGTGTGTGTGTGTGTGTGTGTGTGTGTGTGTTAACATGACCAACATACACATTTTAGGGACACTGACTATAATCTCTGTACTTTGCAGGTTTTAAGTGCTTCCATTAAATGAACTTCAGCAATCCAACTGCATTGTGCTGTTATTAGTAACTATTGCTGAACCAATTATTTTCAAAAGAACACTTGAATCAGACAATTTATGAAATGTTCAGAAGTTAGAACTATTTCAAACAAATGTGGTTGCTTGTGGGCATGGGGGCAGGTTTTTTCCAGGAACTACTAACCTTTTCAAAATAAACTAGGTGTACAATTGTGTGTCTCAAAATAAATAGCTTTGGCAGTACTTGTAGTTTAAGTACTCTGCGTAAAGCCACTCACCCTGGAGACAAAACCATGCAGTGAACCACAGGAAATAAATCAATCTTAACAAGAAATACAGGAAACCAAGAAAACTTCTCCAGCCAAACAAGCCTGCCCTGTAGCCCTAGCTCATGTGTGCAGTGTGCACACATAAATACCAGCCTAGACTTTGACTGCCACTTCTTGGTTATGTTGCACCTGGGACAGCCTGCGTGCATTCTGCTCTCTGTACAGCTCTAGCTTTACAGCTTGTATGCTTCATTATCTATGCACACTTGTAGCTTTACTTGCCCTCATTTTTATGCTGCTCAGTTCCCAGCAGGGCCAAAGTTTATTTAGCAGGGTCTGGATTCTGCTACGGAGATCATATTCCTATATGTGCAAATCTAGGAAAGGCACTGGTTTTATGGGATCCCCCATCATGGAGCAGCAGATTAATTTGACTTTGGGTGGTGTTCCCAGCTGTAGAAAATGTACTTTAGCCAGCCTTCTGTTCCGAGTACTTCCCAGAATAAGGACAGATGTGTCAGCATGCTCGACCTTTAACAGATGACAGTCAGCTGTACTATGGTTACTATTCCAGGAATATTTATTGGTGTGTTATGTGGTCTTCAGGTTGGAGGCCAGATAGAAAGCACTAGACTAGTTTAAACTTTTTTCACTACAGTATATGGATTATGGTTTTCCCCTTCACAGTTTATTATGCACTATGTTTTCCCCCTTCTCAGTTTATTTTGTATTCTCTGTACTATATATTATATGCAGCTGTTAATGGAATTTTAGATGCATGTTATGGACTTAATTTGGGAGTTGGGGTGCATACCTTTCAATCTTTCACAGCAAGAAATCTGGACAAAGCCAAAACTAATGGTGGGACAAAGGACCAAAAATAGGGACAGATTTTCAATATTGCCCCCCGAGGATCCACCTCTTTGGTTTAGCCTTTTCAGATGATCCAGCAAGAGAGGGAGAGTTCTTTGTTCTGACTTTATCTGCCAGTTATTGTATTATCATTCAACTGACTTATTGTATTTTATATTATAAAACTGAATATGAATTGCTTTGGTATTTAAACAAAATGTAATCTAGAGAAACAGGTTTCATTTACATTTTATTTTTGTATTTAAGCACATCAATAACAGCAGAGGATCTAATTTGCTTTAAGATTATTCCCCAAATAACTACAGGAGAGTACTATGAACCTAGGTGAAAACAGTCATAGCTATAGGAGTTCAGTACCTTAGTGCAATTTGCAGAGTGGCTTCTCTGAACTTACATGATGGCACTTTGACTTACTGCTGGAGACTTAAGTTTTATTGAACCTGCACTGCTTTTTTGCTTTCCTTCCTTGGAAGTACAGTTCTTATCAGGCAACTCTTTATCATGTTATAACATGTTTAGTTTCATGCTACATGACTAATTTTCATGGATGGATATCTACAGTGAGACAGCTTCTAGCTGTAGATGTTTTGTTTAGTGGCTAAGACCGCAGGACTGTACACACTGGCTACAGTTTGGTATGTTTTGGCTATTAACAGTTATATGGAAGAGTAGTGCCATTAACAACTTTAACTAACTAGTGAATGCACATCTGTCCTACTAGGTCTTGTATTTGCACATTTATATTATCACAAGTGTGACTGAGAACTAAAAAATGGTCTTAATATAGTGCAAAATAGACTCACTTGGGTACTTAAAAATACAGTCTGCTAGCATATGAACATTATGAGAGGAGCATGACAGATTGCTGTCATATGTTGACTGGCTGGATGGCTAACTTATAGTCACAGTTATATACTGAACCACCCTAGAACCCAGTGCTGCTTGTCACAAAGGTAGATAAATGCAGTATTGTAAGTGCAGTGGAGAACAGTTCTTTCAAGGGGCCCTAAATGTGTTTACTACTTCACTGTGAATGGAGGCAAAGCAAAACAGCATGATAGCAGAAAGCCACACAAGCTGGGAACTGAGCAAATAGTGTAGAACTCAAGCCTTAATTTCTTCTCTGTATAATATTTCATGCTGTAGCTGTTTTAAAGCTTGCTGGTTTTATTGTTTCTGTTGTTTTGCTTCTGTTATATCCAATTTACAGTTTAATAGCAATATTTCTTGTTTTTTCTTTTTAATTTGCAGGTTATCTGGAGCCTAGGAACTTGCCTAATGGAGGTCTTTATCCATTTGCCCAAAGCCTGTTCTGTAATACTGGATCAGTATGTAGGAATTTCAGTTCTACATCTGAAGGCAAGAATACATCTAGAAGCAGGTACGAATGCTAATGATTTACTTTGAATCCTTTCTGTGTCCCATATAGTTGTACTGATTGCAGTCACTTGCTTAACAGTATGTGTCTATTTCTTTGGATTGTTTTTTTCAGTTTCTGATATTTGTAGAACCAGGTACAGATTCTAATAATTCCATACAAAATTAGTTAATGAATTATCAAATAATTGATTTTATCTTTCTTGTTTTAGTTTAGTTCTATTTTGTTTGGCTATATATAATAAAGAGGCATACATGAAGCGCAAGACAATAATTGCAAACACACTGCATTTCAATTAATATCTGACAGCCATCATACTGGTCATCTGGTTAGTCAGGAGCATTGATTAACAAGTCACATGCCCATTACAATTTATATGTTAGCATTTTGCTGTGTTTCCAGACAATGAGCAAAACCAAAGCACGGCCCAGCATTTGAAGAACAATGTATTCCATTGTGAAAGCACTTACCATTTACTTATTATTTTTTTATATGTAATTAAAGAGTTGTTTTAAACTGTTAAACACTGGGCAGTGCTTTGGTTTTGCTCATTGCTTGTATTTTATCAATAACATTTTTGAGTGAACCATATACTTCGGGGGTTGGTGTGCTTTTGTTCATTTTCCTGTGTTTGTTACATTCAGCCATGGATATCATGTTAGTGTTATAATTTCTGAATAATATCCTGCATTCTGTAAAACAACTTCACATCTTCTTATTTTCTAAAGCTAAGTAATTTTTCAGAAAGCAAAGCATTTCATAAAATTGTATATATATATTACAGTGGCACGCATGGAAAGTTTATTTTATTTTATTTTAATTATTAATTTTTGGACCTTCTCAAATCCTGTTTCAGCCATGACCTAGGTATCAAGAGCAAGGGTAAATATAAAAGTGTAGGAAATCATCCAGCATGATTTTGGGAGGGTTGCTTGAAGGCCCTATACCAATCCACCAAAAACAAAAATTATCTCACTTCATATCAGAAATTAAGAAACCAAACAAAGAAAAGTATAAATAATGACAAAAAATACTACTTCCAAACCTCTCAACAAAAGTTCCTACACGACCCACAAAAGTTCTGGCAATCCGTAAACTACCTCCTAAATCCTGATAAAACCTCCACCCCACCCCCTTCCACATCCAGTACCTCTGAATCCTTAGCATCTCAATTCAACTCTCATTTTGTTAACTCTATCACCTACCTCCTAAATAACCAGCAAAACCTACTTCTCACAGTTCCTTCCTCTTCCTGTAGTGCCACCAACTCTTTCTCTTTTAAACCTTTCCAAACTTCATACATAAAAAAGCTCCTCAGCAAACTTAAACCCTGCTGCCTTACTGCCAAACAACTACCCAATGAATTCTTAAAAATTGCTATTCCATCTATCCCCTTTCCTGTCTCTATCTTTATCACTCGTTCCATCTCTGAACAATACGTACCTCACCTCTGGAAAATCTCACACATCATTCCTCTCCACAAGGGCAGCCCCTCTAGAGATATCTCAAACTATTGTCCCATTACCATCCTCCTACCCACAGCTAAAGTCCTAGAGAAATGTATTCACCCAGAACTCCAAAATCACCATACCACTAACAACTACCCCACTCCCAGCATGGATTTAGACCTAAGCATAGCACTAACACAGCCTTAATATTATTTACTGACACTATTCATCACCTTAAGAACAATGGATTTCTAGTCTCTGCAATTTTTTTGACATGTCAAAGGCATTTGACACTGTCTCCAACCAACTTCTTCTTAACAAGCTTGCCACTTACAATCTCAGTTCGTCATCTCTTACATGGTTTCATAGCTACCTATCCAACTGTAAACAGGCCACCAAATAGGAGAACAATCTGTCTCCTCTTCTGGCAGTGTCCACTAGAGTACCCCAAGGCTCCATACTCAGACCCCTCCACTTTATCCTATTTACCAACAGTCTAAAGTCAGCAATCCAACTCGCTACAATCATACAAAATGCAGATGATACATCCCTTATCTGCTGTGCCCCCTCCCACCAAGAAGTTCAAGATAAGACTCAAAAATCATTTCAAGAAATAGAAACTTACTTATCTAACCACTCGCTCATTCTAAACCCTAATAAGACCAAGCTAATTATTTTCACAAACAAGCCTTCCAAACCCCACTCTCCACCACTCTTTATTCACTCCGCCAATGGAACCAAAATTGAGCCTACAAACCATACCAAACTCCTAGGTGTAACTATAGATGGCATGTTGAGATTTGATATAGACATTTCCCTAGCAGTCAAAAAAGTCCAAGCCAGACTATCCACTGCTAGATCTCAACTTCTATCTACCCTGCTCTACTGCTCACATATATTTACAAACCTGTGCAAGGACAACCTTAACAACCTAAAATCCTGCTACAGTAAAATAGCAAAGTTTGCCAGCAATCATCCCCATAAATCTCATCTCTGTTCTGCTCTCCAACAACTGAACTGGCTTGAGCTCCCCAACCTGTTATCATTAAACCAGCTTACCTTTACACACTGAATGATTCACAACCCCAGTCAATACCTTGCACTTTCCACCCTGATCCAACCACATGTCAATACCAGGTCCCTTAGATCTTCGGACAGGCTACTGCTAGCAATATTCAAAAATACACCAAAATGAAGCAGTCAGAGCACGAGATAAAGAGAAGCAACTTTAATCCATCTGTCCTGGTACCTCGGCATACAAGATTTTTTGTATGAAGGACAAGGTTTTTAATTTGAGTAAAGATGAGTGATTGGCCCTGAAGTTGTTAAGAACTAAACTGGATAAAGTCACCATTAGACCAGCTGATAAAGGGGGTAATTGGGTTGTGATGGACACAGAAAAATATGAGAATATTGTGAATGGTTTGTTAGTGGAAGATACCTATGTGAAACTGAATAATAACCCTTTGCAATTATACTCTGAAGAGTTAAGTGAACTATTGGAAAGAGGAGAAAGGTTGGGTTTCTTTACTGGAAAGGATGTGAAAAAACTATCAGTAGGGGAATCCCGTCATCCATACATTTACATCATTCCTAAGATTCACAAAAGCGTCGTTAATCCACCAGGTAGACCCATCATCTCAGGCATTGGTTCCTATGTGGAAAGGGTTAATGTATTTCTGGACTCCCATTTTAAAAAATTTCTTCCAAAAGTTTGTTCCCATGTGAGGAACACTCAAGATGTATGTTTAGCCCTACGAGGGTTAAAATGGAAGGAAGATTATTATTGGGTAACAATTGATGTTACATCATTATATACTAATATTAACACAAGATGGGGTCTAGAGGCTATGCAGAAGATGATGGGAGAAGGGCCACGGACTGTGTTTTTGTTAGGTTTGTTAGAGTTTAGTTTGATGCATAATTATTTCATGTGGAAGAAAGATTTCTTTTTACAGGTAAAAGGAACTGCAATGGGTGCAGCTTTTGCACCCACTTATGCAGTGATATACATGGGAGAGTTTGAGAAAGAGTTTATGTTTCAGACTTCTTTTTTTGTGAATAATGTTATGTTTTATAGACGTTATATTGATGATTTAATTTTTATATGTAGGGGTGAGATACCTTTGTTAACACAGTTCATGGAAGATTTAAATCAAAATTATCATGGGTTAAAATTTGTTGCACATAGGTCTTCATCCAACATTACCTTCTTGGATGTGGAATTTTACGTAGGGACAGATGGTTTGGTTCAATACAAACCATTCAGGAAGCCAACAGCGGTCAACAATTTTTTGTATGCAAGCAGCATGCATCCTCCTCATTTAATTAGAGCTTTACCTGAAGGGGAAGTTAAAAGGATTTTGAGAAATACCTCAGACAAAAATTTGTGGGAAAAGGTCTGTGATGAAACTGTGGATAGACTTTTGTCTAGAGGATATGAACGTAACCAACTTTTAGACATAAAACAGAGATTATGTAGGACCGATATTATAAGGAGGAATAGACACCAGAGTTGTAATCAATCTATGATTACATCCACTATGGATAGGATATTTTTTGTATCCAGATATTCTATTTTTTCTGATATTTTGGAAAAGATTATTAGAGGATTATGGCATGTTGTGAGTGACGATTCTGTGATTGGTTCTCTTTTTCCTAAGCATATTACCTTTTCTTACAAAAGGCATTCTAATTTAAAAGAAATTTTAAATAGGAAATTGGAACCTTCAGCTAATACTAATGTTGGGATGTATTGTTGTGGCCATTGTTCAGTCTGTGATAAAATCAAAAATATGCATGGAGAAAAAATAAATGGAAGGAAATATTTGGCATTTGAAAGGATTGATTGTTTGTCTTCTGGTGTAGTGTACATTTTGGGGTGTGATTGTAGCACGCCTGTTTGGTACATTGGTCAAACAAGTAGGAAGGTTAAGGTGCGCATTTTGGAGCACTTGAGTGACATTAGGAAGGGTAATATGGAGATCCCAGTAGCTACTCATTTTATTAACATGCATAATGGCAATAGTGAGGGTTTTGTATTTAGTGTACTTGCCAGACCCCATTCTTACACCAGCAACTTTAAAACTGCACTGAATAGGTTAGAGCAGAGGATGATTTTAGGGTATCACACATTATTTCCTGTTGGGATGAATCTGGATAGTGGGTGAAATTTGTTAGTGAAATTTGTTAGTGAGATTTATTAGTGTTTTGTAATTTTTTGGAGTATTTGGGTGATATTAAGAGGGGTAATATGGAGAGTCCGGTAACTACTCACTTTGTTAATATGTATAATGGCAATAGTGAGGGTTTTGTATTTTGTATTTAGTATACTTGTCAGATCCCATTTTTATACAAGCAATTTCAAAACTGCACTGAATAGGTTAAAGCAGAGGGTGATTTTAGGTTATTATATATTATTTCATGTTGGGATGAATTTGGACAGTGGGTGAAATTCAGTAGTGTTCTGCAATTTTTGAATCTTATTGTAATTTGAGTGTATTTAAATCAAATCATATTTTCTGAGTGTGCATATTAGTATTAATGTTATATGCAAAAACTGTGAAAATCTAAATGACTTGAATCATTCATATTATATTATATTATATTGTGTAATATTAGGAATTATATCATATTTAGTGTTTACTATTTTTGATAAAGAAAAAGAGCATTCAAAAGTTTGTATATGTTATAGTGTTGATAGGGTTAAAACATTTGATGAATTGATTGATTATTATTTAATTGATTAACTATTTAATTGATGAATATATAAAAGAGAATGTGTATGTCTGTAAATTTGTTCCATTGAAGGCGAATTGCCGAGGTACCAGGACAGATGGATTAAAGTTGCTTCTCTTTGTCTCACGCTCTGACTGCTTCATTTTGGTGTATTTTTGAAGATTCGATGCTTGGTTTACTGTGTTTTTGTTACTGCTAGCAATAACCTAGTCTCACATCTACCAGGGTGACTCCCCCTGTTCTTATAAAATAGCCAAGACCTGGAATGCTCTCCCCCAACACATTCAGAACACTCCCAACTATTCTTCCTTTAAAACAAAAACAAAAATATCTCATATCCACTTGGCTCTGCCCTTCTAGTTCTCTCAAATAATTTTTTTCCCTCCCGCACAGTACTTTCATAACTTCCTCTCTATAGGAGTTTAAACTTTGGCACAAGCCCTGTTAGACTTGTAACTACTGCTATGAACAATGTATCCCTGTATTGTGGTATGACTAATGTCACTATGTAATGTTACTCTCAATTTGTTTAATATATGTTTCTTGATTTTGCTCTGGTCTCTGTTAGTATGCAAACACTCAGTTACCCACAATGCTGTACATAGTATGCTGTGTGATTAACTTTGTCTCTGTTAGTATTTAAATACTCAGTTATTTCAAATTTCTGTACAAAATATGCTCTATGATTGCCTAAATATATGTAATACTACTAATGTATAAGTTTTAGATCTTATTATTTTGTATTATTATTAGTCATTATTGTTGTGTGTGGAGCTTTTCTCCCCAGGTCTCCTCTGAAAACGGGCTCCATAGCCCAGTCAGACACCACCCAGTAAACAAATGTAAATAAATAAATAAATACATAACTAACTAAATAAATAAATAAATAAATACATAAATAAATCTGACATCTTTCATCAAGACGGAGATGTGGTATGATACAGTGTCTAGACAAATTCCTCAAAAGTTATAGACTCCTGTGGTAAATAGGGGCAAAATGTAAATTTCTGCTCATCTCTGTGTTATTCAAGCTTAAAATATAAGGGCCAAAATGTTCTCATGAATTAATAACATTGTAAGTATTTATGGACCTATGTTATATATTGGTATATAACTCTAACTCTAAGGCAAATGAGTTGTGCACCATGACACCTACAAATCACTCTAAGCAGTTCATTAGCTTTAAAACTGTATACCCATGTTACATTATCCACCCTCTTTGTAAAAGCTGATATATGTATCTATAGCTATAAACTGTATCTATATCTATAGCTATAGCAGTATCTATATATCTATCGCTGTATCCCTCTCTCTCACCATGGTTACATTTGATCAGTGCTTCAGTAGTCTTAGCCATATTGATTATGTCCTGCCTAGGACATAACAGCTAGCAGCTTCTAAAAATTAAGGGCATCTCTCATGCTCCCAGACCATTGACAGCTCAGCTGGAGAAAATCTGCAGTGTAGGTGCAAGCCCTTCAGAGCTTTCCTGCCACAAAAGATTGCTTCTTATGTGGGTTTTTGAGGACTGATAGTTGGCTAGCATTTCTCTATTGCTGAGCAGGTAAGTTCCCTTCAGGGAGTAAAAGCCTTCCACAACTTATTTTATGACAGAAACAGAACTTCTTAACTATACTTATTTGTTTTATGCTAGAAAATTGCATTTTTGGGACTGTCATATGACTTTTCTGTCAGCTAAAAGACTATGGTTCTTTTATTACCTTTAGTGTAAACTTGGCTTTTTTAATATTTATTCAAACTTTTATTCTGAAAAGTTTTATAAATTATGGTTAAGAGGTGAGGCAAATGTACGTTGTTCTTGATATGGTGTTTTGAGGTAAAAACATTACTTTTTGGCAATTAACTATTTAGTAACTGCTACTCTCATTTTTTCATGGGTTTCAGGCTTTCTTCTCTGCTTTACCATGGAACAACTTACTCTGATTCCTGGGTTCTTCCTTACTCTGTCCACAAAATGAAGTACATTCCAAAACAGCCTTTGCACCTTCAGCAGGTTATTACTTTGCTTCAGCCTCAGTTAGATGACTCTGCAGTGGCCATTTATAGTTCCTCAGACCATTCATATTCCTTGGTTTCCTCTGGTGTAGTCATCACTGACTGGGGAGGGTGGGTGTCGCTCGTCTCCATCTCTAATATAGATGACAAGCAAGTGAGGCATTTTGTTTAAATGCTTTAATAGATAGAAACACATCAGGATGGATAGTAGCATCATAAATTACGTATGAATTGGTTAACAGACAACCTTACATACATAAAAAATTAAAAGCACTACACCCTCACAAACTCCTCTTGAGTTCTTTGTTCCCCATTGGCCCTTTTTTTCAATTATAAAGGAATTCCCAATACTATTCTAGCATGTCCAAAGGTCAGTTGTCAATCTCCTCTCTGGTCCAGCTGGTGAATCTGGGAATCTTGAGGCAATGTTACAACTGCCTCATGTACACAGACAACCCTCTCCTCCTCCCAACAAATTCCAACACATGTGAGAGATGCAACCATATAGCCAAACTGGAGGCTAAGCTCTCTCAACTCAGTACTGGCATAACCAGTCAGGAGGAGAAGGAAACCACACTCACTACAATTCCAGTCTCACATAGACCTACCACGACAGCAAACCAAACACATAAACACACAAAACATACTGGAGGCTCTAAATAAAAATCTGCCTAAGCAGCAGAGACCTCCAAAGCAGACACCAAAGCAACCGCTACCCCAAAACAAAACACGTGCAACACATAGCTCACAAAGCCAGTGTGCCAAACAGTCACAGCCCTTAAGGCTAAACAACACACCTGATACACTTGTAATAGGTGACTCTATCGTCAGGCACACTGACGCCCCGCCACCAGGCTGAACAAGGAGAAGGTCATGGTGAGCTGCCTGTCGGGTGCTAGGATCCGCCACATAACACAAGCACTCAGGTCACTCCAAGGCAAGTACAAATATGACTCAGTCATTGTCCATGCTGGTGTGAATGACCTGAGACGTACCTCCCTGGACTACATGAAAAGAGACATAGAGGAGCTCTCTGAGCATGTATCCCAGGCCGGTATGACCCTGACCTTGAGTAGCATCTTACTCTCACCAAGAATGATGCCACAATATGAAGACAAGATGCTCAATTTCAACAACTGGCTTAGTTATTGGTGTCATTCAAAGGGGATCCAATGCCTGTCTGCCTGGGATGATATGCTCGACAAGCCACGATGCTTCTCTAGGAACAGCTTGCACCTGTCACCCCTGGGCTTTTGGATATTGGCAAAGGCTCTTGCCACCCCCATAGTGCCTTTTTTAGGCAAGGCTCAAAAGTCAAACCCACCTCCATAGGTATCACAAGGGATAAGAAACTAAGAGTAATGCTACTCCATGCCAGAAGTCTAAATCTCAAGATGCATGCACTCGAAACTCTCCTTAGCATGGAGAACATCGATATCTGTGCAGTAATAGAAACCTGGTTCAAGGCTCCCGAGAGCACCCCAGCACTACTAGGTTATACCTCATACCATGTTTTTCGGCCCGAAAACTTGGACTGAACCACAAAAGGAGGGGGAGTATCAATATTCGTCAAAGATACCCACACCTCCAGGTTGGTGGCACAGCACAAAGCATCAGAGACTATCCATGTGCAACTAACATTGGGTAAAACTGCCTTCCAGTTTATAGCCTGCTACAGACCACCCTCCCAAACCCAGGAACCCCACTTGGCCTTCCTGAGAACACTGGAAAATATGAAGGTCTCTCCAAACACCATTATATTGGGCGACTTCAACTACCCTAACATAGACTGGGAGCATTACTCTAGCTCCAACACCCTAGCCCAAAGGTTCCTAGAATGTATAAACTCAAATGCTATGGAACAACTTGTTGCCACTCCCACAAGAGGGGAAAACATACTGGACCTGATCATCACCAACATGGGGACTCTATGCTCCAGACCAGAAGTGTATCCCTCACTGGTAAGATCAGACTATAAACTAATCTCACTAGATATTCACATCCCGACCCCAACCCCTGCCCAGAAAACCACAGTAAAAACTTCTCTAAAGCAAATTTTACACTCCTCAAAACCGAGGAGGAATCCTTCAAAGCCCCCGGGCCTGCGGAAAATACAGTCCAGACCACAGAATCCTTTATAAACGCATTCTATGAACACCTTCAGGAATGCATGGATCATGCAATCCCAAATAAAACCAAGACTCAATCCTCCAAAGTTAGACATCCTGTCTGGTGGACCCCAGCCATAAACAAACTATACAATAGAAGGAGGAAGCTACTACATGATAGAGCAAAATCCCCAAAAGGAAAGGCATCTCTGATCAGTATTAGCAAAAAACTACGGGCACTCATAAAATCGTCTAAGGCCAGCTTCAAGAGAAAAATTGCACAGGACACTAAGGATAATCACAAGGCTTTCTTTAGTTATGTTAGGAACCTGGGTGGGAATTCCCAGATATGCTCAGAATTAGTCCAAAATGACAAAAAATACACCAAACCCACAGACATTCCCAACATCCTAGCTGACAGGTTCAGTGCAAACTTCTCCCCCCCTTCCCCACCAAAAGGGCAAATATCTATCCCAGCAGAGTGCTGCCCCCCTGACATCTCAGATGCTCAGGTAAGAGCCGCCCTCTCCAAAGCAAAAAACACAGCATCAATGGGACCAGACGGTGTCCCGGGCTGAGTCTTACATGAACTCCAAGAAAAACTAAACCCAAACATAAAACTACTGTTCAATCTCAGCCTTACTACAGGATATGTACCCAGAGAGTGGCGTACAGCAACAGTGGTCCCTCTCCACAAAGGTGGTGCCTCAACGGATCCTGGAAACTATCGCCCCATAAGCTTGACTAGCTTGGTCTGCAAAGCTATGGAAAGGATCATCATGGACCTCATAAATAAAGATATTGGGGACCTACAGACACTGGATCCTACCCAGTTCGGCTTTGTTAAGGGCAGATCCTGCCTCTTAAACCTGGTCGATTTCTTTGAAACAGTCACCAAGGCCATTGACGAGGGGAAGGTGGTCCACACAGCCTACCTGTACCTTGCAAAAGCCTTCGATACAATACCCCACTCGAGCATTATAGATAAGCTCACCAGCTTAAATATAAACCCCTATGTCACTAGATGGGTTGCAAACTGGCTCAAGGACAGAACCCACATGGTTAGAATTGCTGGAGCCATGTCAGACTCCAAACCAGTTACAAGTGGCATCCCACAAGGCTCAGTCCTGGGACCTCTCTTGTTCAGTATATATTTCTCGGAGGTACAGGCTAACATGGAAGGACTGTGGCTGACCAAGTTCGCAGATGACTGCAAACTGGGTGCCATAATCGACTCTCCAGCTGACACAAGCATCCTACAAAATGGCCTCATAGAAACAGACAACTGGTGCCAGAGCCATGGCCTCAAGCTAAATGCCAAAAAGTGTATAGTCATCCCCTTTGGCAAAAACAAAGTGCCCACAAATTACCACATAGGTGGTAATCCATTAAGTATGGAAGAAGTAATTAAGGACCTGGGGACCTAAGTTGATAGCAATCTCTCATTTGACAACCACGTGGCCAAAGGGGTTAGAAAAACATTTTATATAGCCCACCTAATCATGAAGGGATTCACATCTAGATCAGGGGAGGTCATCATGCCTCTTTACTCATCCCTCGTCAGGTCCATAATTGAGTACAATACCCCTTTTGGGATGTACCTTACCAGACACCTGCAGCAGCTGGAAAGACCCCAAAAGTACCCCACCAAGAGGATCAAAGGGCTCAAACAGATGCCATATGCTGCCCAGTTAAAGAAACTCCAGCTCTACTCAGTGGCATACCACCTGCTCAGAGGCGATCTGTGCCTGACGTATAAAGCCATGTCCAACCCGGAATTAATGGACATGCTACACCTCAGAAAATCCAAATCCCATCGAGCTACACGCTCGAGAGACTTGAACCTCAGCACTGAAATAAATAGGACATGCTGGAGGGACAGATTCATAACCCAGAGGCTCCCTTCACTCTGGAATAAAATACCAGTCCAGGTTAGGCAGAGTCCCTCATTGACTCTCTTCAAGAGGAATCTTGATGAGTGGATGGGAGATAGTAGGTTTACCCTGGGTATCACTTCTGTGTCACTGTTAGACAGAGGCACAGTATACTAACCTCAAAAAAGGGCATAGCAAAATTCATTTAAAATGGGTGGCGAAAGCCAAACACACTCTGGCTAGGCTTATAAATGCCCTAGGCCAGATAGCCTAGTATGAACTTATGAATCTATACATGCTTACATCTCAATGGCTTACTACAAAATGGCAGTCTAGTTCAGTATTTATACACTTATGCAAGCCCTTGGATAGCTTTTTAAAGGTATATATACACACACATTGATGTACATGCTCCGTCTTAAAAAGATTGCCCTTTGTAAAACCAATATTAGAGCTAGACATGCATTACTATATACATTAGAAACAAATCACAATGTTCAAGTCCAAGTTGCTTTATATCTGCTACAGGGTTTAGAGATGTGACCGCATCTCGTAACATAACAATCTGGACCAAATTTAGCAACAGAGACAGTCTTCGGTGCACAAGTCGTATCAGGAATGTCTGGATTTGTCACAGGAATGTGAATGTCCTTTGGAACTTCCTCTGGAATTGGACAACTCACTTTGAGATAAAGAATCTTTCTCACAGGTATGTGCTATGTCGTAGGCTTGGACACCGGTCTCAAATGTTTCCGATTCCACCTAAAGTCTGCTCCTTGAGATTCCACAATGTATGATCTCAGCTCTGGGCAAATACTCTTCACGACACCAATCTGATCATAACCTTTGGAGGTTTGCAGCCTTACCACTTCTCCTTCCAGCAATGGATTGAGCAGTTTGCTGGTTTTATCATAGTAGGCCTTCTGGGTTAGGCATTCCTTCAACAAACTGGCTTTCATTGACCTGTTGTTCTTGACACATGGAACCAACAATGGACTACTGATTGATAATGTGGTTCTGGCTTGTCTCAGCAGAAGTCTCTGAGCAGGTGAGCCAAAATGTTTATCACGAGGATCATTTCTGAGTTTCAAGAGATTCAGGAAAACATCACTATTATCTAACTGTTTTGCCCTTTGAACTGCATGTTCTGCCAAACCATTTGACTGCGGGTACTCTGGACTACTTGTAACATGAATAAATTCCCATTCTTTATCATATCTTTTGAACTGTTGGCTGTAAACTGCGTGCCATTGTCAGAAATAACTTTGTGCAGACTACAATGTACTGCAAAATGATACTTCATCTTAATAATGACAGTACTGGATGCTAGATTAGGAAGTAGGTCAATCTCAAACCAGTTGGAGTAAGAGTGTATTAACACCAAATAATGTTGAGCATTCCACTCAAAAATGTCCATGGCTACTGTCGACCAAGGTAGTGCCGGACTCTGGTTAAGCTGAAGTGGTTCCTTCTGTTGATGTGGCTTTGTACTATTACATACAGAACAAGATGAGAGTGCTCTGTCAATGTCTTGTGACATAGAAGGCCAAAATAATAGACCTCTTGCCCTTTTTTGGTAGAGTCGGTTCCTGGGTGACCACGATGTAAAGATAGTAATGTACTCTTGTTGCAAAGACTTTGGAACAATTACTTTTCGACCTTTCATAATGATACCTTTATCAGACAAAATCTCATCTCTGTATGGAAAATAAGGTTGCACTTCTTGATAAACTAGATTGCTTTGATGGCCATCCTTGATTGATAAAGTAGTTAAGCATTTGTAAAATTGGATCTGTGGCTATGTGATCTCTCAACTCATCAAGACTTGTAAAAAAAAAAATTCTCTCTTCCATGATCTGGATAATGTATCAGCCAGATAAAGAAGTTTGCCTTTCTTGCAGAGAAGATTGAAATTATACTTTTGCAAGCTCAGCATCATACATTGCAGTCAGGCTGGAGCTGAATGCATAGGCTTTCTCAAGATAGGGACTACAGTTTGGTGGTTTGTTTCTGTCTGGATAGATCTATCATAAACATAAACATGGAACTTAGAACATGCAAACACAATTGCTAAAAATTCTTTCTCGATCTGGGCATACTGCATTTCAGTTTGGGTAAGAGTTCTCGATGCATAGGCAACAGGTTGATTCTCTTGTAGAATGATTGCACCAAGACCAAATTTCAAAGCATCACAGGAAGGTGTAACTGGCTTGTGAACATGATAGTATTTGAGAGTTGGTGGACTAGCAATTGTCTGTTTCAGGATATCAAATGCTGTTTGGTGTTGCTCTGACCAAGACCAGGATACATCTTTGTGTCTGCTGTCTGAGTGGTGCTGATAGTTGGCTCAAGTCTGGAATGAACTTGCCTAGATAGTTAACCATGACAAGAAAACGTTGCAGGGCTTGAACATTATCTAGAGCTGGCATCTCAAGAATGGCTCTTTGCTTTGAAGGGTCTGGTCGTAAGCCTGAACTGGTAAATAAATGACCAACATAAGTAACTTCTTGTAGCCTGAATTTGCATTTCTGTGGATTGAGCTTAAGATTCACTTGACGTGCCCTTTCCAGAACTTTTGAGGTTTCTGTCATACTTTGCTTCACCATGTCCTTCTACTAGTATGTCATCTACTATAATAGCACAAGTATACCCAGAAAAAAATTTGCTGCATAGCATGTTGAAAGACTTCACTTGCAGAATTTATCCCAAATGGCATTCTCAAAAATCTGTACCTGCCAAATGGAGTACTAAAAGTAGTGAGCAATGATGATTTCTTGTCAAGCTGAATTTGACAAAATGAACTCTTTGCATCTAAGACAGAAAAAACAGAGGCATTTGACATCAAGGCTGTGACTTCTTCGATTGTGTGCATTGGGTGATGAGGTATTTTCAATGCTTTGTTCAAATCTTGCGGATTAATACATATTCTGATGTCATCTGAGCTTTTCTTATGAGCTACCACCATGGAAGATACTCATTCACTTGGACTTGCAGCTGGACAAATAACACTTTGTTGCACCATTTTATCTAGCTTGGCTTTGACTCTGTCCTGCATGGCTATTGAAACTTTATGAGCTGGACTGATAACTGGACTGACATCTGGGTCTAACTTCATGGAGTACACAACTGGAAGCTGCCCTAATTTGTCTTCACAAAAGATCAGCATAAGTGGAAAAATTGTACTGGGCAAAATTAGAATAGTCTTTTAAGCTACCATGATGGACTTCCTTTTTAAATGAAAGCACTCACATTTTCAAACTGTCTCTGAGCCATAGTAATGACTGGACATGCCTCTTGACCACATAAAATATCAAGTCATAGCTTCTTCCAGTGGAGTAACATGAAAGCACTACTGAGCATTTGGTTTGAATTTCTTCACCTTCATAAGCAACAAGCTTCGCACACTTTGCCAAATCAAGCCTTTCACCATGACACACTCTAGCAAATGTTTCTGCTGACATAACATTGTACTTGGAACCTGTATCACCTTTGAGCTCTATGGGTTTGCCATTTAACTGAACAGTAGAAAAGACTTCATTCTTTGCCCTTAAATCTACTGCATTGACCGTTTCATGAAGCACTGACACACCATCCACATAAAGAGTAGGGTTACAACTCTCCACTTGTTCAAGTTGTTTCTTAAAGTGCTCCCTTTTAATAAAAGAATGTGGGCCTTTTTATTTACAAAACCTTTTGAAATTATTCCATTTATTGCATTTGTGACAATGCTGATCAAAACTAAACATTTCTCTCTTTCAGATTCATGACTTCCACCACAATCATGACAATTGACAAGGAAACTGGGTGTGGGTCCATGCTTTGAGTTTGCTGACTCACTCTTGTGCTTCACTGAGACTGTGTGAATTCTGGAATTTGCTGGAAAGTTCTGGGGTTTTCCAGTGAGTGCTGCAGAGGTTACAGTTGCTGCTACGTGCTTGGGCCTTTTTCTTTTAAACATGTGCTGCATACTATCAATATGAGCTTTATCACTGTGCCTTCTAGAGCTGCTCTCATTTGCAAGCATATTTGTATGCTTTTCTGTGAGCTCATATATCTGACAAATCTCAATGGCCTTATTCAAAGTTAAATTTCACGAAGCAAAATCTTTCTCACAGCATCATCATACCACACACAAGTCTGTCCTTTATCATCTCATCCCTTAAATCATCAAATCTGCATGTTTTAGCTTTGTTTCTTGGGTCAGTTATATATGCTGTAAAAGTTTCACCAGGATTTTGATCCCTTGTGTAAAATAACTGTCTTTCCATAGTAACATTTGTCCAGGGGTTCCACATTTCTCCAAATTTACATTTTAATCACTCCAGGTCCTCCCTTGACTCAGCCTTTACAACAATATGACGGTTTCCACCTCTCCTGCATAGATAGCTAAATTAAGCAGAATAAATGCCCTTTTATAGTCATCTTTATCAGAAAATGCAGCCTGTATGAAAATGTTGTACTCTTGCTTAAACTCTCTCCAGTTCTCAGCAATATTACTGTCAAACACAACTGCACTGGGTTTTCGAAAGCCATCTGTCATTCCCACAAAGTATGCAGAAACATACTGAAAATATGTCCCTTGCAATTATGTATGGACAAACTGTTCCATGAGCTTGTAATAACATTCAAATGCACAATAAACTCTGAAATACTGTACTTTGCAAAATATGCTCTATAATGGCTGTAGTCTGTGAAATAAATTTACTGTAGCACTGCACAAACATACGAACACTTTATACACTTCTGATAACTTGAATATCTTTGCTTAATACAAAAAATACATGCTTTTCGAAAATGTGGTAGTTTCCCTTATTTTATTCGTTTTATGCAATTTGGACTTTATTTCAAACATTTTCCATAGTAATTTGAATATTTTATCAATATCGTACATACTGGTTTATGCAAATATCATTTAGAATGTTCTGTATGCCTCATTTCATATTTTACAAAAAAAGAAATATTGCTGAGCAAGTTTTAATATCTGAAATTCGTTTCTGACCTGTTTTGGAAGTATGCACATTATAGGGATGATTCACTCCTGTATATTCCACCAGTCCCAAGCAAGTGCCTTAAGTCATTTTAGCCATGTCGCCTCTAACACCATGCCCTTTAGACATGCCACTTCTGACACCATGTCAGTCATCTCTCTCTCTCTCTCTCTAATACAGATAACAAGCAGGTGGGGTATTTTGTTTAGATGCTTTAATACATAGAAACACATCAGGATGGATAGCAGCATCATAAAATACAAACAAAGTGGTTAACAGACAGACCTTACATACATACATGCTTACATCTCAGCGACTTACTACAAAATGGCAGTCTAGCTTGCACATGCTCAGTATTTATACACTTGTGCAAGCCCTCAGATAGCTTCTTAAAGGTATATACACACACATTGATCTACAGTAGGGTTAGACACATCATCTGTGGCTTTTGGAGTGAACTTGACAGACACTAGAGAATCACTGTTGTTGGTCTCTGAGGAAGGAGCAGGGAATGTTTTCCTGTCTGTCTGAACTGTGATGCCTGTTCTTGGGGTGATGTCGCTAACACTGAGCCAGTTTGCTTCCATGGAGATTCCTGTTGAAAAGAAGTAGAAAGTATCATCTTCTGTGACTGTTTCTTTAAACAGGGATAATTCATTGGTTAGATCGAGGCTTAGTTCAAATTCTTAATACTTCTTATTCTGTATTTACTGGCAAGAGAAAAAAGTATTCTTTATAGTCTGAAGATTCCCCATCTGATGAACAGAGAAGTGATTGTGAGGGTACAATGTCTGTTGTTTTTTTTTTCTTCTCTGGAAACATTCTGACATTCTGATACTGAGGAGAGTAACCTTGTTATTGATTGTGCCTTGAAAAAAATGTCTTTTTCTGAAACCATTTCTATGATGAATCTGTTGTTTCAGTGGGAACATAATGACTTTCCAATTTCTTTGAAAAAATAGTATGATTTATTACAACTGAAATTCCCTTATCCATTTCCTATTCTCCCTGTTCTTCCAACCTTTCAGAATGTTTTTATTAAAGTCTATAACATGCCTGAAAGCCATCCTGCACCCCATTAAAAGGCAGATAGATTGTATAAAGTTCTTCAGTCTCACAAATTCTTATTTTCTAATCCCACAGTTAACCCTGCAGTGATTTTCTTGGCAAATCCATTTGCAGCTATACATTTAGTAAATTCTAATGCCACCCCTCTCCTCCGACAAGGATTAGAAACCTTTCAATAGATTTGGGAAAAGTGCATTCCTCTACCATTCTTACTTTTAGGATTCTTAATTGTCAAGCTCACTTGTTATAGTTTTTGCTTGCTTCTTTTGAGAATATAAGGAACATTATATCTTCTTTGAATAGTTCTCTTACTTCTGTTTCTCAAGTATCCAAACATTTTTTAAAGTGTGCTTATGACTCAACTGATGTCTCTGCTATAGCAGCAGCTACTGGGTCTGTTATGAGGTAGTTACATTCTCAAAATTTGCCTAAGGAGGCTGACGTTGACATTTTGAATGTTTGCCTTGATAATGAGGTTGCATTTGGACCATCTGCTACTGATGTGTTAAAACAGTGTGATGAGAGAGGGAAACTGATTCAAGCGGCAACCCACATTTTTCAGCCATCCTTCATTAAGTCTGTTAACGGTTTCATGCCTAACTCAGCATCCTTTTACAAAAGCAAAATAAGCAGAGCAACGATACTTCTGCCAAGCAGATATTCAAAAGCAATGGTAAGGAGCCTCCCAGAAACTAGGGCAGTCCAGGTCTAAATGACAAACTATAACTACCCTTCCCACCCTGGCAGTTCTTTAAGTCTTCCTCAAAATATTTCTCTCCATTTCTGTGTTTGGCAATAGGTAGTCTTAGAAACGTGGGTTTTGAGAGTGATCTTACAGAGGTATAAATCACAGTAGCAGTCCTTTTCTCTATTTCAGGAGATTTTTCCTCATCCACCAGATCAAACTTGTTTTCTGTCTTGTCAATCAGCATCTGCTGACTCATGAGATAATAGACCTTCTTCCATTTTCCCTGCAGGGAAAGATTTTTAATTCCAGAATATTTCTGGTACCAATGGAAGAAGCCTCAAGGAGACGAGTCCAAGATAATTCCTTTCTAAATCAGCTTGTTAAGGTCCCCATGTTCAAAATATTGTCCCATCACAATGTCTTACCTCTTATCCCTGTAATCTGTTTTTTGGCAATTGTAGATTTAAAAGATGCTTATCATCATATTTCTGTAGCCTCTGATTTCAAATGTTTTTTTAAGGTTTTATGTGTTTGAATTACACTTTCGTTTCTCTGTATTACTTATTGTGTTATCCTCTGCTCCAAGGGTGTTCACAAAGCATCTAGCACCAGTGATTTCCTATTGCAGACTGCAAGATATTCACATTTTTTCCTTATTTAAATGACTTGCTTATCTTTGCAAAATATAAAGAATTTCTCAGTTGGGTGAGACATCACCTTTGCAGACTAGACTTCCATGAGAACATTCAAAATTCTTTTTTGACTTCCTCTCCCAGGATTATCTTCCTGGTTTGTTTCCTATATATACTTCATTTCAAAGACCATTTTTTTCTCAAGAAAAAGTAGATCTGTTCCGCTGTGGCGACCCCTAACCTGGAAAAGCTGAAAGACAACAACAACTGGTACCTCTCCTTTTTTGAATATACTTCTCTGAAGTCAAGGCAAATGTAGAGGGCTTTTGGTTGACCAAATTTGCTGACAACCCAAGGTGGATACAATCACTGAATCCCCTAAAGATGTAGAAATCACTAAGAGGGTCTAACACAGACAAATAACTGGTGCCAGATCCATGGCCTAAAACTCAGTGCAAAAAAAAATGCATAATGATATGTTTTGGAAGACAACCACCTCTGCAACTTACAACCTTGATAACATTATACTAAGAGTAGACCCAGTGGTAAGTGATTTGAGAACTCATGTTGACACTAACCTGATCTTTAATTTATTTATTTATTTGACATTTGTTTACTGGGGTGGTCCAACAGGGTCTACAGAACTCTTTTTCAGCAGAGGCCTGGGGAGAAAAGCTCCACATACAGTGCAATACAAATACATTATAGTCCAAAACAATGCAAGTGGCATGAGGAATGCTATAGAAACATAAGTTGATAAAACGTAAACTAAGTTACAACATATACTACACATTTGGATAATTCTATAGAGTTATATCATTATAGGCAATTTTTGTCATTCTAACAACATATAGATAGCTGATGAGCAGATAAAGTGTGTAAAAATAGTATGTAGTTAATACAATGTATGACATCGGCTGTTATAGCACATGAAAAATAAAATGATGGTTTCAGTTAGGAAAATAATAGCAGAAGAGTTAGTGATGCAGAAAAATAGTGAGAGAGTTAAGAATAGAGGCATTGCAGACTCAGCAGTAGCTTAAGAATATGGTATAGAAACAGAGAAGGAGTTAGGAGAGACTTAGGATCTTGCAGACTGTGAAGGAGTAAGATGTAACAGAAGAAGAGGATGAAGCTAGTGTGGAAGAATAGGAAGAGCTGAGCATTAGGCTGGATTTATACCGGAGCACAGCCATGTGTTTTTGAGATGATTTTGTTTAAAGAGGCATTAAAGCGGGTTAGACAAGGCATAGACCCGGTAGCTAGAGGTAGTGAATTCCATAGTTTAGATACAGCATATGAATACAGAGAGTGATCTGTTTTTTCTTTTGTGGGTTTTGAGGTACAAAAACATGGTAGAGCCAGCAACCAGTGGACAAAAATCTGTTTATTGATGGAGGATGGAAAAAAAACGGTTTCGGCAGTTAGGCCTTCCTCAGTGTCTGTATTTGTTACAGAATACCACAATATAAATATATAGTGATCTAGTGCCACCTAAAGTCCATAAACAAAATTACATCACATATATTCATTTAAACCAGGTGAAAAAAAGTGCACCAATTTTATAATCCATTTCTTTTCCATATTATTTAATATTGCATGCCAACCTGATTTGTTACGTGTGTTACGTTGTATGATATCAATCACAGTAAATCTGAACTTAGCCTGGGGATGTTTTATTGTATGTTTATAAAGTGCATTGGTTGGTTTGCCAGTCCTAATGTCACTGAGGTGTTCTGAAATCCTAAATTTTACACAGCGGGAAGTTTGTCCCACATAAAAGGCTGAACAGCTGCAGGACACCAAATAAATCACCCAATCTGATTTACAATTTGCAAAGAATTTGATCGAAAAAACTTCACCAGTGCTCCTGCATGTAAATTCCTTGGTTTTACACATTATTACATATGTGTAATGACCACATGGGAAGCATCCCAATACTGGGGCCCTTCTAAAGTAAATCTGTTTAGATAAATTCCTCATTTCTGTTGGATATGTTTGTAATGATTAAAAAGGATCCCATGTCTTCACGTTCCCTCGCCTTGTAAGGCAAAAGTTACATTTGTTGGGTCTAGTATGGTCCCTACGTTTATTATCTGCTAACAGCATATCTGCAATGCTCTGCAACACAGTTGATGAGAGTATCCATTTCTCCCATATGTGGTGACCAATCTAATTTGGGGAATTAGGACTTCTGTTTATTCTCCTCCTATACTGTAACAAGTTCCTCCCTGTTTGTAAAGTTTTCGGTAGCAAATTGTCTACACCCTGAGCAATGTCACTTTTTGGTACCCACGTGTTCTGAAAACTTATAGTATAGGTCTGACTCCATAGGTGGAAAATGTCTTTTCCTCTGAACAAATCCTCCTAAGGTGAGAAATTATAGATTTTGGAATGTTTCTGCAAATATGGGGATGAAAGTTGGAGGCATGTGAGCAAGGAGTTGTATTGGGGTATTTACGTATCGATTTTGTTGTTAGTGTATGATCTTGCATTCTTTGTTACTAAGACATCCAAAAAGGTAATCTGATTGGTGCATCATAAGTTATCGTGAATTAATTACCCCATTTGTTTTCATTCAAATAAGTAACAAACTCCTTGAGGTATATGATGTCAGATCTCTATACCATCCAGCAATCATCCAAGTACCTCCTCCATATATCCATCTCATCCATGTAGATATTGGGGTAGCTCCTATCATATATTATTTGGTCTTCAACATAGGCCATAAAAAGGTCTGCATATATAGGGCAATGGGGATACTAGACCTGATCATCACAAACATGGGGACAAAATGCTCCACACCGTAAGTATATCCCTCTTTGGTAAGATCAGACCATAAATTAATCTCACTGGAAATCCACATACCCCCCCCCCCCCTGCACAAAAGACCACAGTGAAGAACTTCTCAAAAGCCAACTTCACACTTCATAAGACTGAAGTGGTATCCTTCAAGGCCCCTGGGCCAGTGGAAACCACAACCCACACTGCTGAATCCTTTGCAAATGCCTTCTATGGGCACCTTCAAGAATGCATGGATCACGCAATCCCAAATAAAACCAAGACCCATTCCCCCAAAGGCAGGCGCCTGGTCTGGTGGATCCCAGCCATAAACAAACTTTACAACAGGAGGAGGAAGCTACTACATGACAGAGCAAAATCCCTAAAAGGGAAGGCATCTCTGATCAGTACTAGCAAAAAACTACGATCACTCATAAAATCATCCAAGGCCAACTTTGAGAGAAAAATCGCAAAAGACACAAAAGACAAATACAAGGCCTTCTTTAGCTATGTTAGAAACCTGGGTGGAAACTCCCAGATATGCTCAGAGTTAGTCCAAAATGACACAAAATATACTGAACCCACTGACATTGCCAACATTCTGGCAGACAGGTTCAGTGCAAATTTCTCCTCCCCCTCCAAAAGGAGAAATAACTATCCCAGCAGAGTGTAGCCTCCCTAACATCTCAGATGCCCAGGTGAGAGCCGCCCTCTCTAAAGCTAAAAACACAGCATCAATGGGACCGGATGGTGTCCCGGGCTGTGTGCTACATGAACTCCAAGAGGAACTAAACCCACACATAAGGCTGCTGTTTAATCTTAGCCTTACTACAGGATACATACCCAAAGAGTGGCGTATGGCAACAGTGGTCCCACTTCACAAAGGCGGTGCTTCTACGGACCCTGGAAATTACCGTCCCATAAGCTTGACGAGCCTGGTCTGCAAAGCTATGGAGAGGATCATTATGGAACTGATAAACAAAGACATTGGGGACCTACAGACATTGGATCCTACCCAATTTGGCTTTGTCAAGGGCAGATCCTGCCTTTTGAACTTGGTCGACTTTTTTGAAACAGTCACTAGGGCCATTGATGAGTGTAAGGCAGTTCACACAGCCTACTTTGACCTTGCAAAAGCCTTTGGCACAATACCCCACTTGGGCATCATAGACAAACTCACCAGCTTAAATGTAAACCCATATGTCACAAGATGGGTTGCAAACTGGCTCAAGGATAGAACCTACAGGGTCAGAGTTGCTGTAGCTATGTCAGACTCTAAGCCAGTCACAAGCGGTGTCCCACAGGGCTCAGTCCTGGGACCCCTCTTGTTCGACATTTATTTTTCCGAGGTACAGGCAAACATAGGAGGATTGTGGCTGACAAAGTTCGCAGATGACTGCAAACTGGGCACCATAATTGATACTCCAGCAGACACAAACATCCTTCAGAGAGGCCTTATAGAAATGGATAATTGGTGCCAGAGCCATGGCCTTAAGCTGAACGCCAAAAAATGTATAATCATAACCTTTGGGAAAAACAAGGTACCGACAAATTACCACATAGGTGGTAATCCATTAAGTACGGAAGAGGTAATCAGGGACCTAGGGACCCAGGTTGACAGTAACCTCTCATTTGACACTCACATTGCCAAAGTGGTTAGGAAGACCTTCTATATTGCCCACCTTATCATGAAGGGTTTCACATCTAGATCAAGAGAGGTCATTGTGCCCCTGTACTCTTCTCTTATCAGGCCAATGATTGAGTACAATGCCCCATTTGGGATGTATTTCACCCGACACCTGCAGCAGTTGGAAAGACCCCAAAAGTTCCTCACCAAGAGGATAAAGGGTCTTAAACATATGTCATATGCTGCCCGACTGAAAAAACTCCAGCTCTATTCAGTCGCATACCGCCTACTCAGAGGTGATCTGTGCCTGACGTACAAGGCCATGTCCAATCTGGAATTAATGGACATGCTCCACGTCAGAAAATCCAAATCCATCAGAGCCACGAGAACAAGTGACTTAAACCTCAACACAGAAATAAATAGGACGTGCTGGAGGGACAGATTTCTAACCCAGAGGCTCCCTACACTCTGGAACAGAATCCCAGTCCATGTTAGGCAGAGCCCCTCACTGACTCTATTCAAGAGAAATCTCGATGAGTGGATGGGAGATCGTAGGTTTACCCCGGGGATCATCTCTGTGTCACTACTAGACAGAGGCACAGTAAACTAAACCCTAAAAGGGCGTAGTATTCTCATCCTAAGGGGTGGTGAAAGCCACACACACTCTGGCTAGGCTTATAAATGCCCTAGGGCAGATAGCCTAGTACGAACCTATGAACCTATGAGATAATAGACCTTCTTTCATTTTCCCTGCAGGAAAAGATTTTTATTCCAGAATATTTCTGGTACCAATGGAAGAAGCCTCAAGGAGACCAGTTCAAGATCGTTCCCTTCTCAATCAGCTTGTTAAGGCCCCCATGTTCAAAATGCTGTCCCATCACAATGTGTTACCTCTTATCCCTCTAATCAGTTTTTTGGTAATTGCAGATTTAAAACATGCTTATCATCATATTTCTGTAGCCTCTGATTTCAAATGTTTTTTAAGGTTTTATGTGTTTGAATTACACTTTTGTTTCTCTGTATTATTTATTGTGTTATCCTCTGCTCCAAGGGTGTTCACAAAGCATCTAGCACCAGTGATTTCCTATTGCAGACTGCACGGTATTCACATTTTTTTCCTTATTTAAATGACTTGCTTATCTTTGCAAAGTATAAAGAATTTCTCAGTTGGGTGAGACATCGCCTTTGCAGACTGGACTTCCAAGAGAACATTCAAAATTCTTTTTTGACTTCCTCTCCCAGGATTATCTTCCTGGTTTGTTTCCTATAGATACTTCATTTCAAAGGCCATTTTCTTCTCAAGAAAAAGTAGATCTATATCTAGATTTAGTCCTGAGTTTTTTAACTATGTCCAGGACTTCAGCAAGGACATTTCTCAGGATACTAGGATTCATGGCATCAATGATTCTCATGTTTCCTCTAGCCAGACTCTGCACAAGGAAGATTAATTAATACCTAAAATCTGTATGGTCCCAGCATCAGAAATGCCTGCAGTATCAGATTACAGTTTTGGGATTTGTAAAAAAGAAACTGCTTTGTTGGAGCAGCCAGTTTTATATTTGAATCCAGGTCTCTCATCCTCCCTTCCAGATCCGAAAAAATCTGTAAAAACAGATATATCAGACTTTGCTTGGGGAATGGTGGGTACAAGGGTAAAAGTGAAGGATCTTTGAAACAAACAGGAGAGACCAAAACACATAAACTTAGAAGAGATGTTGGCAGTTATAAATTCACTCAACTCTCTCAATCCTCTGTGGTCCCCAGGACCTCCACAAGTGATTACAGACAATACCACAGTAATTCGGTACATGAACAAACATGGGTGAATCCATTGCTTACCCTCTATGTAGATTAGCTATGGAAGCCTGGGGTGTAGCTATTCAGCACTATCTCAGACTGCAGACATTTACATTCTGTCAGTGCAAAAGATTGTGGCAGACAAGTTAAACAGGACTGGGCCAGACCCACATGAGTGGAAATTGAATTGGGGGTCTTCCAAGATTTGATCCAACCATGGGAACAACTCAGGTAGATCTATTTGCCTCCATTCAAAAGAAATGATTGGCAAAATTCTGCTCTAGGACTCATTGCAAGCACGTCTGGAAAACAGACTCATTCTGTTTTCCTTGGACAGGAATATTTCTGTATACCTTTCTATTCTTTCCACTGATATCTGGGGTCATTCTAAAGATTCAGAAGGACTCTCCAACAATAACTGTGGTGACTTCCTTCTGCCCCAGGCAACAGTGGTTCTTCCTTGTAGGTGGGGCTGGGGAGGGGTGGCATAATGGTGAAAGTGGCTACTTCATGGACACAAGATACAGGGCTTGATTCTCACCTTGGGTAACTGTCCAGTTATTATAGGGAAATGAGTTGCCATAATGGTTAAGATGTTTACTTCACAGTCATGTGTTACAGGATTTGATTCTCACAGTGGGAAGCATAGCTAGGCTTAAAAAGGCTCCCTCAGGTTGTTAGTCTAAAAACATCTATGATCCTGTAATTTATTTTTGCTCGGTAGCATTGCTGCCTTACAGCAAGAAGTTCTCCCGTTCGATTCTCGGCTGGAGTGTGGGGAGTGCCTTCTGTGTGGAGTCTGCATGTCCTCCCTGTGGTTGGGTGGGCGTTCGAAAGACATGTGTAAATGGGCGTGCCTTCGTTGAAGGTTGAACGTCGAGCTGGCACCTCGGCGTTCGTGAAAATCTACTGCCAATCATTAGCGGACCGGAGTTACGCTGTGCTGACCCCTAACAGGGAAAAGCCGAAAGACAACAACAACTGGTACCTCTCCTTTTTGGAATGTACTTCTCTGAAGTCAAGGCAAATGCAGAGGGCTTTTGGCTGACCATATTTGCTGACAACCCAAGGTGGATACAATCATTGAATCCCCTAAAGATGCAGAAATCACTAAGAGAATCTAACACAGACTAATAACTGGTGCCAGATCCATGGCCTAAAACTCAGTGCAAAAAAAAATGCATAATGATATGTTTTGGAAGACAACCACCTCTGCGACTTACAACCTTAACAACATTATACTAAGAGTAGACCCAGTGGTAAGTGATTTGAGAACTCAGGTTGACACTAACCTGAACTTTGATTTATTTATTTATTTGACATTTGTTTACCGGGGTGGTCCAACAGAGTCTACAGAACTCTTTTTCAGAAGAGGCCTGGGGAGAAAAGCTCCACATACAGTGCAATAGAAATACATTATAGTCCAAAAACAATACAAGTGGCATGAGGAATACTATAGAAACATAAGTTGATAAAACGTAAACTAGGTTACAACATATACTACACATTTGGATAATTCTATAGAGTTATATCATTATAGGCAATTTTTATCATTCTAACAACATATAGATTGCTGATGAGCAGATAAAGTGTGTAAAAATAGTATGTAGTTATTACAATGTACAACATTGGTTGTTATAGCACATGAAAAATAAAATGATGGTTTCAGTTAGGAAAAATAATAGCAGAAGAGTTAGTGATGCAGAAAAATAGTGAGAGAGTTAAGAATAGAGGCATTATAGACTGAGCAGTAGCTTAAGGATATGGTATAGAAACAGAGAAGGAATTAGGAGAGACTTAGGATCTTGCAGACTGTGAAGGAGTGAGATGTGACAGAAGAAGAGGATGAAGCTAGTGTGGAAGAATAGGAAGAGCTGAGCATTAGGCTGGATTTATACCGGAGCACAGCCATGTGTTTTTGAGATGATTTTTTTTAAAGAGGCATTAAAGCGGGTTAGACAAGGTATAGACCTGGTAGCTAGAGGTATTGAATTCCATAGTTTAGATACAGCATATGAATACAGAGAGTGATCTGTTTTTATTTTTTTTTTCTTTTGTGGGTTTTGAGATAGCCAAGAGATTTTTATCTTCTGATTATAGGGATCTGTTTGGTGTAAAAGGTGCAACTAAGTTGGTTAGTGCAGGGTAGGCAGTAAGCTTGAAAATAAGGTTGTGCAAAGTTGATAGCTGAATAAAAGCAAGTTGGTTGGGAAGTTCAAGCCAGTTTAGTTCTAGTAGTGGTTTACAGTGGTATATACAATATTTGGAGTTTGTGGCAAACTTTGCAAAATTTTTTGTAACATTGTTCCAACTTGCTTAGGGTAGAAGTTTGTAAATTAGTTAGAATAGGGGCACCGTAAAGAAGAGAGGGAAGTAAAAAGGTTTTCATGAGGGAAACTTTGGTTGCTGTAGTTAAGAAATGTTTGCTTCTATATAAAAGTCCCAGTTTTTGATGAGTTTTCTTTATATTTTACTGTATATGGTGGTCGAACAAAAGTTTATTGTCAATGATTACTCCTAGAAGTTTGGTTTGCTGCATTATTTCTATGACAGTGTTGTCTGATGCCAGGATGTTGAGATGATCTGTGACAGGGGATGTGTTTTTGGGATGAAAGAGTACTAATTTAGGCTTCTTTGGATTAAGAAAGAGTTGAGAATTTTTAGCCAGGATTCAAATGCAGAAAAAGACTGTTGAGTTTTTGAAAGCAGTTCTGGTAGTGATTGAGCAGTAGAGATCATGGTGGAATCATAAGCATATTGAATGAGTGTTCCAGGGTGGGAGGAAGTGTGAAGATTGTTAGTGAAAATGTTGAAGAGTTGCGGCCGAGGATGGAGCCTTGAGAAACTGCAGTAGAATTGTGGAGAAAGGGTGAAAGTTTGTTAGACGATTCCTTGAGGTAGCTCTGAAACCATTTTACTATGTTATGTGAAAATCCTAAGTTAGACAGTGTGTTCAGTAGTAGGGGGTGAAAGACTGTGTCATATGCCTTAGGGAGGTCAAGGAATACTTAGACTGTATAGCATCTTGCATCTGGCCTTGTTCACAGTGTCTGTAAAGGATAATAGGGCCGTAGATGTGCTGTGGCTGGGTCAGAAACCATGTTGGGTTTGGGTTAAAAGATTATTTTGCAATAGGTATAGTATTATCTGCTGATGGATACCTCTCTCGAGAATTTTGCATATGTGTGACAAGATGAATGCAAGATGGAAACTGGTTAGTTCAATAAAGTTGCCTCCTTTGTGGATATGGGTGATGTGAGACTGTTTCCATATGGTTGGTACTTCAGAGTCAGATAAAGACCTATTAGTTAGGATACTGATTGGGTAAGTGATTAAGTTGGCAGCCAGTTTGAGGTAGTGTGGTAGAAGAATATCAGCTGAGGTGGAGCAAGGTTTTAGTTTTTATAGCAGTTTCTTTATGACGTTTGTAGGTATGGGCTGAAATGAGAATGGGGTTTTTATGACATTTTGTTGAGTAAGGGGTTATTAATGATAGGGTTAGAGGTAGTAGACGGAATAGGATTTGTGCCTAAATAGGTTGAAGGGTTGGGGGGGTCCAGTTTTAGCGGTATTAGTAGGTGTATTACTGCTTTTATGAAATGCTTGTTAAAGTTTTTGGCTATTTGTGATGGAGGGGTATCAGGTGATGGGTTGTGAACTTTATTTTTCCCAGAGTAAAGTAGACTAGATATGAAGCCCCAAAAATATATGCTGGAGTTGAAGCTGGGAATAGTATGATTTATTATCTTTGTTGATTAATTTTTTTACTTTGTTACATAGTGCTTTGAAGTTGACATGATTTTGTTAATTTTTGTTTAGTTTCCAGATTTCCAAGGCTAGGTCCCTTTGCTTCATCAGGTGTTTACATTCCTTAGAGAGCCTTTGGACTAAATTATTTTTGATTCTTTTCATATGAATGGGGGCTAGGCTATTAAGTATGTGAAGGAAGGTGTTATTAAAGTTGAATACGGCATCATTAAGGGGTAGTAGTTTAAGGGGTGTCCAGTCTATTTCATGTAGGAGATCATTGGATGTATGCTGCAAAAATTAGTTAAATTAATTCCTAACTGGTTTTACAATGTATACTCTCAGCTGTGGGTAGTTTGTTCTAATGGCATAAGCTGGCAAATGATCACTCAGGGAACTAGACAGTGTACCTGAAGAGGGATACTTGGTGTGGTGGGCTACTAGGATCCAGTCGAGGGTGGATTGGCAGGTAAGATCTTTGCTGTATCTTGTTGGACTATTGATAAGCTGTGAAAAAACATACAGTCCTATACTATTTATGGAGTTGGAAGGAATGGTCTGCCAGTCTATATTAACGTCTCCTAAGATTATTGTTTCATAATTTATTGTATGGGATGTCCAGGATAATATATATTCAAACACTGGTATATTACAACATCGTTGGATATATATTACTATTATGCATATTTCTTTGGTCTTTTGAGGCTCAAAAAAGAGATTAGTACCTCAGCATTAGAAAAAGTGGGTGTATTACTGGTGCAGGGTGTGATATTGAGTGCAGATGAATATAGAAGGCCTATCCCTCCCCCTTTCTTTTTAGATCTATCTTGTCTGGTTATTGCAAGGTTTGGAGGTATTATTTCAGAGTCTTTTACATTGGGATGTAGCCATGTTTCGGTAAGTGCTAGTATGTCAGGTTTATTTTGATCAATCTGGACATACAGTGGGGCTATCTTATTACATGCACTTTTAAGGTTCAGTGTTAGTATGTTTAAATCTTTGGGGTTACTTTTGGGGTTCAGATTAAAGGGTGGGCCTGGATAAGGATGTATGTCTCCAGTTTTGAGTAGATAAGTGATGAGGAACGAGTACCATGAAATATGATTTTTATACACAGGTGATGGTACTGGTGTCAAGTGCGGTTTCACAGGAGGTGAGGAGGCCAATTTGTGGATTGAATAATATTGCAGAGTATAGGGGAAAAGCTGGGCAGAGATATGTGAGATGCTGTGTTGTTTATTAGGGAGATGATTAGAGGTGGTTACTGACATGTACAAATGAATGGGGTATGTGATAATATAGTTGAGGTGAGGTTGAAAATTAAGAGTAAAGATGTTAGGGAGGTTAAGAGGAGCATGTCTAGTCTGAGAGTAGGTTTACAAATAGTAGAAGTGGTATTTATATGTTAGAAGGAAATATCAAGTGTAATTATAGATGTATGTTATCTAGTGATATGTGAGCAGCTTAAGGTAAGGCTGGAAATGTGTTGTCTTCAGGGTGGGCTTTGACAGTTCGGGTAGGTGTTTTGTCTTAAAATTTGTGATACGCGGAGAGGAGATGTGATTGATCAATAGTAAATTTATGGTGCTATGTTAGATTTATGTGTGTATTAATAGGTGGAGTGAAAAACATAGGAGTAGCAGGAGAGAAGGAGGTAAGCCTGGAGGTTCTGTAAGATAGTTAGAGGTAGTGCTTATGTAGGGAGGACTGAAGTATAGTTAAATGCAAAGAATTGTAGTAGGGAGAAATGAGATTCAAAGTGATGGAGAAAGGGGAAGTAGATCAATTGGGATTAAATAAAAGTATGTAAGCTATGAATGTGATGTGAGGGTAGAGATGTATATAATTGGATAAGGAAATTAGAGGGAGTGGTTTGCTGGGGATATGAGTAGAGGCCCTGAGGATGGGTGGGATATGGGGGTAGGGTAGGGAGCAGAGTGAGCGCATCAAACGGAGCAGGAAGAACCAGACTGCATCTATCAGCAGAATCCTATCACTGGAAATGTAAGTAGAGTACAATAATCAGTATTTAGACTATTATAGAATATTTAGGAATGCAAAGGAAAAGGTAAAAGGAAGAGAAATGCAAGGTACTGAGCAGTATTAATGGGTCAGGTTTATTAGATATCACGGCACTAACACAAAGCAGTGAGAGGGGGTACAAAGGAAGGAAAGAAATTTAAGGGGGGACAAGTATTTGCAGAGAAATAGAGATGAACAAGAAGGGTGATAGTAAAGGTGGTGTCCAGTGGTGTGCAGAGGCTTACAAAGAATGTGTAGGTTATAGGGGAATGATAAAAATTAATTTCAAACATATACTTTATTTTGGTGGGTTGCAGACCAGAGATTTGAAGCACTGAGCTTGGTGTAGGTGTTACTTGAAATTCACATTGGGTGATTTTTAGACTTTTACAACCTAGGAGGAGAGGTGAAGAAAGGAGGGGTAAAATAATTGAATGATACAAGCAACCAACTGAACAACATAGATAAGGGAAAAAAAAGACAGAATGGGAGACAAGCTGGATCATTCAGAGTATGGAAGAATACTTACTGTTAATATAGGTTAGTAGTAAACCAGGTCTAGCTGTTGTTTAAGGGTAGTTCAGATGCAGACAGAATAGTTAGAAATGTGGATGAATAGAGTGAGACTGTTAAGCATATATTACAGGTGCAAATAGACTAACAGTATTTGCATATACAGCAGCCTACATTTAAAACACATAGTCAGCAGACATTAGAAACAGTATAATTATAGAAGCAGTTTTAGTATTGCTATTAAGGGATATCAGACAATATGACCTTCACCTAAGTAGTACAAATAATATTATAGCAGGATTAATCAGATACTGTGTCAGTTAACAGAGATATAACATCACTCAATCTATAGGAAGATAAATACAGCAGACTTCAACCAAGCTGTAGTGCTAATACTGTATAAGCTAACAAAGTTGTAACTAGACACAATCTGTAGCCAGAGAAATGGAACACAATTCAACCATTAGCCAATTAAGTTTACAGTGTCTTTACACTCAGTACAGGCAGCTAGAATAGACCATTAATCTCACTATACTGTAGTGATTCATGTAGCTAAATCTAGGTTATTAAACATTTAATAATTCAAATCTGCAAATTGATAAAACAGTTTATTCTGTCTGAGGTTTATCTGCTAGGCATGTTACTGTACAGACACCAGAAACAGTTATCAAACTCACAAATATCCTTGAAATACTCCTAGACAGGTGCAATCATAGGTTCATAGGTTCATAGGTGTGTACTAGGCTAATGTCCCTGGGGCCTTTGCAAGCCTAGCCCATAGGATTACCCTGGCAATGTGCCACCCGACCTTAGTTCCAAGTGCCTCTGTCGAGTAAAGCCACTGGAGTGATCCCTGGGGTGAATTTTCTATTTCCCATCCACTCATCAAGATTTTGCTTGAAGAGGGCCAGTGAGGTGCTCTGTTTGACATGTATGGGAAGTCTATTCCATAGCATGGGCAGTCTCTGGGTTATGAACTTGTCCCTCCAGCATGTTCTGTTGATTCTGGTAATGAGGTTGAGGTCTCTGGAGCATGTGGTGTAGAGGGATTGGGATTTCTTTAGATGTTGCATTTGTAACAGAGCTGGGTCAGTCATGGCTTTGTAAGTCAAGCAGAGATTGCTTCAAAGTAGGCGATATGAGACAGAGAATAGTTGGAGTTTTTTTTAAAAACATTATTAGTAGAGTTAGAAATCACTACAGTACAACTGAATACAAATACCTGCAATGGAATATTGTTAGTAAAGCAGATTTCAAAAAAGAAAAATACAATATTGTATGTTAAAGATAAAAAAAATTACCTTAATCTGCTAAAGTATCCAAAAACTTACAGCAAAACCACTGAAATAATGGATCATACACACCCTGTGTCCATGGTAGTAAAACAATCCTTCTACATGACACAACTTATAAGTAAGGGCATGGCATCCAGATCTAAGGAGATCATAGTCTCAGTATACTCATTAGATCAATAATCGAGTACAGTGAACCCTTTGTCACGTCCCTGACTAGGCATTTAAAACAGCTGGAACAGAGGTTCCTCACAGAAAGAATACAGGGTGTGAATAATATGTCACGTGCAGACTGCCTTAAAGCCCTGTTGTTGTACTCAGTCTCCTACAGACTTCTGATGGGCGGTCTATGCCTAACCTACAAGACATTCTTCAATCTGGCCCTGATGGATCTGCAACACATTCACAAAACAAACAGTACAAGAATTACCCAATCTAAGGGTCTAAACCTCATCTCTGACATAAATAAAACATGGTAGATAGACAGGTATGTGAATTGGAACCAGGGGAAGGGAAATCACAAATTCTGTCCTGGCTTGTCACCTGTGGTCCTTATGGATGGACAGTTTGTAGATGCCTTAAGTCATAAGCATATAGCAAAGTCATTCTAGCCCATGGGCATTAATAATTGGCAAAATTGGAGTACGAATAACTAGACTTAGAAGGCTCTAGAGCCATTAGCCTAGTAATCTCCTATGATACTATGATTTCTTCTTTTGGAAATGGCTAAGGGCAGTTACCACAAACTTCCTCACAGAATGGACCTACGCACACAAGACAGAGGTTATTTGATATACCCCAACTTGAAACAACTTCAACTAACTACCCAGGTGATAGAGTTTTAATAGCTTTTAGGCAACTATTTTCTGAAGAAGTGCAGTGGGTATTAAAGGAAGAAAATAAACCTGTAACTAGGAAATCATATATTAGTAAAGTGGAAAGATTTTCTAGCTGTTCCCAAACAAGAATCAAGACCCTCTTAAGAGCAGTATTTCTCTGGTTCTACAATATTTGTGTGAGTTACTATTCTTGGGCATTTCTTCCTTCTCTGTCAATGTTTATTTGCTGGCCATTTCAGCCTGTTTGCCCATGGATCCCACTCCTGTAATGCATTCCTATGCCAAAATGTGTTTGAAACAAGTTCTGCATGCCCATCCACCTGGATAACAGGAAATGTTTTCTTCTTAGTGCCAGTCCCTCCTTCAATCTTAATTTTGTTTTGGAAAAATTAACTCTTATTCATTTGAACCAACTCATCAGGCCAATTTGAAGTTGTTATCAATCAGTTCAGATGATTGCTCTGATTTCTGTGACAATACTGTCTGATTTGCAAGCTCTCATTTTGGGTCAACCTTATTTCATTTTCCACAAAGATAGAGTTTCTTTGAAAACTAATCCTTCATTTATGTCTAAAGTGGTATCTGGGTTTACTTTGAGCCAAGCTATCCATCGTCTTATTTTCAGAACCTAAAAAAGAGGGAGAAAGAATTCTATATAGTCTGGATGGCCATATAAAACTCAGATACTATCTACTCAGAACTAAAACCTTCAGAAATTCTGATCAGTTATTCATTTATTATGAAGGTAAGAAAAAGGACAACCTCTGTGTCAAAACAGATATTTCCAAATAGTTGTCCCATGCTATCTCATTTTTTTATTAGCATCATAACACATCAATTCCAGGAAGGTCAAGGTACATTATTTTAGTGCTTTGACTTAATCACTGGCTTTTTGGGAAGGGGTGGACACTAGAGGCATTAACATGATCCTCTGTACATACTTTTACCAAGTACTATAAACTAGAGTCCTTTTTCAATTTTAGAGCAGGCTTTATTAGAGCCATTCCCCAGGGACTCCTGGTCCCTAATCCTTCCTACTCCACAACCTTATAAGCTATGGCATATTACCCATATAGCCAAGGCTACATCATCTGTGATCAAATAATGACCATAGTACTGTTGTGTAAGTAAACTTAGCATAACAGTAGATTTTTGAATGATCACTGTTGTAGTAACTGCTCCTTCTCTCCAACCTCCTTGTTTTTATGTGACTTTGGTTTCCAGGGTGAGGACATTATTTTTTTGCTACCTAGCATTAATCTCTTTCAGGGCTCTAGCCTCCCTCTTTTAGTTGGGATGAAAGATCTGAAGGGCTTGACACCTAGACTGCTGATTTTCTCCAGCCCTCCTCAAGGTGACTGATCATTTGGGTGCATAGAAGGTGTCCTGAGCTTTGAATACTGGCCAGCTGTTGTATTCTGTACAGGATATAACCCATATAACTTAAGCTACTACAGCCATCCTCAACTGAACATGCACTATTATGCTAAGTTATTCTTACACAACCGTGTGCACACTTTCCTTAAGGAAGAACAAAACAAAAAAAGGAAAACATGTTGTACAAAAATGGTTACTTGCTATCGGCATATGAATTATTAAAATAGGTCATTGTCAAAACTTATGCAAGATGCAAGTCAAAAATCATTTTGCATTCTTGTTAAAAATAAGAAAATTGGATTCAAACTGTTATTGCTTGTTTAAACCATGGTTTATAAAATTAAAACAGTGCTTTCACTCTTGTCAGGAGTTCATTTGAATATATATATATATATTTTATATATATATATATATATATATATATATATATATATATATATATATATATATATATATATATATATATATTGCTGCCTGCTATCTTGGAGGCACATACTTTTATTTGCCACCAGATTTAGTGGATGTCACTGGTTCTGTGTGTGTGTTTGTGTATGTGTGTGTGTGTGTGTGTGCATACACACAAACACACACATATTTGTATTTTTATGCACACATATACACACACACACACACACACACACACACACACACACACACACACACACACACACACACACACACTGCAGTGACCTATGACCTTTCCTCCTTGTCCCTGCCATGATGATTTGCACCTAATTCTATATAACTTTTTTTTAACAATTGCAATTTTTTTGTCCTTCCTTATTGATATTCCTGTACATTTTGGACCTCAGGTGCCAGTTTGATTCATAAATGTTTACATTTCTTGTGCATTCTTTCTGTCTCCTCAGGCTAGGATAGTGTTACTGCTTTACAGGATTGCATAAAAGCAGATACTAGACCTTTATTAGTCTTGCCTTTGAAGCGGTTTAACTGGCTCTCCATGATGCATTAATTTACTGAAGCTGCAATACTGCAGAGCTGGTAGAGGCATTACTGAGTATGTGTGTGATGACAAGTCTATAACTGTTGGAAATCCCATGATCTTATATCATTTTTGCTGATCTCTACTGATTATAATGTATTTATTGTCCTGGGCTCTGTACTGCAATTGTGCAGTGATGTGCTATATCTTATACAGAACCCTTTCTTGATTTTGCTCTTCTGATTTATACAGTCTCCTCAGAACTTCCAGAACTAAAATAAAAACTAAATCAACATTTGCTATAAAAATACATAGAATGGTGGTATCTTAAATAACGGCTGGAGTGGTTGACATTATATGGACTGTATAAACAAGATGTATTTCTACAAGCTCAAAATTAAAAAAAAAAACAAATAAAAAATAAAAAGTCATTCATTCATCATTTAGGCATCATTCTGTCATTGGTGACTTAGTATAGCAAATTTAATGGATTTGTTATATTATCTACTTGTTCAAGTAATAAAAAATTAAAGAATAAGGCTTTTTAAGATATAAAAAAATGAAGTGAATCCTCACAGTTTCAACACTAAAGGATGTGGTAAACTGTTTTAGTGCCATCTTATCCCTGCTGTTATCCTCCTTGCAACTAATGACAAATACAGAACAACATTGCCTTAAACATTTAGCTACACTACAAGAGGCACATTTGGAAAGAAATGAACATGTGAATTTGATAAAGAAAGGTTTTTCAGGACGGTTATTCAGTGCAACACATAGAACGAAGGAAAAGAGGAGTACTTGTATTAATTGCAAGAAGAGCTCTGATATTGAGAGAAGAGGATAAAAGATATAATAATGGTAGATTTGTAGTACTACGGGGCTGCTGGCAAGGGAGGAAGATTACACTGGCATGTATTTATATTCTACCTAAAACTGCTATAATGGAGCTTAAAAAAATTCTGGGAGAAATAATCAGTTTTCAGCAGGGAATATTACTTATAGGAGGGGACTGGAATTTGATTTGCAGCAGTGAAGATGTGTCTGGGAGCCCAGAAGGGAAACTATAATAAAGGAGGGCAGATTTTTGAAGAAATGTATGAAAGTATTTGGCATGGAAGATGTGAATTCAGTAGGAGTTTGAAGTAAATTTACCTATTATTCCAC